>NC_139169.1:24539522-24889522 GCF_965202585.1 Thalia democratica | reverse complement strand
TAATACTTAATTTTTCTTTAAAACTTTGTAGGAATTATTTATATTGTCATGATATTTAGAACAGCACAACCAAACTAAAAACAAGATTATATTAAGGAACATATGTGTTGTATAGGAGCTTTTGATATATTAAATTGCAATAAAAACAAAATTTACCTTTATTATAGCTGCTAGGATTGAACCACTTCACACTTTTTAGGTGGGCAAACATCTGCAATACAATATAGTACAACTTGATGAATAGCATAAATTATAATTCAATTACATTTAGCTAAACTTTACATTATGTTTTGCTACCAATTTAAATAAAATAGTCATGTAGACCAACAATTTAGTTTGGAAACTAGGGTCAAATATTGGTTGTTTAATCAGGCTATTTAGTATTAGGTTGAAGGTTAATTCACCAGTACAAGGATTTATTTATCTTTTACTGATTTAGATATGTTCTTGGGGTTGTTTAAACAGTGTTGTTTATTCAACCCTGTACACTTCAAATACCTATATATAGAATTGTTCCCAATCATAGTTAGAAATGAGTGTCTTTAAATATTACTTTAAATCTAAAAATAACAAAATATACAACTTTTACAAACTTTGGTTAGTAGTAGAAGTGTCCATCTTCTCCAAACTAATGCTGACTTGGAAACTTTTACTTTAAAATTATAGAGTGTGATATAATAACAACATTTATTAGATCATGTTGTTTGTCAAAGGAGAAACTATACAACTATGATATGTATAATTTAAGTTTCTACAATTTGGCTGTTTACCAACCTTAGTGGTTTACCATAATTTTTTTTACTATCAGTGTTTATTATGACCAGGGCCTAAGTCATTATTGGTAAACTATAAAACTATTATTTAAAATTAAAAGAAAAAACTAAAACGCTTAATCAATGTAATAAACAATTTAAAATTTAACGAGAAAAACTAATACGTTTAATCAATGTAAACAAAGTTTTTAACTTAAAGAAAAAACTAACACGTTTAATTAATGTAAACAACAATTTAAAATTTGAAGAAAAATCCTAAGATGTTTAATCAAAGTTAACAACAATTTAAACTTACGTTATTTTTAGAAAAAAATAGTTTATCGGTTAATTGCTTAAAGTTTATTTTAATTTGCATATTTTAGCTTATTTCGTATTTTTATAGTTTATATGTTGTTTTCTAAAATAAGGCTTTAAAGAACTTTATACTTCTTTCTACTTCATTTTAAAAGAAGTCTATAATTTACCACGTTTTTTTAAAGACAAATAAGTCCTTATTTATTGGAATTTATTAAAGTTCAACGCAACAGTTGTGTTGTTTTCTTAAATTGTTTTATAAGTTGTTACGTATGTTTTATTTTTTTAATTGCATTGTAATAATAGTTACAATTATAATTATACAATAATTTATGTGTGTTGTTTAATTACAAAATAGATCATGAGAGTAAAATGGCCAAAAAATAAAAGCCAATCAAACACCAGGGCTAGATTTAACTTTAATACTTAACTGAACTATGTCGCTAAAACTAATAATGCGAAGACTAAAATATTTTTTTGTGTAATCTGAAAATTTCGTTCACCCCTAAATGAGGTTCATGTACCCTAAACGTTTCGTGCACGCGAAAAAAAATTGTGTACACTATCGTGCACCAGTTTATTTTGAAGTAATTTTGTGTGCAAACTGTAATGATTTTTTTTATAATTTACTTTGATTAGCTAATTAGTTATAAAATACATTTAGTAAACTTTATTTAGATAAATAAATTTATTAAATTTTATTTATTGTTTTAAGACTAATTAAAACATAAAAAAAAAACTCACTGGAAAATTGTGTAATTTTTGCCGATAAAAACAACCAGCAAAAAACCGGTCTTCAGAGGACAGAAAATTTTGGAGATGTTTTGGAAATGTATTTCTCCTCATATAAACTGATGCAGAAAAGTTAGAAAGTTATATATTTAGTGAGAGAAAAATCGTTTGAATTTCTAAAATAAATTTTAAACAAACAAAGATAGCAGGCAGTTCTATAAGAAAAACTTTTTACATTGTAAGTTAATTGTTTAACTGAGTATAAAGGAGAAGACAAAAGTATTTTAAACACTTTTGTTTTTGGTATATAACAAAAAGAATTGGTGTTTATTAAGTTTGTGTTATCTAAACGACTGCGACTAAAAATAACAAGCATTAATAAAAAAATAAATATAAAATTTATTAAACAATAGTTGTAATTTATTTACTTTTTTGACAATGCTTTACGGTGAATAAACTGTCTACGGCATTTCAAATGCTTTTAAAAGTCTTAAACTTTCTTAAACTTCAAAAAAATTCAAAATTTTTTTACTTAAGCCAGTGTTCAGTACCCTTTTTAAGAAACCATCGAAAAGTTTGTGCAAATAAAAATTAAAACAATCTTTTATTAACTAAATAACTATAAATGCTCTGTATTTAGTTTATATTCAAATAAAGTTATGTTAAAGCTTAAACTTAAGGTTTAAAATTTTATAACCTTAAACTAAGTAATGAAAAGTAGATTTTCTAGGTGTGATTTAAGTTTTGATTGAAAAAAACTTTAAGTATTTTCACTGTTTCAATATTTCACGTTCCTGAAATATTTAAATAAAAAGGTACAACCATTTTTTTTTAAATCATGGTGGTTTTTAAGTTTAAAAAAAATTTCATGTTTTACTAATAGAAAAGAAAAATATTTTAATAAAATTTTTAGGCCAAAATCACTTTAAATCTTATAGACTATTTTGTAGATTTAGAACAGGTTTTTAAATCCGCATTTGATGTTATAGTTAAAAATAATATAAGTTCAAAATAAAATTTTAACAAACTTACATAACTGCAATGGTTGAAAGCAAATAGTAAAACGTCTTTAAAAAAGAAGATTATACAAGTAAAGTTCAGTATTATAAACTTTTTAAGTGAAGTCATGTTGGAAAGAAGTCATGTTGGAATCACTATAACAACACTGATATACAGTCTGTAGTTTTGTAATAAGTAAATTAAAGTAGTTATTAAACACTTTTATTTTATAAACAATACATTATATGACAATTTTATGTAACTAAATTATTGATTAGGTTGAACACTAAAATCTTTCAAAAGTTAAATTCATGTTTAAGTATAATTGTATTTATAAAGTACTTTTTTATTTTTCTAAACAATAACCTATAAATATTTCATTGAAATTATTTCTAAAATTATTATTAATTAGACACTGCATATTTATTTTCTATTTATTTAGTTTTTAGTTCACATTTAGATTTTATTATCTTATAACATTGTATATTAGTTTCATATTTTTGATCATTAATTTAAACTTGTGTTGTTAAATGTTTTTTCAACTGAAATTATTAAACTGAATGTAATTTCATATTAAAAATAAGTTTGAATAAAAAAAATTAAAACTCTATTAGATTAATTTTTTTGTAGAAGGTAGTTTTTCTACCTATATTATTGATGCTGTAGTTATAGTTTTTATATCAAAACAGCTCTGTATTATTAAAGTACTAAGTTATTTGGAGATATAATATCACTTTGATCATGCAAAGAAGGTTAGTTGTTTAGAATAACGTATGCCATATTTTACAATAGTTTTTAAAATACTCTGTAGATTTAAAAAGCTTTATAACGAGAAGTATCCATCAGATTTTTTTTTGTTTTGCTAGCAATAGTCATATATTTTAATTAATTTACAATTGAAGTTTTTAATTTTCAACATAAAGATTAACCATTTTTAAGAAAGCTTCAAAGAAAATATTTTAAAAACTCATCAATTTTAATAGATTGATATTTTTGAGTTTTTAGCTTGAGGCTTTCTTAAGGAACCTATTGAAGTCTAGGCTTTGCTATTTATTGTTAAGTTGTAACTTTATACTTTTTAATCAAACAATGTACAGTTTTTGATTTCTCTAAATATGTACAATTTCAAATTTAATTGGAGTCCAATAAATCAATCCAATAAACAATCCTAGTTTTAACTAATTTGTTTTTGGCAACCCCATATTAAACTTTTCTGTGTAAAATAAATATAAAAAACGTTTATTTAATACCATCTAGGACAAAATTTATACCGGATGACGTCATTAAAACTACGAATATAGTTGGTGAGGAGGAGGTTGTCCAAGGTGTTCAAATGACGCATGCGGAACTCCAGCGGGATCGAGCACCACAACAAGAAGCGGGTGGAACGTCCTTTTTCGTAACAGATCAGGTTAACAACGTATCTAGATCTTTCAAAAATAAACACGATAATGAACTTAAACAAAAACTTATAGATTTTATTAATAAAAAATTTTCAAAAGATGATTGGCATGACTTTTTGAATGTTTATAACATTATCGAAAAACAAGTATACAGTCTAGTTGATGAAAAATACAAAAGTTTCGACCGTTACGCTAAGCAAATTTTTATTGATCAATTAAACGACGATGCAAAACACCATTTAGCTAATAACTTATTTAAGGTTAAATTTAAACACAAGCGGGGAGATTCTTTTTTAATTAACTGGGAATTCAATGTAAAAAGGTTAGACTGCGCGGGGGTAATCTTACATCGCGTCAAGAAGGGTAAGGGCGAATTGTTATTTGTTTATTATAGAGATAAAAATAATAAAATTAGAATCAATTTCCCTATGGGAAAAATAGATTATAACGATAATAACAATCTAAAAAGAACTGCGGTAAGGGAACTTTTCGAGGAAACTAATTACGCTTGGCCTGAAGGAGTTAGATTAGAATTGTACCAAGATACTAGTTATTGCTTTACGGTAGATCAAAAAAACTTTAAAAAAAATCACAAATTCTATTTTTTCAAAAACTTCGAGCACGAAATTGACCATGAATTTAAGAAAGGCAATGAAATTGAGGGTAGTTTATGGTTACAAGTTGATAAACTTAAAAAGTATTTTGCAAAGTCTGATGAAAAATATGATAACACATCAGGTCGTATCAATTTTATCAATGGAAGTGTTACAGTTAGGTCCTCTAGTTTAAAAAACATTAAAAATTTAAAAACTACTTTTTCTCAAGTATATTTTTCATACTCTGTTGAGAATTTTTTTTTGAGAGGTTCAGCGCTTAGAGATTGTATTTTTGATCCAAATTGCGATACAGGGCATGTTTCGCGTGACAACAGTGAATAAATTTAAGTTTCCTTCAGTTTCGCTTCTTCAGCTTAAGTTTTAGATTCAGATTCAGTTTATTTTATAAATTAATTGTGTTACTCATTTTGCAATTTTAGTTTAATCTTTTAGTTTTTGTAATCTTGTTACGTTTTCTTTTATATTTTTCGTTATATATTTGTGGTTTCATAAATTTAAATTCTAAAATTCTAATTCATTTATAATTTCAAAACTTAAATACAAAGAAGTTAAATTATTTTTTTCTTGATATGATTAGATTTAAGTTGGTTAAGACGTTTCGTAGCATAATGAGTTGTAAAACCACTTAAAATGACAAAATTGCATAAATGATATATAGAAAAATATAAAAAGTTACTGTTATATTAACGATCTAATTTAATAAAAAAAATTACTTCTTACAATTTAAATTCTTTAGGTTACATATTTTTAATCTAAGATTAAAGGGCATAAAAATACTACATAACTAAATTTAAGATAATAAATGAACTAATTACGTATACTATACTGCCGGGTAATGTTGTTACTACCTGTAATCTAGCTATAGGAGGCTTAGTATGGTGGATGATATTGGTGCTTTAGTAGATGATCGACTAAGACATATCAAACCCATTATAATAAAACAACATTAAAAAACTAAAAAAGCAAATGATATTAATAAAAAGAAAAAAAAGCAATATAAAAGAAAATAACAAACAAAAAGCAATAAAAACACAGCAAAAATAAAAAATAAAAAAAAAACGCAAACAAAAAAAAAATAAAAAAAGCAAAAAATAAAAGCAAAAAAAAAAAAACTGAAAACAAACGTAAACAAAAAAAAAAAAAAGAGAATAGAAAAATACAAAAGTAATAGAAAAAAATGTTGTTTTAACGTTAATATAAAAAGTACTTTATTTGTTTATTTATTGTAATATTTAACCATAATTTTTATGCCCTAAATACCGTATAGCTTG
Source organism: Thalia democratica (assembly GCF_965202585.1). Classification (NCBI taxonomy): domain Eukaryota; kingdom Metazoa; phylum Chordata; class Thaliacea; order Salpida; family Salpidae; genus Thalia; species Thalia democratica. The sequence continues at coordinate 24,883,433 of NC_139169.1, read as the reverse complement.
AAGCCTTTTGAATGCTCAAGCTAATTAACTGCAAATGCAACCTAAAGAATTTAATTTGTATGTAAATAATTTATAAAGTCTAACTGTACGTTTAAAAATATATTGCAAGTTATTCACCTTTTCTGAATTTGTCATTTTCTTGTGATTTGAATTTTCACTAAGCGCCGAAACGTAGTGACCTCCTATGAGACAATTAAAAAAAAAATTGATGTAATTTTCCATACGATTTGCCAAATCGTTATTTTTTTCAGATTTTTAAAAAAATAATTCTTTAAAAGACAATGTGGCCTATATGACCGGGGAAACCCGGTGAACCCCCGCCACACGAAACAAAAAGGGGGTAACCCGCACCACGGCGCTGGCTTCACCGTAGCGGTGCGGTCCAGTAGCTGTTTTGTGGTGCGATTGCCTGACGGATGAGAAAAATTGAAACAATTTGATTTGCCTGTTGCAATCAAAGTTCAACGTCAGGAAATTGCACCTCAAAACAGTGAAGCTAACAGCGCCATCTTTTTTAATTTTAGACAAAGTTAATTGTTGATGTTTGTGTCATATAATGTTCATCTAAGATATTGATAGAAACGCTTTTATAAACGATTTATGATAATTTTGTGAACTATTGAAAAATACTTTTTTTTTTTGTCTAGTAGGTAACATTGATTCTAAAGTTTTTGAATTGCTTATATTTATGTTAATATAGTTTTTATGCAACAACTAGCAATATATATGTACCACTTTTAATTTGTTAAACTTCATTTCATGTTTAATAAAAACTTAATAAAAAAGTTTAATCTTTAAAAGCTGAAGTTTAATCATTTTTTACACATTGATCAGGGTTTCAAGTTTTTTCAGGCTGCTTTTAAGGTTTAAAAAAAGATTTGAATTTTTTTAACAAGGAGAAAATGTAATTTGTATATACATGTCAAAACAAACTTCTTGTTAGTATAATTACATTTATTGGTTAAAAAAATATTTTAAACACATCTATGTATTTGCTATTTAGAATTCCCATCAATTTTTTGAACAGCTAACTTTATTCACAGCAAAACTTCAAAGTAGATATAAAAAGAGTTTTGAAAAAGAACAATAAGAAAATAGTGGGCAAACTCTAAAAATTTAAAAAGAAAATAGAAACACTAACAGGTGAGAAATTTTGTGTTTTATTAATTTTAGATAATATAAGTCGGTGTAATTTGTGTCGATAATCTATGTTATTCTTACAGATGCCTTTATTAATGATGTGTAATATTTGTCTAAAATATTTCAACAAGTTATCGTTTTTTTCTATTAGATAATAATAGATCAAAAGTTTTTTAATTGATAATAATTATGTAAAAGCATAGTTTTTTCAATTTTTATACAACTTTATACAAATTATATATATATGCTACTTTTAGTTTTTTAACTCATTTTAGTGTTAAAAAACAACCAAAATAAGAAGTTTGATAATATTTAAAAGCTGAAGCTAAAGTAAAATATAAATTATATAGCACTTTTAAATGTTCTATTTATAATAAATTAGGTATACTATCAAAATCCACCCGCGTTCAAAATCCACCCAATTTTTAATTTTATTTCCTGTATTTATTATTTTATTTTATATACTTTTTGCTTTTTTTCATCAATTTTTTTATTTGTTTTTGACTATCACTGTTACCCCTAACCCTTACTTTCGATTGCTAAGCGGTTCCCGAATTTGACTGGGTGGATTTTGATCGCGGGTGGATTTTGCATGTGTTCCATAAATTTGTACTATTATTACGTCATAAGAGCCGGAGATAGCTTTTTAAACACAATTAAGTATACCCCATCGTGAGCATGAGTAGCTCAGTCGGTAGAGCGTTGGACTTTTAATTTAACGATCAGGGGTTCAAGTCCCGTGCTAGACTTTATATACTTTAAAACAGCCTAATAGTTTAAAAAAGAAGATAAAATATAGTTAAAATACATCATAAAATAAGTTTCTTGATTTATAAACACCTTTATGGGTTTAAAAAACACTTGTTTTAAAAAATGATGTGCATATAAAATACATTAAAAATACTGTATGTTTACTTACCCTTTTGTTATCATTCACATCACTAGTTTTTATTTATATGACAAACAATTTTTTCCGAAATTGCTTATAACTGTTTCAGTTCTTATTTCATCAATTGTCAAAGCTAAAACATATTTAAGTTTATTGAGTGAACAAATTTTTCATGATATATGTTATGACATTTAAAACAAAAGTTATCAAGTTAGTCAATTTTTAAAAAATGTGAATGAACAAGTGTTTTAAGTTATAAATTTTTAATTATTTTCTCTATAATTGCAACAATATGAAAAATCGACAAAAAAAAATCACATTTTTGATATGTTTACGGATTAAGTACATACCTTTTAACAAATAGCTTTGTACCGCGTGAGCGGTAATTGTCTCTTTTTTTGAAAAAAACTTTTGGTAAAACATTATTTTTCCTGAAATCTTAAGCTTATGCTTTTTTAATTGTTCTAAATTGCCAAAATACTTAAAGCTTTTAAGGTTAAGGTTAATGTCCAAAGAAAAAATAGTTTATACTAAAAGTGTTTTGTAACAAGGTCTGAATTTTTAAGCCCTGACTTATTGGTTTCAGTCCTTTTTTTGGCCTGCTTATATCTGCCTCTCTCGTACTTTATAATCACAATATACAAAACCAAATCCATTGGATTCAGATTTTTTGGGCGCTTTGATGTCAGTACTTAAGTTTTCAAGTTTGAATATATATCAAAAAAGACAATTCAATTTAAAAGTCTAGTTAAGGATTATTAATATCAAATAGCAGCCTCAGATTTGGTTTGATATATTTGTAGTTTTAGAATCAACTGTTAAAAGAAAACCGAAAAAAAAACACCATAACAACTCAAAATGGTTTTATTCACTTTGAGTTACCAAAAAGTTTAAACAAGAATTATACTTTTATTATTACAAATAAAAGTTGTGCACAATTTAAAGAAAGTTTTATGGTGGCATTATTTGTTTTTAAAATAAAACACTGTAAATTTAAAAACAATGCTTAGACTAGTAAAATAAAATTTACATAAAAGATCAAAAAAAATTCAGCTATCAAAAGGTATAAGTTTTGAAGTTTCTAACAAAGGGAAAATTTGCATAAACATTAGGCGGGCTTATATGACCGCGCATAAACTAAATTATGTTTTTATTTGTGACGTAAACAATCAAATAAGATTTTAGAAGAATATTAATTTTTCATTTGAATCATTTCTCTAGAAAACCTTGTGTTGTAAGTACATCTAGTTAACAGTATATTTTTTTTTGTTGACAATTTTTTCTTGTTCTTTTTTTACAATGCATGAATTATTATGAATTAATATGAAAACATCAATGAGCTAGTACATGTTGCAAGCTTTAGATGATATACGATCAACTTCTTTAAACAAATAATTTTGTCTGTTGAACATATGTGTTTTATCAACATCTTTTGATAAACAACTCTTTACTTTTTTCTGTTGAAATTTCAATCAGTTACATGTTTTTTTCTTCTTGTTGTAACTGTAACTACTTAGGTAGAAACTTATTTTTAAGTTCGGAGTTATGACTTCTTAGTATCAATATTTCTATTGAAACTTATGAAGCAATAATGTTATAAAACAGTTAAATTATTTTCACAGTTTCAAGCAATTTAACAGTAGTAAAGTTTGAATTCTTTGTTTCAATCTTACAAAATACTTTCTAATTGTAATAAATTAACATCTTTGGACAAATAACTGTTTACTTTTGTGTGATGAAAATTTAAACAGTTACAAGTTGTGTTCTTCTATTGTAACTGTAACTATAGAGGTACAAACTTATTTTAAGCTTTTAGTTATTATTTATTACTATCAATATTTCTATTTAAACATGTAAAACAATAGCGTTAAAAAATACTTGAAATAATTTCAAAGTTTCAAGCAATCACAAGCATTAAAGTTTCAAGCAACTACAAGTTGAACTATTTGATTTCTTTGTTTCCACCTTAGATAACTGTTATATATAGATATTTTCCAACTGTTACAAATTAACTCTTTTGAACTTACAATTGTTTCTAATTTTGAGATTGTATTTGCATATTTTTAGATGATTGCTTTATGCCTAGGTAGCTATTTTGAAATCCACTGTCTTTTTGCTTTAATTCTATATGATTTCTCTCATGAATACTTTATATTCAAGTATAGCTAGTTCAGGCTGTTTTAAGCATTTAAGAGTATAAATTAAACATAAGTATGACTTGATCAATTGTACTTTTGTTCAGTTTATATTGTCACTTGCTATTCATGTTAGATAAGAGATCGGTTTTAGTCAGTTAAAGTGAATTTTTAAAAATTGTTTACTATAATAATATTTTCACAATTTACGTGTGGTGGTAGGCATATGTATAAAAAAACAATTTAAAAACAATCTGTTTAATCAAATTAAGTCAACGAGTTTGCTATTCTTTTGCAATTTATTTATTACTACACTTTTAGGAACTGACCAAAAACCGGTGTTCTATCTGATTTGACTATTTATAACATGATGGCTAATAAAAAAGACTCGATTAAAAACTGTTGAAAATGTTCATTTTATTTTTTTTGTTAACTTTGAAAATTATTTTTGGAGTGTAGAATTATCAAAATTTTTGGGAAATTCCTTAATGTGAAAGTATAAAATATAATAAAGGGTAGCGAACCAATTTCAAAATATCGACAAAGTCCTACGCTGGCGGACACCTTCGGTGTCCTGGCTCCGGACTTTGTCGATATTTTGAAATTGGTTCTTAGGGCGTCGTCGTAATGCTTACGCCGGTTGAATAAGTTTTCTCTTTGATACAGGAACTCTAAATAACCACATTTATAATAAAGTCGAAATTTTTGTTTTAGATCAGTAAAATTGGCTTATATTTATTATAAGGAAAACAGGGTTTAGCTTGGTATAGTTTTTAAGTGCAACTAGATCAGAAGATTATTATATATGTTACAAGAAGTGTATTTTACACGATAACCACACACCCGGCTATAGAGAAAAATAGTATTTGTGCAACATATAAATTTATATATAGATCTAAAAATAAGTTGCCAAATATTATACTAGTAACAAGGCAACTAGTATGAAAATATATTCATTTTTTTACAAATGAAAAATTTTGAAACTTTCAATTAACAACTTTACTAAGCGATAAGCAGCCTAGGATTATGACGGTGATAATACATTTAGTTTCTTTTAATATTCAGGTAGGGATTTAAAACAATTTATTAAAGACATACTCATAGTCGTTAAGTTGAATTATACTATCCTTATATAAACTTGTACTAAACTTAACTGTATCTAACTGGTGTACGAATTGAACGGCTCTTTAAACCAATTATTTTATGCGCTTTATGTTTTCATTAAAAAAACTGTTATTGGGCTTAAACTCAAGACATTATAACAACTAAATAAAGGAAAGTTACTAAATAATAGATCTATCAAATATTAAAACTTTTTTCACTACACCCAAGCATTAATTTTCTGTCTTAATCTATTTAATTATGACAAAGTAAACACAATTTAAATGCAAAAAGTTTATTCAAATGTTTATATAAATAAGTTATCTGATCCGCACTGATTCTGTTTCTGATTCTTTTCATCGTTCCGTCTCCGGCTGTGATCTCATTCTGTTTGAAAAAAATATTTAGCTTTTACTAACAAACTTATCTACTAACGCTACACTTCATTCACATTTTAATCATGCAGTTTATCATTAACTATTTAAACATTGCCTTTAATCTATTAATCATTTGAGCATATCTCAGGGTTGTCAAAAATTTTTTCATGTTTTGAAAATATAATTTTTTTTTTCCACCTTGAGTATGACATAAATTTCAAGGTAAGGAATTCGTTAAATTTAATAACGTTAATGAGGAGATACTGTAATGCTACTTTGAATGTGGTTTATAAAAATTTAAGTGATGATGTCAAATAAAAACTATTGTATAACAAAGACTTCAGAAATTCATTGTTTTTTCGTAAGAATTGATGATAAAAATTCCAGTAATTTTTGTTCAATTTCTAGATGGTTTTTAGCTAACCCTGATAGATGTGTTTCGCAATAGTTATGTGATCAAAATGGATATTTGTTTAATTTAAAATAATAAAACCGAGCTTTTTAAAATTAGCATAAAATTGAGCATCAAACAATTATGGACTTTATTTTGTTCTGTTTATGGTTTGGCAATAAAATACCTAAGAAACTGGTACAAAATGGTTACTTTACAGTAATAAAATACAATAAAAATGTTCAAAGTTTGTTAAATTAGTTACTAAGAAGTAGGTCAATAGTGATATATATTTAAGGTAAACTTTGAAAACGCTTCCTAAAATACATATGTTCAAAAGATAATCAAGGAAGTTGTTACAAAATGTATTATTACACGACTTTATAACAACATTTCAGAAAACAATTCACAAGCAAGATGACCACTTTATTTAGATAATATATCATCATGTTTGTATTACTTTTTTTTAAAATCGATCAACTTTATTATTGACTAGCATTAGTTAACTAAATAGGACTATTTATTATCCTCAGAACTTGTAAAACTAAGAGATTTATGTTTTTAAATTTGTGTTAAGGTGTTTTATAAACTACTTGTTATTACAACATGGCTTCTTGTTTGGTAAACTTATTCACTATAAGTTCAAAAACAATTACAAGTTCAAACGAATGATTTTAAAACATACTATGTAGAAATTACCTTGCGGATGATGCATTCAAAGTGGGAAGAGGAATTGACTCGTAAAGGCCAATCACTCTGGGGATCTGTCTACTGACCTTCACTCAAAGAGAGAGCTTCATGGAAATCCTGTTTAAAAGATTCAATTTAAAAATATTCTTACTATCAGATGTAAGCCCTAATACATAAACCTATCATTTACTTTTATCTGATGACTAATATTTTTATTACTTTCAGCGCTTTAATTCATATATTAAAAAAATAGGAAAAAATGTTTTATAAATTCGTAGTAATGAGTCTAATTTGGGGTGAAAGGTATGATTTTTAACTGCAACAAACTGGTTTGTTTTGGTTTGAATAATTAAATATTTACTTTAAAAACTTAAGTTACTCTACAAAAAATACAAATAATGTGTAAACTTAATCTTGGCATATACCTCTCTTAAAACTTATTTCATAAATTTAAACAACTTTAAAAAATTATAAAGAGATAAAGTATACACATCAACTTGATCCATAAAATACTAAACTAACTGCATAACTATAAAGAACTTAACTATTTACTTAAACAAAAAACACTTAGATTTTAAAATTATGCTAGATAAACTTTTGTGTATATATCAGTTTCACTATGGAAGTGTCCTTGCTACAGATTATCAATACTAAAAAGCTTACAAAATCTGCTTGTTAAAGTAGGGTACTTGTTCAATATGTTAATAGAAATTTTTTGCAGTTTTATAAAGGATATTTTATTTCGAAAGCAAAGTTATTGGATTCTATTAGCAAATTTCTATCGTGACGTAACTATAGTGGTAGGATGGAGCTGATTTTCATTTCTACTGATACTGACGTCGTTCAAAGGACGCATACAAATTTTCATCAACAATAATCGAGTTACTTTGCTGAAATCGTGTTCCAATTTTATTTTTACAATTTCCACTGTGAGGAGTTTTTTATCTTAACTTATACCAGGTGAAGGCATTGGAAATAAAGTTAAATATTTTTGTAAATTTCTAGGAAAATTTTGGAATTTTTTTCTGACTTCAAAGGACTTTTAATTAATTTTTACCGTTTGAAGGCTTTGGAAAACAAGGAATTTTGTAAAATTAAAATGACATAATCTGACTTTTTTTTTAATTTTATCAAATTTCCTGCCTTTTCCTGACTTTTTTAAAACCCCCCATTTTTTCCTGATTTTTTTCTTTTTTTTTAATTTCTCCTGACTTTTCCTGATTTCCTGACTTTTCCTGACCGAGTGGCAACCCTGATGCTAGATTAAAAAAAAAAATCATTTTGCTTTTTAATTTTAGTGGCAAACTTGCTAATATTTTAGGAAACAATAATTTTTTAGTGGTAAGTTGTCATCAAGCTTATTTATAATATTTTGTATAAAATTGTGGATGGGTAAAAATAATCATAATTGTATAATTATAATTGTAACTATTATTACAATGCAACTAAAAAAATAAAACATACGTAACAACTTATAAAACAATTTAAGAAAACAACACAACTGTTGCGTTGAACTTTAATAAATTCCAATAAATAAGGACTTATTTGTCTTTAAAAAAACGTGGTAAATTATAGACTTCTTTTAAAATGAAGTAGAAAGAAGTATAAAGTTCTTTAAAGCCTTATTTTAGAAAACAACATATAAACTATAAAAATACGAAATAAGCTAAAATATGCAAATTAAAATAAACTTTAAGCAATTAACCGATAAACTATTTTTTTCTAAAAATAACGTAAGTTTAAATTGTTGTTAACTTTGATTAAACATCTTAGGATTTTTCTTCAAATTTTAAATTGTTGTTTACATTAATTAAACGTGTTAGTTTTTTCTTTAAGTTAAAAACTTTGTTTACATTGATTAAACGTATTAGTTTTTCTCGTTAAATTTTAAATTGTTTATTACATTGATTAAGCGTTTTAGTTTTTTCTTTTAATTTTAAATAATAGTTTTATAGTTTACCAATAATGACTTAGGCCCTGGTCATAATAAACACTGATAGTAAAAAAAAATTATGGTAAACCACTAAGGTTGGTAAACAGCCAAATTGTAGAAACTTAAATTATACATATCATAGTTGTATAGTTTCTCCTTTGACAAACAACATGATCTAATAAATGTTGTTATTATATCACACTCTATAATTTTAAAGTAAAAGTTTCCAAGTCAGCATTAGTTTGGAGAAGATGGACACTTCTACTACTAACCAAAGTTTGTAAAAGTTGTATATTTTGTTATTTTTAGATTTAAAGTAATATTTAAAGACACTCATTTCTAACTATGATTGGGAACAATTCTATATATAGGTATTTGAAGTGTACAGGGTTGAATAAACAACACTGTTTAAACAACCCCAAGAACATATCTAAATCAGTAAAAGATAAATAAATCCTTGTACTGGTGAATTAACCTTCAACCTAATACTAAATAGCCTGATTAAACAACCAATATTTGACCCTAGTTTCCAAACTAAATTGTTGGTCTACATGACTATTTTATTTAAATTGGTAGCAAAACATAATGTAAAGTTTAGCTAAATGTAATTGAATTATAATTTATGCTATTCATCAAGTTGTACTATATTGTATTGCAGATGTTTGCCCACCTAAAAAGTGTGAAGTGGTTCAATCCTAGCAGCTATAATAAAGGTAAATTTTGTTTTTATTGCAATTTAATATATCAAAAGCTCCTATACAACACATATGTTCCTTAATATAATCTTGTTTTTAGTTTGGTTGTGCTGTTCTAAATATCATGACAATATAAATAATTCCTACAAAGTTTTAAAGAAAAATTAAGTATTATTTACTATCATATAACTAAACTATTTGTGTGCAAAGTTTGATTGGGTATAATAAATAACTTTTTGACTTAAAAGTCAGATGGTAAATAAAAATTTATTTTGAAATAGAGTTCCATTGCGGCAAATTTTAAAGTGCAAAATAGAATTGAAAAAAGTGACAAGCCTAATGAAATGCAGTAAATTTAATATAGTTTGCTAGTTCATATCAGTTTTATAATAGAAAAGTACATCATATGTTTTTCTGTAAATATCCTTCCAAATATTTGTCACCATATTTAAACAATCATCCATTAATAATGGTTGGAATGTACTTTGTTTTTTATTTTTTCTCATCATATTATATTTTAATTGTTTCCTTTTGAGACTAGCTCTGACTTGGTAAGTATTCTACTAATTATTGCATGAGTTGGCTTTTTTTTAGTTCTCAGAGCTAGTTTTTATTTGTTAAAAGTTCTAATAAAAAGTCTTTTAAAGAGTGAAAAAACTTTTTGTTTTAATAAGATAGTGTAAAATAATAAAGTCCCCATTATTATTGGTTTATGTAAACTATATTATGTATTTAAATTTTCAAGTATATGACATCCAAAAACTAAAGTTTTTTTTTCACAAGTATAATATAATTTGTATAAATAATCATTATGTTTTGGAAATTTAAATTATGTGGTGCATTGGAAATATTTTAAGAAATATCCAGACTGGTATTAATACCATGTTAATACATTTGGTATTTTTTTGTGTACTTCAGTATAACAAGTCTTTATTTTTCTTGAGTAATTAAATATTACTACTTGACTAACATAATTTTTTCACTATTTATTGTTTTTAATTTAACATAAGGCTAATTGATAAGTTTTAAGTCACTCAGATTAGATTGGCTTCAATGCTTCAAAAGCCTGTCATAGATAAGCCGTAGTATTAAAAAAAAACAAAATTGTTTGTCTCTTTTATTGCTTTAACACCTTTTATGTTTATATAAGTAATTTACAAATTAAAGTTTTAAGGTTACAAGTGTTGATTATAACTTGTTATTTTTTCTACATTTTATATGTGTTGACAGGTTTTTACAACTTTAGAATGTGCAAGGGTCTTGAGGAAATTTTGAGCAATGATGCACATGAATCATCTGTAAGCATACAACAACTGGACCTCAACCCAGGAAGGTCTCTAACTGCTCACTTAGGGCAGTAACAAGGTAAATATGTTATAGTTCTTGCTTTTGTACTAATAGCTACAATAAATCATAAAAAGTTAAATTTAGAGAAAGTAAAGGTGACAATGTTATCTAAATTGAATTAAACTCATTCAGTGATGTTTATAAGTGATGTAGTTTATAATTAATGTTCATTTTTGACCTAATAACTGGAATAGAATCTAGTATTGCTTTTAACTCAACAGAATGTTCAAATAATTGCAAGTAAAAATTATCATTATTGTTAATATTAAGTATATTTATCATTATCATTTTTCATTTAACATAAAAATTAGTGTGGTCATTACAAGTAAAAAGTAAAATTTAACAAAAAAACTTTAAACTTGTTTTAAAGACTAATGAACATAAGCTAAGAATGTTTTTTAGGATGCGAACTAATTTATTAAATAATTAATTAAATATTTAAAATATTGTTACAACAAAGTTAGATTTGCTCACTTTGTTAGTACATCACTTTGAGTATTGTGATGGTTTTAAATGTTAAAGTTTGGCCAAAAGAAAACTTATTTGTATTCCAATGTTTTTCTTAAACTCAACGTTTTTTAATTTTAAAATAATAGAAATCAACAAAAGGCTATGATTAAATTAAATAGAAGACCATACTTGATTATTTTTACCCATCCACAATTTTATACAAAATATTATAAATAAGCTTGATGACAACTTACCACTAAAAAATTATTGTTTCCTAAAATATTAGCAAGTTTGCCACTAAAATTAAAAAGCAAAATGAATTTTTTTTTTAATCTAGCATCAGGGTTGCCACTCGGTCAGGAAAAGTCAGGAAATCAGGAAAAGTCAGGAGAAATTAAAAAAAAAGAAAAAAATCAGGAAAAAATGGGGGGTTTTAAAAAAGTCAGGAAAAGGCAGGAAATTTGATAAAATTAAAAAAAAAGTCAGATTATGTCATTTTAATTTTACAAAATTCCTTGTTTTCCAAAGCCTTCAAACGGTAAAAATTAATTAAAAGTCCTTTGAAGTCAGAAAAAAATTCCAAAATTTTCCTAGAAATTTACAAAAATATTTAACTTTATTTCCAATGCCTTCACCTGGTATAAGTTAAGATAAAAAACTCCTCACAGTGGAAATTGTAAAAATAAAATTGGAACACGATTTCAGCAAAGTAACTCGATTATTGTTGATGAAAATTTGTATGCGTCCTTTGAACGACGTCAGTATCAGTAGAAATGAAAATCAGCTCCATCCTACCACTATAGTTACGTCACGATAGAAATTTGCTAATAGAATCCAATAACTTTGCTTTCGAAATAAAATATCCTTTATAAAACTGCAAAAAATTTCTATTAACATATTGAACAAGTACCCTACTTTAACAAGCAGATTTTGTAAGCTTTTTAGTATTGATAATCTGTAGCAAGGACACTTCCATAGTGAAACTGATATATACACAAAAGTTTATCTAGCATAATTTTAAAATCTAAGTGTTTTTTGTTTAAGTAAATAGTTAAGTTCTTTATAGTTATGCAGTTAGTTTAGTATTTTATGGATCAAGTTGATGTGTATACTTTATCTCTTTATAATTTTTTAAAGTTGTTTAAATTTATGAAATAAGTTTTAAGAGAGGTATATGCCAAGATTAAGTTTACACATTATTTGTATTTTTTGTAGAGTAACTTAAGTTTTTAAAGTAAATATTTAATTATTCAAACCAAAACAAACCAGTTTGTTGCAGTTAAAAATCATACCTTTCACCCCAAATTAGACTCATTACTACGAATTTATAAAACATTTTTTCCTATTTTTTTAATATATGAATTAAAGCGCTGAAAGTAATAAAAATATTAGTCATCAGATAAAAGTAAATGATAGGTTTATGTATTAGGGCTTACATCTGATAGTAAGAATATTTTTAAATTGAATCTTTTAAACAGGATTTCCATGAAGCTCTCTCTTTGAGTGAAGGTCAGTAGACAGATCCCCAGAGTGATTGGCCTTTACGAGTCAATTCCTCTTCCCACTTTGAATGCATCATCCGCAAGGTAATTTCTACATAGTATGTTTGAAAATCATTCGTTTGAACTTGTAATTGTTTTTAAACTTATAGTGAATAAGTTTACCAAACAAGAAGCCATGTTGTAATAACAAGTAGTTTATAAAACACCTTAACACAAATTTAAAAACATAAATCTCTTAGTTTTACAAGTTCTGAGGATAATAAATAGTCCTATTTAGTTAACTAATGCTAGTCAATAATAAAGTTGATCGATTTTAAAAAAAAGTAATACAAACATGATGATATATTATCTAAATAAAGTGGTCATCTTGCTTGTGAATTGTTTTCTGAAATGTTGTTATAAAGTCGTGTAATAATACATTTTGTAACAACTTCCTTGATTATTTTTTGAACATATGTATTTTAGGAAGCGTTTTCAAAGTTTACCTTAAATATATATCACTATTGACCTACTTCTTAGTAACTAATTTAACAAACTTTGAACATTTTTATTGTATTTTATTACTGTAAAGTAACCATTTTGTACCAGTTTCTTAGGTATTTTATTGCCAAACCATAAACAGAACAAAATAAAGTCCATAATTGTTTGATGCTCAATTTTATGCTAATTTTAAAAAGCTCGGTTTTATTATTTTAAATTAAACAAATATCCATTTTGATCACATAACTATTGCGAAACACATCTATCAGGGTTAGCTAAAAACCATCTAGAAATTGAACAAAAATTACTGGAATTTTTATCATCAATTCTTACGAAAAAACAATGAATTTCTGAAGTCTTTGTTATACAATAGTTTTTATTTGACATCATCACTTAAATTTTTATAAACCACATTCAAAGTAGCATTACAGTATCTCCTCATTAACGTTATTAAATTTAACGAATTCCTTACCTTGAAATTTATGTCATACTCAAGGTGGAAAAAAAAAATTGTATTTTCAAAACATGAAAAAATTTTTGACAACCCTGAGATATGCTCAAATGATTAATAGATTAAAGGCAATGTTTAAATAGTTAATGATAAACTGCATGATTAAAATGTGAATGAAGTGTAGCGTTAGTAGATAAGTTTGTTAGTAAAAGCTAAATATTTTTTTCAAACAGAATGAGATCACAGCCGGAGACGGAACGATGAAAAGAATCAGAAACAGAATCAGTGCGGATCAGATAACTTATTTATATAAACATTTGAATAAACTTTTTGCATTTAAATTGTGTTTACTTTGTCATAATTAAATAGATTAAGACAGAAAATTAATGCTTGGGTGTAGTGAAAAAAGTTTTAATATTTGATAGATCTATTATTTAGTAACTTTCCTTTATTTAGTTGTTATAATGTCTTGAGTTTAAGCCCAATAACAGTTTTTTTAATGAAAACATAAAGCGCATAAAATAATTGGTTTAAAGAGCCGTTCAATTCGTACACCAGTTAGATACAGTTAAGTTTAGTACAAGTTTATATAAGGATAGTATAATTCAACTTAACGACTATGAGTATGTCTTTAATAAATTGTTTTAAATCCCTACCTGAATATTAAAAGAAACTAAATGTATTATCACCGTCATAATCCTAGGCTGCTTATCGCTTAGTAAAGTTGTTAATTGAAAGTTTCAAAATTTTTCATTTGTAAAAAAATGAATATATTTTCATACTAGTTGCCTTGTTACTAGTATAATATTTGGCAACTTATTTTTAGATCTATATATAAATTTATATGTTGCACAAATACTATTTTTCTCTATAGCCGGGTGTGTGGTTATCGTGTAAAATACACTTCTTGTAACATATATAATAATCTTCTGATCTAGTTGCACTTAAAAACTATACCAAGCTAAACCCTGTTTTCCTTATAATAAATATAAGCCAATTTTACTGATCTAAAACAAAAATTTCGACTTTATTATAAATGTGGTTATTTAGAGTTCCTGTATCAAAGAGAAAACTTATTCAACCGGCGTAAGCATTACGACGACGCCCTAAGAACCAATTTCAAAATATCGACAAAGTCCGGAGCCAGGACACCAAAGGTGTCCGCCAGCGTAGATATTTTGAAATTGGTTCGCTACCCTTTATTATATTTTATACTTTCACATTAAGGAATTTCCCAAAAAAATGTTTAAAGAAGTTGATCGTATATCATCTAAAGCTTGCAACATGTACTAGCTCATTGATGTTTTCATATTAATTCATAATAATTCATGCATTGTAAAAAAAGAACAAGAAAAAATTGTCAACAAAAAAAAATATACTGTTAACTAGATGTACTTACAACACAAGGTTTTCTAGAGAAATGATTCAAATGAAAAATTAATATTCTTCTAAAATCTTATTTGATTGTTTACGTCACAAATAAAAACATAATTTAGTTTATGCGCGGTCATATAAGCCCGCCTAATGTTTATGCAAATTTTCCCTTTGTTAGAAACTTCAAAACTTATACCTTTTGATAGCTGAATTTTTTTTGATCTTTTATGTAAATTTTATTTTACTAGTCTAAGCATTGTTTTTAAATTTACAGTGTTTTATTTTAAAAACAAATAATGCCACCATAAAACTTTCTTTAAATTGTGCACAACTTTTATTTGTAATAATAAAAGTATAATTCTTGTTTAAACTTTTTGGTAACTCAAAGTGAATAAAACCATTTTGAGTTGTTATGGTGTTTTTTTTTCGGTTTTCTTTTAACAGTTGATTCTAAAACTACAAATATATCAAACCAAATCTGAGGCTGCTATTTGATATTAATAATCCTTAACTAGACTTTTAAATTGAATTGTCTTTTTTGATATATATTCAAACTTGAAAACTTAAGTACTGACATCAAAGCGCCCAAAAAATCTGAATCCAATGGATTTGGTTTTGTATATTGTGATTATAAAGTACGAGAGAGGCAGATATAAGCAGGCCAAAAAAAGGACTGAAACCAATAAGTCAGGGCTTAAAAATTCAGACCTTGTTACAAAACACTTTTAGTATAAACTATTTTTTCTTTGGACATTAACCTTAACCTTAAAAGCTTTAAGTATTTTGGCAATTTAGAACAATTAAAAAAGCATAAGCTTAAGATTTCAGGAAAAATAATGTTTTACCAAAAGTTTTTTTCAAAAAAAGATTGATTGCAATTTATCAGAAATGCAGGTTTACTAAATTTGGTTGTTTTGTCGCATCTATTTTGCAAAGCCTCCCATGTATTCGAATGCAATGAAATACATGCAAGCAACCAGCATGAGTAAGTCGTCAAACTACTGGTTGACTGTCAAGTCACGCAACTTAATGCACTTTTTTAATCTACTCACATTTACTCACTTTACTCACAAATTTCTAAAAATCCTTTTTTTAATTACTCACTTTACTCATTAATTTCTCAAACTCCAGGTCTTTTTGCCTGAACTGTCAAATTCCAGGTTTCCAGGTAAATGGCATCCCTACAAAGTGTCTTAGTGTAAAAGTATCTTCATTTAACTTTGTGCCCTCGTCCAATTTTGTACGCTCGTGCAGATTTGACAGCTACCAAAAATAGTATATTACTTTGTATATATATATATTTGAACGTACATAGTGGAGTAAAATAAATAGTTATTACAAAATAAAATTTAATGTTAATGCAAAAAACTAAACATTTGAAAAAAAAAATTTAAAGAATTAAACTTTTAATACTCTTGAAGTCAGGGACTCCAAAACTTTTTTTTCAAAAGACCCATTTTTAGAAATTAAAAAAGCTATAGCTCCCTCCAACTAGATACTTGAAAAATTACCATTCAATTAACCCTAGAATTTTTTTGTATTTATCTCCATAATCAACTATAAAATATTTAGTGTAAGTTTCAAACTTTGAAAAATATTTTTTCATAAGGTCCCCATATGGCCTTTTTAGTACTCATGGCCACCTAAATTTCTGTCACGGCAAGCTTTAGGTGGCCATGGAGGTCAACTTTAGGAAATGCTGCTTTAAGTAACTAACTGTCTTAATTAATAATGAAATAAACATATCAACTCTTTTCAATTTTATTACTTAGTTTTTATCCTCAAAGTAAACAAAATGAATAACTCTAACTATTAATTTACTTTTTTTTCATAATTGTAATAACTTCAATCATAAATGAGTTAATCAATACTTAAACTTAACCTTTTAATTCTTTTATAACAATCTAAAAAACTATGTTGCACTAAACTATAAAACTATCATATATGTCAAAAAAAAATTTTTTTATAATAAATACAGTTTCAAATAGTAGTACTGTTATTAGCTCTTTTAAAGATAAAAAGCTATGCAGTAAAATTATCACTTTAAATAACATTTTAAGTTATGAAATGAAAAACTATGTGGTTTTACTCTTATTTCAAACAAATTACAAGCTGGTTGCTAAAAAGCAGTTCATGTAAAATTTAAAACAATTCTTTTATATTATAAAATAAATGAACAAAGTTTCTACTTTGAGTTTGAAAACCAAGAAGCCAAATTGATGTTAGAGTTAGATATTGACAAGTTTTACTAAAATGGCTGTTTACTAAAATATAATTTTCAAATTTATAAAGAATATTATGTACAAGTAAAAAATTAGTTTAATAGCAGACAAAAAAGTTAAATAGTTTTTAAAACATGAATAAATGTATAGGAAAAGAAGATTTTTTAGTAAAACAATACTTTGATTAAAAATAAGTAATAAACTTTCTAAATATAAAAGATTTATGTAGAGCATACATTTTTGTGAAAACAAAGCATCAAATTTCTATATACTTTAAGTTAATACTAATAATCTACTAATAAACCATAAGAAAATAAATTAACACGTTTTGCTTAATAATTTAGCAATATTATAATAAAATGATTACATAAATCTTGGTATTAGCATTGTATAAAACTATTTGAGCTATCAGAATTTTGTATATTTTCTTTCAAACAAAATTATAATTTTTAAACAGTTAAAAAACCTAAGAAAAACTACAATTAAAAAAACAACTTAGTTGAAAAATAATTTATTTGAAAAAAAGATTAAATTGGTATTGTTGTAAGTTTTTGAGTTCTCTTTTGTAGCCTAACTTAATTTCAGTAGTTTATTTCAAAGCAAAACGGTCTCACTCTCATTATAATTTATCTAAACGATTTTAAGATATCTCTTTTAAGAAATCACTCTTAAATATAAATAAAAAAAAAACTGGTTGATGTAACCAGAGAAAGCAACTTGCTTTTATTCATATAAAATGGACAGCACATAGATAATAGATAACTTTACTTTTAGTTTATTTTTTTTAGCTGCACTTTTCATTGCTGTTTTGTATGTTTTAAAATTATGCTATTGATGCATATGTGTTTTTCAGACATTATTCAACCTTTATTAACCTTAATCAAGATTCACACAACCCAGTTGCCACTGTAGCGTATAGTCAAAGCTACTTGAGCATGAAGTTTTAAGTTATAACAAACAAAAGTTATATAAAGTATTCTGAAATGTTTTAACATTCTTGTTCTTCTGCTAAACAACATTCTTTTCTTTACAAAATTGTTGAAAAAAAACCAATAATGTTCTTAAAATTCTAGATGAATTTTTACACTATTTAAGTAAAATAATTTACAGAAGATAAACGTTATTTTAGTTTTCGATTATTTAAAACTTTAAGTGACATGTTATCTATTACATTTTGTTTTCAAATGTTACAAATGAAGAAATTGTTAGTAAACTTTAGTAATTTTAGTAAAATGAAAAAAAAAATAGTGTGGCTTTTTAATGATGTGTATCAATTTTTTTTTGTGTTAAAATATACAATGCAAAACATTGGTACAAAAATTTTACAGCTAGTTCAAAAACTCAACACTACGTTAGTAAAACTTATAGCTTTTTGCACTTTAAAAGTTAAATATAATGTTTTTTAATTTGAAAAACTAAAAAGCATAAGACTTTTCCTTGCAAAATTATAGGTATTTGATATGTATTTTTATAAAAAGTAAACTTCAAAAGTATACAATGCTTAAATAGCTAAAATAAAATAGAGAGCTAGATGGCTTAAGCTTTGTATTCTTTAATTTAAATTAAAAAACTTTATTTATTGGTAAGGAAATACTTCTAAATAAACTATCTTAATAACTTAAAAATAATTTTTAAACTGAATTCAAGTAAAAATATTCTATAACTTTCTAATTGAAGTCACTTTAATGTAGTAACTAAAACTTATCAAAAGAATAAAGCTAACTTTGACAACATTTATTCTAATTGGTCATTTTCAAAGTTTAAAAAAAAATACTGAAGCTGATTTTTTAAAACTGTTTAAAACTTTTTTGTTAAACTTTTACGAATTTATTTTTGTCTCTAACTTTTTGATTTGTATGAATGTTTTTTTTTTCATCAGTTGATTTTATTACTATATAAAAATTCATGAACATTGTATATTTTGTCATAGCATTTATAATGATTTTTTGTTAATATCACTAGTTTAATAAACATATTTAAAACGTGTTCTACTAACTATAACCTACTTTACACATATTTTTGTTCTACTTTATACTTTCTTATACATATTTTATAAAAAAACAATTAGTATCTTTATTCAACAAAGCTACTAGAAAGCAGATTTTGAAACTACAATATAGTTATTTTTAATGTATACAATACTGAGTAAAACTAATGTTTACTATTCAATCGTAAAACTTAAGTTTTAGCTAATAAATTATTAAAGTTTAAAAAACTTATTCGTAAAATACGAGATTGAAACATATGAAAAATTTTAAAAATTAATAAAGTTTTTAAAGCAATTTCTATTTTCATGCTATTTTACTTACTTAAAATGCGTATTTATTTAATTAGAGTTTAATCTAATTTGATTACGTAAAAAATTTGTTTTCAAATTCCTAAAATATTTGAACTTTGTAATTTTTACCTAAATGAGTATTTTTTTAAATTTAAATAGAAAAGCATGTTTTAAACTTTTCGTTTATTAAAAACGATAGTTTTAGTGTCAAATAACCATACAAGAAAAATGAAATCATTTCCAATACTTTATAACTTAAATTCAAATATAAAGTTTTTGATATAAGTTGATTACGTATCTGACTTGTTTAAATAACACATAATTGTTATATTATTACGTTACATTAATTATTATATTATTACAACTTTTAAGTTGTACCTCAATGAGAAATTTTGTCATATTTAATCTATTAGTACGTTTTAATTTTCTTATTCTACAAACAAGAAAGTATTACACTTTATTTGTTATGATTTACTTTGCTAGAAGTTTTTAAATAAAGTTAGTTTTATAAATGCTTAGAAGTTAGCACGTGAAAATCATGTAATTTCACATAAAAGTCGACATATATTTTTTTGACAGGATTAAAATTGCATTTGAAACTTTGAAAATAAAACATAAAATGTTATTTAAATATCACAAAAATTTTATGTTAATGACAGAAAACATTTGTTAAAAAATGTTCATTAACACAAAAACATCAAACAAAAGTTTATTTGAGACTGTAAGCAACCATACATGTTTAATTTAGATCGGATAACAAAATCATAACACAAGCTTTAAAATATAGTTTTGTAACAATAGTGACTTGTTTATATAAGTGTACATTATTTCTACCACTATAACAAATTTTTTTCAAAGAAATTTCAAAAATTATTTAGTTTCTGGTCACATTACTTGAGATTTCCCCTGCTCTGCAAACCTTTAATAAGACATGCATTTACGAGTAGTAATTGACTTTTATTTTAAAGGTTTAACTTTAATGAAATATATTTGTTTATGTAGCAGGAGTCGCATAAGTGTTCAATAACAACCTAATGTTTTTTTTTATTTAGGCCTAATATGCGCTTTTTTTATATACTGCAATACTAAAAGAATGTTGTAAAATTTATTAGTTTCAATTTTTTTTTTCCTTTTCTTTCTAAAACAGTTTTTATATATTATTCTTTTTCTATGCAATATCTCTATTGAATTTATGTTTATATGTGATCAGATCAAAGTTTGCAAAACAACCCGGTAGCAGTTGGGATTTAGTTTTTAAATTAACAGTTTTATACATTAACAAGTACAGGTAATAAAATATAACCTTGAAAAACACTGGAAAACTTACAAAACACAGTTCACACTTCATTTCATTAAAACCACTCTTGCACTTGTACAAAATGAAAACTTAGTGTACCAAAGAACAAAACATTTGAAGTAGATAAACATTTATATGAACGCAACTATAAAATTTGAAAACTGTTTACTTTTTAAGATAGCTAGTCAAAAAAACTAAAAACAAAAATGGTTTCGAAAATGTGGGGAAACTTGAAAAATCGAATTAAATTTTATAAAACATACATAAATTATGTCATACTTAATAAAATATAATTTCAACAAACGCACAAATAAAAAGCAATTAAAAAATTGCTACAGATATAATCAATTTAGAATTTAATCAATCTATAACTGTTTTGATAATTATATTTTACTTAGTTCTCTTGTAACATAAACGAAACTAAAACTAAGAGCTCTAACCTATTATTTAGAATACTTCTATTAAGATATCAGTTTACAATGGATTTTCACTTTTATAAATGATATAAAAACTATATCGTACTTTGGTAAAACATGCTATTTGGTTTGGTAGCTAAAATGTCATAAGACAGTAAATTCAAATTGGTTGTCTCAACTTATATTTGAGAATATTTTCAAAAGCATTGTTTTGTAAATTACAACAAAATTAATAAACGAAATAAAATTTTTGTGCATTTAAGAAAACAAAACTACATTTAATAAATTTTTAAGTTCCAAATTGTTTTAATTGTTTTTATCTGGTAGGAATTTCGCTTTCTCAATGTTGTTTTTGAATTTTTAAATCAATTTAGCAGGTTCTTTTAAATTTTAATTAAACTTTTTTTTTAGCCATATCAATTAATTATAATTGTTTCTTTAAAAAAAATAATACAAATTAAATACTTAAAGTAGAAGTAATGTAACCAGTAAAATTTAAGTGGTGTAAAATATGTAGAAATTCATCTGATGAACAAAACATATATGTTGTTTTACTGAAACTAGCATTTTAACTTGAATCATCGATGACTAAGAAATTTTTTGTTGTTTTCTTAAAAAGGCTATATGTGTTTGTTGTGTCAAAATAAAAACAAAACAAATATCGTAAAAGTATTATATTTTGGAATTAAACATAGCTAAACACTAAATAAAAACTCATTTGTTTTCCATAAATTTATTAAGTAGTTTTTAAGTAATACATTTAAAACAAATTATTTAGAATTATAGTATAGAAAGTTGTAAACTATATAAAAACATTCTAAAACAATAACTTATTTTACGTTATTTTCTGGATAAATATAGTTTTAAGTACATAAAAGTATAATATATAAACTTCAACTATAAAATTAAATGCAAACTATCTACCTTTAAAAGTAGGTTAATTGATATTATTAATTTTTGTTTGTAAATAATTTTTATAAATTTTACCACCGTTCACTTACATTAAACAAAATTAAATATTAGATAATTTTCAAATGAGCTGGAAGGGTATAAATATTAAGTAAAAGTTGAATAATTACATTAAACAAAAAAAAATGCATTATTAATTTAATTAAAATGCTTTTCATCGTAGCACAGTGACATTTATCGTAAAATCAAAATTAAGATTAAAAAAACTAAAAATTAAAACAAGGAAAACCTAAAAGTTAAACTAAAAACAAAACTGAAGAATATTCTATTAACATGCATTTTTTAAACAAAGTATGTGATATAGGTCATATAAATTCAAACTGACCTTTTATATTTAGTTCCTAAGAATTACTTTGCAAATTACAACCTTTACGTAAATTTGAAGCATATTTTTATGCACTGATTGTTAATTCTTAAATTATTTTTAAAAAGTACCACACTTGAATGAAATCTTAAGAAACGAAAATAAAGCTGCACCAACCACTTGTACAAATTATTTTTCCTAATTGTTTCCTTAAATATAACCTCGTCACTAAACGATTTTTTAAGTTGTGTTCCCTGTACAGTAACCTCTTGCTTATTTACGCACATTGTGTCCACAGAAAAAACGCGTAAAGATATGAGAAATCTCAAAGATACGAGAGGTACCAAATATACTTATTATATTGACTGTTTTTAAATATTGCTTCTTGTTAAAAGCAGACTGGGGACTTTCCCACTTTTAACAA
Organism: Thalia democratica; assembly: GCF_965202585.1. Lineage (NCBI taxonomy): Eukaryota > Metazoa > Chordata > Thaliacea > Salpida > Salpidae > Thalia > Thalia democratica. The sequence goes on along the minus strand of NC_139169.1, from coordinate 24,860,568 downwards.
TTTGTTTGTTTTATTTATAAATATTAAAACAAAAGATAAAACTATACATATAGTAAAAAAAAAGGATTTAAATTTATGCACAATAGTAATACGAGTCGAAAAATTTTACTAATTTATTAATAAGTAGATCTTTTCTTTATCTTTAGTTATATGTGACTTATTTGACATTTATATTCTATTCTACTTAGCAAGTTCAATTTATAATTAAGCATTTGTTTACAATTATAAAATGGTGTTTATTCATATATAAGGCAAGAGTGCTGTATTATTTATTTGTGTTTTAAACTCTCTTTACTCAATATACTTTCGTTATCTAACACAGTCATATTTCTTTCAGAGTTTTAATTATTTAATATCTTATGTCAACAAAATTTCTGATATACTGAGGTATCACTAAATGTTTATCAATTAGTCAAGAAACATAAGTATACAAAGTTCCTTCTAAAGGTATAGAGAGGTGAGTTAGCATTTAAAAATACAATTTGAATTAAACATATTCAATAAACCTAATTTGTGCAGTATAAAAAAAAAAAAATTTGAAGTTTTTAGAATTTTAAAATGCATAACTAAACGAGAGTGTGTAACGTCACGAGTGCGTAAAGATGCGAGATGTTACTGCATTTTGAACTAGAACCGAACAGATAGTTAATATTACTTATTAAAACATTACATATACTTTTAAAATTTTCTTTGTTTTAAATTCAATAATGGTTTTACTATGCAATTATTATTCATTTTAAAATTGAGAAGTTAAAAAAACAAAGTAAGTTTTGTTTTAGTTTAATAAAAGTGTACTGCATTTATTAATAAGTTAATATTTTAGTACGCTTTTTTTTTTTTGGAAAAATTAATTTTATGACTGGATTTTTTCTAGCGCACATGTACACTGCAAGTTTTCAAAATTATAAATACTTTTAGTTAAACTGTTCTAATTATAGATTTGAGTATTTGCTAACAAATTATCCTAGGGAAACAAGTTCACTGATTACAATTAAAAACAAATTATACAGTAATCTTCCTTTATTGTACCAACATATGTTTCTGTGTGTTAACGAATTATTATATAGTTTTATAATAGTCAGATTTAGCATAAAGTATTTTACCTATTATTAACTATTATCCTCAAAAAATATGTAGAATTATTTTATCTTAATTTTGATGAACACTTTAGCTTCTGTGCTTTCATTACAGTTTTAATTTTTTTACAGAACCCAGTTGAAGTTTGTTGATTTTTAACACAGAGAAACATATGTTTGTACAATAAAAGAAAATAACTGTATCACTTTTTTTTATTTATGATTTTAGTATACAAATTTAATATATTGTGCAGTTTTTAAACAGCTAAATAAATTAAAAAAACTAAGTATAAAATTATAGAGATTCTATTGAATCACCAAAGTAAAGGAATTAACCAGCAAAAATGAAAGTTTTGTTTTTGTATAATAAAATGAATACTTTGTTTTATAAAACATTTTTTTTTGCGTTAACTTTTTGTTTGTCACTCAAACTGTTGTATTAAAAGTTGTTTTACTTTAAATAAAAAAAACAAATTACTTACGTGCTATCTTTTATTGTTTTTCTAACACAAAACTATGTCATATAAAACACAACAACTAAATACTAAAATTAATTAATTTAAGAACTTTTTAATATCTATTTATTTGATATAAATAATTTTTCTTTTCACTTTGATCATAACTATGTACATTCAAGAGCTTGCGAAAAATTGTAACTTTTAAATTTATTCTTTTTTAATGTTTTTTTTTTTATATTCAACAAAATTGAAAATAAATTATTTTAATTTGTAAAGATTGAGTCTGAAATTTTTAAATAGAACTTCTTTATTGTACACTAGTTAGTTATAACTGTAAACAAAACATAAATTATTTTAGTTAATATGTTTGATTTAATAATATGTTATCGATTCATACCGTTTAAGATTTATAGTAAATTTCAATTAAAAAAAAACATTCATATTCGTTGGTGCAGAATGTAAGCAGCAATCTTTACTAATAAAATAAATTTTAAAACTATATATTTAGCTGATTATTTTAATTGCAGCATGTGATTTGTTTAATTAAGTTAATTCTTATCTACGTCAACTGTTTTTTTATTTTTTATAAATTGCCAATTAAATCAAGTTGTCGAAGCTACTGTTTTATTTATTTTACTGTTTTATAAACACAAAACTGTATGTTTTGCTATTAAATTAAAGTTAAGACAGACTAATATTGCTTTTAAATTATATTTTTAAAAGTATTTTTTTGTTAAATAAAGCCATAAAGTGTAGAAGTCTTATTAGTTTTAATATTACTTAAACAATGTTTATTCTTTCAAAACTTTATTACGCAAACTTTAAAGACCTCGCCAGTGCTTAACAAAAAAGTCTTAATATATATATAATAGTTATGGAAAACAGTATTTAAACAATTAGATAGAAACAAATTTTTACTGAAAAAAAAATTAAATTTCATTTCAAGGTTAAGGCTAAATTTTTAGTAAAGTTTATTTATAGTGATCAAAACCAAAGTGAAAACAAACAAAAAATATGTAAAATACTTTACTTTACTTTCTAAATTTTAATTATTTTATATATTTATATACTGATTTTTGCTTTTTTATTTATAAAAAATAGTTTTAAAGTATTTTATTACAATTATTACAAAAATAATAACGGAAAAAGAAAAAATTTAAAGATAAAAAACAATATAAACGTTTGTTAACTTTAATGGTATAGTAGTAAAAGAATAAAACAAGCTCTTAATATTTTTCAAAAACTTTTAGACAAACTCTTTATTGTTTTTATGTTTTTATTTTTGTTACTAACTTTGGTTCTCTTTCTTTTATTATTGCTTTAACTAAAATGTCTAGCAAAAAATAAAGATAGTCTTATTACATTGACTTGTTACACACTTTTACTAAAACCAATAAAAAAAATCATAAAATTACGAAACTTTAAAGCAATCTAAAGATGAACGTTAGCTTTTTATAAAAAAGTATCTAACAACATTATTTTACACTTTAGATATTTAAAATACATTCAAGTTTTAATTGAAACTTTTAGGTACAAACAAAAGCCGGGTTTGTTTATGCAATCAAAAAAAAAAATCAAAAATTGTTTAAAATAGTGAAAAAACTGTTGAAATATCATTAACAATTTGTTTAGTAGTAGTAACTACTTTTTTTATTGAATTAAAGCTTTAAAACCAAATAAATTATAAAATAAATTTTACAACTTATTTACTTACGTAAAAATAAAATGAGAAAAAAATTTGAACATTAGAACAATAATATTTTAACTCAAACATTTTGATTACCTTTAGTTTTAGCTGCTTAGTTTTTTAATAAAACTATTAAAAGTATGTATGAGAATATCGGTTTTTGATTAAATTACTTGTCATTTTACGTAGTAATTCATTACCTTGAGGGGTTTCAATCATCTTGTAGCAAATTTAAGAGAAAACAGATATACGTTTTTCGTTAAGTATAATTTAATATATTTAATATATTAGAATATGTTTAATTTTTATTAAAATTTTTTAAACTTAAATAAGTTTTCAAACACAATAATTTACTTTCAATTATAAAAAAAAACTAAATTAATAAAAAATTAATAAATATATTAATAAAATCATTAAAAACCTTATTAACTCAAAGTTAATTACATTAATACGTGCTTATTATTCTTTTATATAAAATATTAAAGTTTCAATATGTTTTTTCTTTAGTTATTTCAAGTTATTATTTTTGTGCAAAATTGACCCTCTGTGCAAAATTGACCTTCCGTGCAAAATTGTAACTCGTGCAAAATTGAGCTTCCGTGCAAAATAGTCTTCGTGCAATTTCGTCCCCTCGTGCATTGTGCCCGCGTGCAAACTAGTCTTCGTGCAAAAGTATCTTCGTGCAATTTTGTACAGTCGTGCAGTTTTGTTCTCGTGTAATTTAGTCCCCACGTGCAATTTAGTAACTTCGTGCAATTTTGTCTTCGCACAATTTAGACCCGTTCCCATTTTATATAAGTTTCCATTCATTACGTTCGACTTATTTTTTTACAAGATAATTATAAGGTACTTTTCGGTTTTAAGTACCATTAGTATAAATTTTGTTAAGTATTTGTATAAATAAATATATATAAATATATATATTACATATTAAATATTATAAACAGTATATTTAAATATTTTATTAACGCTTTCATAGCATATTGTTAGGCATTTTAAAGAGATATACAGCTACCTGAAACTATAAAAAGTTGTTTGTAAAAAGTTCAATTTGGGTTAACTTTTACTTAATCTTAAATGCGTACCATTTTTAGAAAAGCAAATAAATAATTACAAAGAAATAAAAGTTCACGGGCGACTTATGCCTTCCAAAGGTAGTTTTTTTTCTGAATTTAACGTTTCAAAAAATTCGAACACAACTGATTTTGCCTTTAGGTTAAAAACAACTTTACAAAAACATTTTTAGCGCTTGAAAAACTTTTAAAAGAAGTTATTTTCTCCAGGGTTTGTTTTTTTCAATTTGAACTTAAAGTTTTTTTTATAATGAATCTAAATCTTTTAAAACAGCTTAGACTCTAAGTATTATACAGTAAAGCTTTAATTTATCTAGTTAATGCTTTCGTATGTTTATTGAACAAAAAAAACGAGTTTAAAATTTTTTTCTAGAAATTTCATATTTCATGTACAAACTTTCATATTGTTTCTTTTTTGTAATTAGGGCCAGTATAATTTAGCATAAAACATTTTAGAATTTCACCAAAAATTTAAAAACGTAAATTTTTGTTTTAATCTTAATATTCGAAGGTCTATATTAAATACCTACTATGTTAAATAAAAAATATCAATAAATCTAAATAGATTATTATCTAGTTTACACATTTATTAGCATGTTTTAAAGTTAAATTATGATCAATTCTAAAAACTTGTCAAAACTTAGAAAGCGCAAGAAACTTTTGTAAAAAAAATTTACCTAAATAACTTTATACTTGCAAATAACTTCAAGTTGGTACGTTGACCGGTAAGCTGTTATTTTGAGATAAAAGTTTAAATGGTTTCACCAGATTGCCAGAAATGAACGCAGAGTTTAAAAGCAAAAATAATAACATCAACTATTTTTACGGTTTTTGCCCCGGATAACACATGCTCGGGGGTTTTAGCTTAAAGATTTTCCCACACTTTGTGGTCTTTAAAACTAAGGCTTTAACTTTGTGAGCGTTCTCAAAATAACGTGCTACCATTTTTTTTTCAAAAGAGACTATTTTCTGTTTATTATAGGCTAACTAAGAGCTGATTATTTAATTATTTTTATTATAGCTAATTATATATTTCTTCTTTTAAGCGATTGTATTTTGTTAACATTAGCTAACTAAGAGCTAAATGTTAAAAATTAGGTAAGGTTAAACATGATATTTAGTTCTTGCATGACCCTAAAAACCTTAATGATTACAAAAGAAGAGTTTGAGATGTTTTTTATCGTTTATAAAAGTATTACAAAATAACTTAATTTCTTTATTATTCAGATTGTTGTACACACTTCTTAATAACTAATAGTACAAATAGAAAATTTGGTAAGTTTTTCTGTTAGAAAATACCAAATATGTTGGTTTAAAAAGTCTTTAAGCAGGTTATAAAGTCTATATTAGTAAAAAATTTTAATTTATTTATTTCAAATTTTTTCAACTTAAAATAAAATTTTATTAAATAAGTATAGGCATTAGTTAAACTGAATATCTTTTGATACGTTTTAACTGCTATAAAGCTTATTTTTTACAAAGTAATAATTCTACACGCTGATTTTTTATATAAGGTTTATTAGATATTTGAATTTTAATTATCTCAATTTTTTTTTGAGTAATAAAAAATCTTGCTTTATTGTTAAAAAAAAACGTTATTAAAATGAAATAATAGTTTAAATACAAAATTTAAACAAAGTTTAAATTTTGACAAAATTTAAATTTTACAAACAACACGTTTTCGTTTGAGTTTCAAAAGTTTATGACCTTCAAAGGAATCAAAAATCTTATTGAAATCGCTACTTGAAGGACCTGATACAAAAACTTTTAAAATTTCTTGTAGCAACATTTGCTTGAATACTCAGTTTTGATTGGCCATTTTAAATTTTCAAATTAATCAAAAACTTGCTTTTTCAATCTGTGATGTCAGTTATACACTAAGTTTGCTTTTTTAATTTGTAAAGCAGTAATTTTTGTGATTCAAATTTGATGGAATGAACGGCCACAAGGATTAAGTAAGTTGAACTGTAAATATATGTAAATATATGTAAATAACTATTTCATAAATTTTATAACCTTGAGTTTTATTTAAACTTTTCATTTTTTTTATTTCAAAAGCTTTACTTTACAAGCTTTAGAAATATCTTTTAATTAAGTTACTTATAAGTAAATATGTATTAAACTATTTTATAGTTTAGAAGAAATATCAAAGTAAAAATAAGTTTCTGAATGATTTTCCCACACATTGTGGTTTTCAATTTTGAAAATTTTTTTTTATGAAAATACTTTTATATTAAGTATTTTGCTGTGTAGCAGGTAGATTAAAACATGATAACATCATGTCCTTCAAAAAACATTTATTGTTGTAGAGGGAAGAATAAGACTGTTGATTTTCTACTTTAAGAAATTATATAAAAGTCAGTATTCTTATTTCTATTTACACCAATAAAAATTTTCTAGCCAAAAAAATTATTTAATCATTATTAGTCTTAATTTTTCCTTTAGTGGTTTAAATTAGTTTTCAAGAAAAATATAATTTTTTAAAGAAATTTTACTGACAACATGATTTAAAACTACTAAAATGATTTGACTCTTTAGTTTGAAACAACAAATATAGGTAAAAGCTTACAGCTCAAATTTGTTTCTAGAGTATGAAAGCAAGTGATTATACAGTAAAACTAAAAATCACTGTTACCAAAGTAAGCCCACAATCAAAGGCTAGAAGTACACAATAATTTGTTTTTAACTTTGTTTTTTACAAGCACACTATTTACCTTAGAGACAATTCTACATAAAATAGGCAATTTATTCTTTGCAATTAAAAATATTTTAAAAAAACTTGAATAAGATAAAATTAATCAGATGTTATCTAGTGATAACGTTTGCTTAAAAAACCTGGAACCCTGGGAAACTTAGAATTTTGAACAGGTATCACTAAAAAACCTGGAAAGTAATTTTTACATGTAAATTAACAGAGCTTAGAAAAGATACTGAAAATATCTCGCATAAAATATTTTGTTTTTGTATTAGTTATATTTTATAGACATTTAAAGTAGCCTTACAGTATCTTTTCAATACTTCAATACCATTTAAGACCTTAAATTTAATTTTATACTAAAAATAGACTAAAAAACATTTACTTTTAAAAACCGGAAAGAAGTTTAGAAACCCTTAAAAAAAATTCAAAAAACTTTTTGCAACCATGGTACTATATAATCTATTATCTACTTTTTTAAGAGAAAATACTTTCTTTATCCCATATATAAAAGCAAATGATCAACTTAGTAATCTGGTGATGTTAACATGTAGCATAAGCTACATAAATAAAATATAATTCAAATTATTTGTATTTTGTAGCAAATCAGAGTTTGTTTTTGAAATTCTTAAATATTTATATATTATATCTTTGAAATTGTGTTACTACTTAGAACCCAAGTAATTGAATGAGTTTTGTCGTTTTTCATATTTTATATAGTTAGTGAGTTCTAATTTACTTTAAAATCTTTTTTATAACAAATTAGAACTCACTTACTATAAAAACTAGTAAAAAAAGACAAAGCAAATTCGATTACTTGGGTTTTAATTTGAAATACATCAAACATTCTAAAAATCTATTATACTATATCTAATTAATTCTAATATACTATATTATATCTAATACACGTTATAAAAATCTTGTACCATGTAAGTGAAATAAACAAAACTACTATAGATTCTGTTTAAGCTTACTGCAACCACTGAAAAGCTACAAAAAAGAATTAGCAAGCAATTTTTTTTATGTTAAGTCTTAATTAAAACAAGCATTTATAAAGTTTTGTCCAGATGTAGAGTATTTTATATTTTGTCAAACTTAACAAAGTACTAAAATTGAAAATATGCATAATTTTTATCTTAACTAATTGGAGAAGTAATAGTTAAAGTAACACAAAAATTTATAATTTACATGGGGTGATTGCACAAAGATAGTGTTTTAGAACTTACTTTAATCTATAAAGTACAGCATTTGTGATCTAAACCCAGCAGCTGGAAACCCTGTATTTGTCAGGTCTTTTTAACTTTACTTAACAAAAGTATGAATATATACATAAATAATTTTTAATAAAATAAACAAAAACAGATAATTAAAAACATAACTTAGCTGTTAATCTTCACTTAAAAAAGCTTTGACTTCCCGTCTACTGCTAAGTTTATTTTTAGCTACTGTGGGTATCAAAAACAGATATTTTTTTGTTTAGCAGGCCACATTTGTTCTGCTATCTGTAGTTCTCCTATCTCTGTTTTTAACTTATGTCTTTAGAATTATATAAGTCTATGTAGAAAAGAAGTTTTATAACTATTTGGCTAGTGGCAAACCCAGCTGTATTAAGCAATACAGACTGCACAGTTTTTGTAGTGGTTTTGAATTGGTTTTATATTTTCTATTTAAAAATTAAACGTTGTGTGCAGTTATATTTAAAACTTAAGATATATATTTATATTTTAATACTAAACATATAAAGAACTATAGTTCAAAAGTTGTAAAGGTTTATCATTAGACTCATTGTTATTGCTTAAAGTACTTTCAAAAACTTTGTTAGCAACAAGTAAAATATTAGATTTAGTTTTTGAAATGAACATTAATGAGTTCAAAATAAAACTTTGGTTGTTTTTATCAAGTTTATTGTTTATGTATTTAGTGATAAGACAAAAAAAACACAGAATGGTTGACATACCAGAAGGACACTTAAATAAACTTAATATTGTAATATTATTACCGTGTAATTTATTACTAAAAGTGTAACAAGCTTTTTTTTAATATGTATCCTATTTTTTAGACAAATTTAACATACTGATTTAAAGTATTATAGGGTCTACCTTGTTTTTTACAATTGATCTTATTTTGTACAGTCTTATCAGACACATTTAGCTGCATAACAAAATTTAAAGTAGCTTATGAGACATAAAGGATCAAAGTAAATTAAATCAAAGTTACCTACTGGAACCTTATAATTAAGAGACAAAAATAGTCTATTTTACTTAATATTATCTTAATTTTTGAAATAATCTTTTTGAAAACACTACAATGACTTCTTCTTAAAATTCATTTATATCCATTACGAACATTTAATTAAATTTTTCAAGGGAACAAATTTTCATTTATTTATCTAAAAATCTTTACAATATTCAAAATTTTCTTCTTCTAGAACTTTTAAAACTATGAAAAGAATATTTCCTAAAAACTTGAGGTCTCTATCTCAAAAGTTAAAAAATATATTTACAGTAAATTTTTACTTTTGTAAAAAAAAATTGTGGTCTATACGTTGGTATTTAAACTTTATATAGTTGTGATATATTATTTAACTCACAAATCTAGCTTATTTTTATGGTTGAAGATTCTTGTAAGAGCCAGTTATCTTTTCATGCCTCCAATTAGCTTTTTTGTAGCATAAGCTTGAATTCTATATAAGTGTAATATAATTACTTTTTATTTTCTCTATAGTTTAAAAGTTTTTCAAATAGATTGCTCAATACTTTCATATTTCAGCATGTTATAACAATAACTAAATAAATCAATAGAAAACTTACATTTTATATTTATGTTCTTGTTTTTGGAATTTTTGATGGTGCCTACAATTTGTAAAAAAAATAGTATGTTTTTTGTAATTGTAAAATAGTATAGTAATTTAAAATTTATATGGATAAATCAATCTTGATATGAATTTGAATAATGCATATTAAATTTAATCTAAAACATTTCATGGTTCAAAACCATCTTTAAGTAACTACTTTAATGGTTAGTCCTTTAAATTTAATGTTTTAAGTCTCATAATAGTTGATGTTTAAAGCATCTAAATCTAAAAGAAAAATGTATAATTCCAAAAAACCTCATAGTTTAAAATGAAAGAAAGTTTCAGTAAATTTTTGTTTTAACCAGCTGTTATCTTAAATAATAAAACTACTTTTAAAATAAACTAACTGTCTTAACTTCTACTTTGTAAGTAAACTTGCTTGGTACACATATTAAAAAAGTAAATAAATGTAATATTACAGATCCATGTAAACCATTGGTTGCCTAAATACATAGCTTGACTTGTGTGGAAAAGAATCTGGTTCCATTACTTCACCTTTTTACTAGGTTTGTTTATTATGTTGCTCTATGAAAAAATAGAGCTCTTATAAAATTATGAATAAAAATATTGTTTACAGCAGAAAAACTTTTTTTTTATAATAACACAATATATTTAAACACAATAAATTTGATTACTTGATAAATCTAAAACAACTTACTAAAATATTTTTGTAGTTTTATAATGTAAGATTTGCACAACCGTTGGATTGTATATTATAATTTAATTAGATAGTATGAACAATTACCGTTCTTTCTTTTAATTAAATTAATTTTTAATTGGATTTTGTTTTATTGCATTAACAGGATACAATGGCTAGATTTATGATTACCTGGATACATATACAGTTAATTGTGTATAGATTTATGGATAACAGTTGTTTCAATAGTACTACTTTTTTTTAAGACCAAGGGTAGTTTAAAAAAAAAATTGAATAAATTTTAAACTTGTATACATCAAAAATTATTCTAAAAACTTGTAAAAATACTAATTTGTGTGAGTAGTGTTTAAAATTATAGAGTAGTTTTTCAATTATTTATCAATTTATGTTTTCAAGTTCGTTAAAAATGTAAAAAAATAAACTTGAAGAAATTCTTTTAAAAAACAAAGGTCTTCAGGTAAAACAAGATTTAATTTATAGCTTTTATTTTTAGATTTGTAGGTTTAACTGCAATTTACTATAAACTAATTGTTAGTACTGTTGTAAGCAGAAACGTTTTACTTTTTTATATTTAAATAGCCATGCATAACTGACTTTGACATCGAAGCAGTAACAAAGTTATTGAACAAAAACTTGATATATTTGAAAGTAACTACAAACTTTTAAATTTCACCTCCCACTTACTTAACTATTTATATTAATTACAATCGAGCGCAATGTATGAGAAATCATACACAAACCGATTAACAGAAACTTCTTCATGGGCTGGTAGATTTTGTACAGAAGACCTTTGTGGATATCTGAGCTCATCAAATATCTGAGCTCATCAAATGATAATCATCAAATATCTTCATGCTTTTTCATTGGTGTGTGGAGCTATTTAATTGGAGGGGTGACAATCTTCAGCAAGGATGTGTGCAAGTTGTGAAATCACTTCAAATTAGTATTTAAGTTGTTTGTTTTGATTTTACAGCAAGAAGCTATAAGCTTGTTTATAATGTTATCTTATTGCCTAGTATGATATTGTTTACTCAATGTTGAAAAATTATCTGCTTGGTGTTAATTTTTTGACAAAAATTATTTTTATGTAATAATGGTTTACTATCTTATCAATTCTACTAATGATATTTAATTAAGCTTAGTTTATAATGTTGTAAAATAATCGATGTTTATTTAAATACTGTTTTCATCTTTTTAAATATTTTTCTTCTTTAAAAATTCACAAACATATATAAATTGTGTTGGTTTTAACACAACTTGTTCTTAGGTATAACTTTAGGTTGCACGACTATTCAAATTAGAACAATTCAATTTTTATTAATTTTGATATATTGTTTATTATCTCCTTTAAAAATCAAATAAAAAAGTTATTATCATAATTGTATTATTTTGTCCTGCATGAGCGTTTTTTTTAAAAACATATTACCTTTTGAGTTGTAGCCTCTCAAATGTATTTTAAGAATTTAAATTGTTGGAATTTGAACTGCCGTATAACCATAGTTTTGGGGTAACTAATAATAAAGAATCTCATGGTTTAATTACGGTGTACCTTGAATGTCAAGTGAACAAAATTAAAATACTGAGGTTCATACTTTTTTATACAAGTCTTAATGTGTAGATATATGATTTAGATTGCTTTTCATACATAATATCTAGAAACACTTCCAGTATATTAGTGATAAAGTTTTTAAGGTATGCCTCTTATGTTTTATGATAAACTTGTAAAAACAAGGTAGACAACATTCGTCTTAAAATATTAAACGTTTCTTTGTACAATATTTTAGATGTTTTCAACATAACTGAAACTTGAAAGTTATCTAAACTTGTCATTTTTAAATATTCTAAAATTAAGTGTATAAAAATAAATTAATATTTGCAATCTGCCATCCAAAATAGATTATATTAATTAACCTTACTAAAATTAAGCTAAAACTGAGTAGTATTGATAATCATAACAAACAAAATTAATATAAAATTATTAATTGTAATATTATCCATAATAAATATATTATCCAGATTAATTCTAATATTATTATTCTATTATAAATAATGATCCACAAAAAGATTAAAAAAAAAGTCTAAATGAAATAAATTATAAATATAAGTTTCTTTGAAAGAGACGTGAATAAAGTAATTCAAAATAAATAAATATAATTTATTAAACTTAAACTTAATTCCATGTATTTTTTTTGCTGAACTTAAGAAACTAATATTTATTTTTACAATTAGAATATAGTATATAGTAAAATACCTTTATTTGTAGACGGATTTGCTCCAATTTCTAATTTATAAAACTTCATTCAATTAAAAAGTTGAAATTTTAAAATTCCTTATTTTTTCTACTCTTTTTATAATACAGTTAATTGTAGTTTATTACTTTTTTTTATATAATTTTAAGTTTTATAAATATTAAATGTCTAATTCTACCTTATAAAAGTTTTTATTTTAATAGATATATTCTGACGTTAATTTTTAATATATTTAAAAATTAAAAAATTCATTAAAAGTGTCTAGCTTCTTGCTGTAAATAACAAACTTTTATCACTCATTTTTTGTTTTGTGTTCGCTCTTCTTGTTTTGTTTATCCGCCTGAATTTGTTTTATATAATTAATCTAATTAACTATAGTCAGTGTTAAGAGTTAGTAACTTGTAGGCAGACTTGGTAAAAAGCACTGTGTTTAATGTTAAAAAAATCTCGGTAGTAAAATTAAAATCTGTTATAATAGTTATGTTAATCCTATTGCCAGAGATTTTTTAACACTTAACACAGTGCTTATTACCAGTACTGCTCCAGTACTGGTAATTTTTAGCAGCCAATTTTAAGTTGGAATTGCCAAGTGATTTAAGTTTCTATCCTTAATTCGAAATAAGTTTTAATATTTAATCCTTTACGAATCATAAAATCACCATTAAATCAAAGTTATACGAAATAAATCGCAACTCTTTTCTTTACAGTATATCGTTAGTATCTAACCCAAATTTGTAAGCAGTACGTTAGAAATTATTCCTTTGTTTAATGAATTTCGCTTCAACAAAGTATTTTCGTTTACTCATGTGCTAATATTTCTTTCGAAATTTCTATTAACCCCTACCTCTTATCTTTTACCCAAGTACTCTCAAAAGAATGTCATTGTTTGGTTTTTATCATCAAATAAACTTCCCTGCATTGGTATTCATTAAAGCACGAATGACAAATCAACCCAGTGTTATTTTTATTTTAAATATGAAATGACACTTACTAACCCCTCATTTGTGAACGAGTTTATACTCCTCACAGGTATAAGTAGGCTCTTTATGGTAGCATAAGTGTTATATTCTCTCTGAGTCTCCTGTAACATTTATCTAACTTTGCAACCAATTTAATTGCTCTTTTGTTAATTTTAAAGGATTTTTAATGCAAGCGATATATTGTAAAGAATATTTGCGAGTTAATAACAGCATCATATAAAGCACAAGTAAAAGTTTAAAAAGGTAATAATAGCATTTAACTAGTTTTTTAATACTTCACCTTAAATTTTTTGTAAGGTTGTATACTGCCTGTTATACATATTTGGTCCAAGTAGGAATTTGTTTAGGTAAAAATTATTTTACTTACAAAGATTAAATATTTTTCACCTTAAAATGTTACAGTTAATGCTGTTAAATTTGTCCAATTTTCGCTCTACATTACGTTTTATTAAGCAAATATTTAATGCTGCTCAGATTTCAAGCAATATTACTACAACCGATGTGTTAAAAGTAGCCGAAAGGTGGGGTAGGCAACTATTTTAATTGGTGCAGAGTGTCAAAGAAACCTATAATATAATTAAAGTCAAAAAGTATACCTAGAATTCTTAAATATAAATAACGAAATTAGATGAGATACAAGAAATCTATGATATAGATTTTTTGTAATATTTGAAGTTATAAAGTGTTAGTTTAGTATTTGAAGTTAAATATATAAAACATTTGTTACATCATTAAGATATCTTTTTGAGATGTACATATACTATTTAAAACAGTTAAGTATTAAATTTATTTACATGCGCAAAAGGATTAGGAGCTTGTAATTTTAAAACCTAGAAAATATACTTGAGAAACGCTGTTAATGAGCTAAATGTGCAAAAGATGCTTAAATATCACAGATATAATAACTCTGAGCTGTTTTTACAGCATAATTGATTTAAATACTTTATTTGGATAGATTTATTAATGTGCTGTACTTAAAATATCACATTTTAATTTATTTACACCATAGTTATTTGTCTTAACCAAAAAAGATTGCTCAATTTACTTGACTGTAAAGAGCTTATTTAATTGAAGTTTTGTAATTTTTCTAAAAGTTGTTACAAATTTCAACCTCATTTAGAGCGATACTTAATCTATGGTAAATTTGCTTCTTTTAGAGGTAAATTTATTTATTACAAATTGTTTGAAAATCTTTATAAATTAGTATTTAACTGTAACATTTTAAAGGTAAATAAACCCATTATATTTAACATTTTTTTATTGAACAAGCTAAAAATACATTTATTTACTTAAACAATATTTTGTATATTTGGGGTAAATTTGTTAAATACATTCCAAAAAGGAGTAAAATATAACAAAAATGCATTTAATTTTAGCTCAACATGTATCAATAATATTAAGTGATCTGGATTTAAGCTTTTCAAGACCTGATAGAAATTCGTACAAAATACTTCACCTCACCGTATACATTTTTTGCACTCAAGGTTAGCCCCGAAGTTCTCAACTGTACTCCGAAAAACATCAGTGACCTATTTTTAATATAGCGGTCAGCAGCTTACAAGTCCCGAATAGAAATTTCCGCGGGCTTGATGAATAGTTGCATTAATCATTTGAAAATCTCATTTATGACCGAAAATGTTATAAAAATGCCAATCAGTCACTAATCATTGAGTACAGAGCTAAAATTATTACAACAAACACGTTTTTCAATGATTTAAAATGTATGCAGGGTTGCCCAAAAAACCTGGAATTTTGAACAAAAATCACTAAAAAAAACAGAAATTTCAACATGTTAAATAGTAAATTTTAGATTTGACATAAAAAATCTGCAGTATAGATAAAGTTGTCATCATCAAAAAATAATTTATTAAAAATACAAATTTAAAGTAACTTTACAATACTTTCACACTATATAACACAGTTTATTAACTTTTATAAAAAATTAGACCCCAAAAATGTGTTCTTTTAATAACCTAGAGGAAATACTTAAAACCTGGAGGAAGGTTGCCAAAACCATTTGGCAACCCTGTATATGGCCTACTGGATCCACCCGAACAGTGCCTTTTATTTATGCCTTTATGGATTTAGATCGTTGTTTCAAAATGAGATACTAATTTTCGTATTTGATAAATTGCAACTTATGACTGAAAGTACATTGCCAGCCGCAGTTTGGAAATTTTTAGCCAAAGAATTACAAAAGTCATTTATGTATATTTTACAAGGTAAATAATAAAGTTTCCACTGAATTAGAAATATTCGAAATTATATTAATAAAACATCTCAAGTTTTATTATTATAAGTTTAACACCATTTTTTAGATGGTAGCAGTTTAATTATTTTACTTTACAACAATGCTGTCTAGGTTAGATTAAGTTTATTAGTTCACCCAAAGCTTCGTAATAATTCTGCTTGTGAACTCTTTTCAAATGCTACATAAAATAGCATCCAAATGTCTTGCTTAATCATAAGATTTAATATTAATGCGACATAAGAAAACTTGATTAACAACTCATGAATGTAAAAAAAAGTTCTTGAATAAATTTTGTCTTATGAATACGGTTTAAGCAAAAAATTTCTTAACATTTTGCTAATAAAAAGAAGCAACTTAATGTTTTTAATATTAGTAAGTTTACTGTTTAATTAAATTTGATTGGTATTATTCACACCTTCAGGAGGTTTTAGGCAAAAAATAATAATGGTTGGTGCAACGTATGACCAAGGTTATAAATAACTTTAAAAACACGTTATCGTTATTTTAGTTATGGTAACCTCAGGTCAAAATGTTAGTTTCTTCAATAAAAGTTAAAAAATGTTCTTAGCTGAGTAAAAAAATATTATAGCCTTAAAATTTAATGATATACTCAAAGAAAACAAATGTAAGTCAACTTAAGTTGATAAACTTGATTTCAAAATATACTATAATTAAAAAGATACAACAGTCTTAATGTATATTAGGGTGCTTACAAAAAAGCAATATTTGAGTTTTCAGCTAAAAACATTTTTACATGTGGCAAATATAACAGCAACAAATTATATCAAAAAAACTTTAGAAAAATTTTAGCTGACTTTTTAGTTTTTCATGGTAGAAATTTTCAATTTTATAAAAACAATCCCTATGCAAAGTGCATGGGACCACAAAATGCGACAGCAAAAGTTTTTAGCTGGTAATAAATTTACATATTACTGGCAAATATCACAGAAGCACATTGTGGACAACTTAAGTTATGAAAAAAAGTTTAATAAACACATTTCTTGATTAAAAAAAAAAAGATAGTTTACAATAAGTAACAAAAATACTATAAAATCAAGAAAATCTTTAAATAGTTTTAAATTTTTCACAATGTGTTTTTGTAATAATTTCCACATGTAAAATAACTTCCAGCTAAAAACTTTAAGGTCACACTTTTTAAGTCCCATACAGTTTGCATTGGGATTTTTTTCAAAAAATTGAAAAGTTGTACCATTAATTTTTTTTTAAGTCAGCTAAAAATTTTCAAAAGCTGTTTTGTAATTGCCAAAAAAAAAAGCTACAGACTCGAAGAATGCATTTTTTATAAAAACTTTAGTTGACATACTTATATAATAGAGAAACTAATTAAGTACATCAAACTTTAAATAAAAAACTTTTTTTTTTGCTAAAAGAAAACTAAAAAATATGTACCTTTAAGGAAAGCAAATATTAAGTCAATAATTGGCAGAAATACTTTTAAAACAGCTAATACTTCTATCTTATGTCACATTTTAGATTTAATAACTTTTTTTGTCTGCCATTAAACAGCAATATTATAAAACATTTGTAAGTGAAGTTTTTTTAAGTTGAGACAAAACGCAATACTATAACTCATTCTCACTGATAAACAGATACAAAACGGTAAGTAAACTTACTTTTTTTAACTACGTTATTACTTATCAAAAAAGCTTGTACTTTTTTATTAGCACCATACATAAAACAACCGCCATAAAAAGTTTGAATACATAATGTTTTATTTATAACACTTTATACACTAAAAATGTTGAAACTCTTATTTTAGAGATGTTTTGAAACTTGATAATAAATTTGAAGCTTATTTGTTATTGATAATATGCATGAATATTAACAAGACTTAAAAACTTTATATAAAAACTTAAAAACTTTTTACTACATAACATTAAACAGAAGAAAGAATTATCTAAACAATTAAACGTCATATCCGACAAGGCTGCCCCTTCCAATGACCTCACCAACAAAGAACCAGCAGCAAACTTCAGTGAAGACCATGGCGTTCAAAAGCGCTTGTTTCACTGGAAGCTGTGTGAACTGCATTGAAGTCACGTTTGAAATTCCTGTGTTAAAATGATTTGTTTATAAATAAGTGTATTTTATTTATTTTCTTTTTTGTTGATTTGAAGTTACATTGCTTATTCCTGTTTAAAATTTAGTTGTTTACAAAAAACTGTATTTTAATGTGCATGGTAATTATCGATTAGTAGATTATTTATTTTTTAATTATTTTACTTTTTCTTATATGAAACTGATATAATTAGAAATGATTATAGAAATGGTATTTTTTAATATACTTAATAACCAGTGAAATTAAACAAACAATTTTATTACAAAGTAAACCATAACTTTTATTGAATCAAATTACTGATTCCTGTAACAATTAAACCATTAAAGTTTTTCTAAACTATAAATTAATTTGTTAGAAAAAAGCAACTAAAATGATATAAAATTGAAAGTTTTTAAACTTTTATTGATACAAGCTCTAATTCAACTTTTTTAAATATTAAATACTCGTTGACATCATTAAATAATCAGATGATAAAAGTTGAAAAGTTTTAAACACAGTTATGAATTTATACTATAAAAACAATCAATTTTTACTTTCTTTTTACTTTTTTTCAAAGAGTATTAATAATATTAGCTAAATTTCAGTGGAGATAAAAGTCAAGTTCAGTATAGCAGAGTTTTTTACTCATAATAGTTTTTATTAGATTATTAATAAGAACTTTTTTAAATACATTTTAAAATTTAAAAGATCAATAAGAATGTTTGTAATTTAAATTTTTGTAACTTCTTATTGGTATATCTTAAAGAGCCAAGCCTAAATAACCTAAGTATAAGCTTTGTGTAAGAAAAATTTAGTAAGATTTTAATACGTCTAGTTTTAACTTTTTAAGCTAATCACGAACTAATTTAACAATCTAGGAAACAAAATATTAATAGAGATTTTTCAAAGTAATAAATACTCTCAATACAAACTAATAACAATAAAACTTTTTTGTAAGGGATAAATACAAAAATACAAGTAAATTAAATTATTAAAATAAAAAGTAAATTATTAAGAAAACAACGCTATTGGTGGGTAGATATTTTTTACAAGTTGCACTTACTTTAAACTTAGCAAGCATGTAATTCTACCATTAATAGATTTGTATATAAGAATAGGAGACGTAATATTAAACATTCATAATGATCGAAAGAAATAATTAAAATTTAAAAAATCAAAACAATTTTCTAGGATTTGCTCTTGAACTTTCTTAGTTTAAACTTAACTCAAGAAAAAAAAAAAATTGTAGTATTTAACTTAGTTTTGAGTAAAAGTGCTATATTTTTTACTGCTGGTCTTAAATGTTTATCTTTTACTTAAGATTATTAAGATATATTTTTTTCTTGTAATGGTAGAATAATATAATGAAGTATGACTTAAAAATTCAAGACAAAATGAACAAAGATAGAATTTTAGTGAATTGTTTTTAATTCAAAGAAAATTGTCAATGAAAAGTTTCTACTGCTTCTATTTTATCTAAAACTTTACAGTAAAACTTTTATGAAAAGTATATTATTTTATTTAAATTAAAAAAATATTTATTTATTTTAATATCTTATAAAGTATTTTAGTATAAATAACTTGAGAGTATGCCAACCTTTAGTGAAAAGAATAGCAAACTTAAATTTATAAACAAAAAAATCTATAAATACAAAACTTTTATATGTTTAAAAATAAAGCAAACAAAATGTTCAAACTAGTGTAGCTGAGTAACATTTATGATAACTCAATAACTTAAGAGATATTCTAATTCAATAATTTTGTAAAAATTTAGCAAATAAATACCTTTAGTAAGAAGAGGGATGGCCTGTCCAACTTCAACAGGGGTGGGTGGGCGAAGTTCTACTTTTGCGTAATACATGAACTTGCTCAATTGAGGTTTTGCTGCCTCCATCAATACTGGAACCTGTGCTGAAAGTTTTGCCACCAACTTGCTCATATTGATTTTATTTAAAGTCTGAGAAAATATATTTTATTGCAAAACTAAGTTAGGCTAAAAACATGTTTTTTGTTGACTACTACAAGCAGATATTTATGCACACATTTTGGTTTTAGAAAATAGAACATACAAATAATAAATTTTATAATATTTAGAAAAACATTCTAGCAAGTGTTTGATAATTATACATTAATAACACTTTTTAAAATATAAAAATGTTTACTATTATGGTATATTGCAGCAAAATTATTTTGATAAAAACAGTACTTTATGAATTAGTTTATAAGTAAACTAATGTTTATTGCAAGTTGTTTCTAATTTGTACACTTATATTTTTGCTATCAGACACTTCTAATAGTCGAATAAAATTCATAACAACTTTGAGATTTATAGGATCAAAGTCAGTGAGTTCAATAGTTATCAAGGTTTTTTTAAAACAAAAATGCAAAAATAAACCTTGTTCACTAAAAATATTTTTTTAATTTTATAAATATTGTTCTTCAAATTTTTACAGTCATAAAATATAGTTCAAATATTACTAATATTTATGTAACTCATATCAAGGAATTTTCATAATATGAAAAAATCATACATCTTTCTTTTATTTGAAATTTATATTTTTAAACTTCCAACACCAGAAACAATGTTATGTTTTTTAAGAAATATTTCCTGAAGTATTGACATCTCTACCTCAAGAAAAAAGTAATTATAATATTTTATTTCTAAATAATTAAGAGCGTAGAGGGGCTCTTTTTTACTTTTGATTTTAGCTAGCAGTTGCATTTTACCCTGGAAACTAAATTAGTTTCTTAGATATGATGGTAAAAAGTCGGAAAGCTCTAAAGGTTCCTTATGGAAGGACTAAATTAAATAGAAGAAAAAACTGTCTAGACCTAAAGTCTTCAAGCAACCTTTCTGAAACCTCACCATTTAATTTAAACTAAATAATAAATATTTCTATAGTAGGATTTTTTTTGAGCAAATATTTTTTCAATAAAAATATACTTTTGTTTTTATTTTGGTCATAAAGGTCTTTTTTTTTTTTAATTCTTACAGAGGGAATTTTTCTATTAATGCGAGGAACCTTTCCTAATGTATAAAATTAACAAAATATGAAGATAAAAACAAAATTTTAGCAAATTTTTGAAAATTCTGAGAAAATTGGCAATGTTTTTTTTTTCTTTGTTTGTATGTGTCAAAAACGTTTTACACAACTAAAAATATCTCAAAAGTTTTTTTTTTTTGTGAAAAGTATCTTATAGTAAACATTTACAGCTTTCATACAAGGTCTAAAGTTATTTTTGTTTTCTGTTGCTCTTTTCTCCCTATCCCCTTTTTGCAAAAACCAACATATCTTAATAGTTGACCCCGGTTAGTTCACACCTGGATTACCATTCTTTATGACAAAAAAAAACAGCTAAAGTAACCAACAACTAGCCTTAGTTGTATAATTAGGCTTTTGTGAGAAATGAATTTTTTGGTTTTCATCATTAACTCCAGAATATCTAGTGTAAGTTTTAAATTATAGCCTTGTGACCCACAATGTTTCCTAAACTTTTCCACTGTATCTAGTTAAAGTTTCAAAATTACCATTAAAAACACCTAAGACTTATTTTTGTTAAAAAAAGGCCAACCACGCCATTTTTTTTCTCAAGATGTAAAAAATCCGCAGAAAAATGCAAAAAAATAAGAGCAACACCGTCCATCATGAACTCCAGAAAATCTGGTGTAAGTTTCAAATTATGACCTCCTTTATAATTCATGACCCCAAAAGGGGCCACTTACTCTTACTACAAGCTTACTAGGCAAATCAAATTGTTTCAATTTTTCTCATCCGTCAGGCAATCGCACCACAAAACAGCTACTGGACCGCACCGCTACGGTGAAGCCAGCGCCGTGGTGCGGGTTACCCCCTTTTTGTTTCGTGTGGCGGGGGTTCACCGGGTTTCCCCGGTCATATAGGCCACATTGTCTTTTAAAGAATTATTTTTTTTAAAATCTGAAAAAAATAACGATTTGGCAAATCGTATGGAAAATTACATCAAATTTTTTTTTAATTGTCTCATAGGAGGTCACTACGTTTCGGCGCTTAGTGAAAATTCAAATCACAAGAAAATGACAAATTCAGAAAAGGTGAATAACTTGCAATATATTTTTAAACGTACAGTTAGACTTTATAAATTATTTACATACAAATTAAATTCTTTAGGTTGCATTTGCAGTTAATTAGCTTGAGCATTTAAAAGGCTTCAAGCTATACGGTATTTAGGGCATAAAAATTATGGTTAAATATTACAATAAATAAACAAATAACGTACTTTTTATATTAACGTTAAAACAACATTTTTTTCTATTACTTTTGTATTTTTCTATTCTCTTTTTTTTTTTTTTTGTTTACATTTGTTTTCAGTTTTTTTTTTTTTTGCTTTTATTTTTTGCTTTTTTTATTTTTTTTTTGTTTGCGTTTTTTTTTTCTTTTTTATTTTTGCTTTGTTTTTATTGCTTTTTGTTTGTTATTTTCTTTTATATTGCTTTTTTTTCTTTTTATTAATATCATTTGCTTTTTTAGTTTTTTAATGTTGTTTTATTATAATGGGTTTGATATGTCTTAGTCGATCATCTACTAAAGCACCAATATCATCCACCATACTAAGCCTCCTATAGCTAGATTACAGGTAGTAACAACATTACCCGGCAGTATAGTATACGTAATTAGTTCATTTATTATCTTAAATTTAGTTATGTAGTATTTTTATGCCCTTTAATCTTAGATTAAAAATATGTAACCTAAAGAATTTAAATTGTAAGAAGTAATTTTTTTTATTAAATTAGATCGTTAATATAACAGTAACTTTTTATATTTTTCTATATATCATTCATGCAATTTTGTCATTTTAAGTGGTTTTACAACTCATTATGCTACGAAACGTCTTAACCAACTTAAATCTAATCATATCAAGAAAAAAATAATTTAACTTCTTTGTATTTAAGTTTTGAAATTATAAATGAATTAGAATTTTAGAATTTAAATTTATGAAACCACAAATATATAACGAAAAATATAAAAGAAAACGTAACAAGATTACAAAAACTAAAAGATTAAACTAAAATTGCAAAATGAGTAACACAATTAATTTATAAAATAAACTGAATCTGAATCTAAAACTTAAGCTGAAGAAGCGAAACTGAAGGAAACTTAAATTTATTCACTGTTGTCACGCGAAACATGCCCTGTATCGCAATTTGGATCAAAAATACAATCTCTAAGCGCTGAACCTCTCAAAAAAAATTCTCAACAGAGTATGAAAAATATACTTGAGAAAAAGTAGTTTTTAAATTTTTAATGTTTTTTAAACTAGAGGACCTAACTGTAACACTTCCATTGATAAAATTGATACGACCTGATGTGTTATCATATTTTTCATCAGACTTTGCAAAATACTTTTTAAGTTTATCAACTTGTAACCATAAACTACCCTCAATTTCATTGTCTTTCTTAAATTCATGGTCAATTTCGTGCTCGAAGTTTTTGAAAAAATAGAATTTGTGATTTTTTTTAAAGTTTTTTTGATCTACCGTAAAGCAATAACTAGTATCTTGGTACAATTCTAATCTAACTCCTTCAGGCCAAGCGTAATTAGTTTCCTCGAAAAGTTCCCTTACCGCAGTTCTTTTTAGATTGTTATTATCGTTATAATCTATTTTTCCCATAGGGAAATTGATTCTAATTTTATTATTTTTATCTCTATAATAAACAAATAACAATTCGCCCTTACCCTTCTTGACGCGATGTAAGATTACCCCCGCGCAGTCTAACCTTTTTACATTGAATTCCCAGTTAATTAAAAAAGAATCTCCCCGCTTGTGTTTAAATTTAACCTTAAATAAGTTATTAGCTAAATGGTGTTTTGCATCGTCGTTTAATTGATCAATAAAAATTTGCTTAGCGTAACGGTCGAAACTTTTGTATTTTTCATCAACTAGACTGTATACTTGTTTTTCGATAATGTTATAAACATTCAAAAAGTCATGCCAATCATCTTTTGAAAATTTTTTATTAATAAAATCTATAAGTTTTTGTTTAAGTTCATTATCGTGTTTATTTTTGAAAGATCTAGATACGTTGTTAACCTGATCTGTTACGAAAAAGGACGTTCCACCCGCTTCTTGTTGTGGTGCTCGATCCCGCTGGAGTTCCGCATGCGTCATTTGAACACCTTGGACAACCTCCTCCTCACCAACTATATTCGTAGTTTTAATGACGTCATCCGGTATAAATTTTGTCCTAGATGGTATTAAATAAACGTTTTTTATATTTATTTTACACAGAAAAGTTTAATATGGGGTTGCCAAAAACAAATTAGTTAAAACTAGGATTGTTTATTGGATTGATTTATTGGACTCCAATTAAATTTGAAATTGTACATATTTAGAGAAATCAAAAACTGTACATTGTTTGATTAAAAAGTATAAAGTTACAACTTAACAATAAATAGCAAAGCCTAGACTTCAATAGGTTCCTTAAGAAAGCCTCAAGCTAAAAACTCAAAAATATCAATCTATTAAAATTGATGAGTTTTTAAAATATTTTCTTTGAAGCTTTCTTAAAAAATGGTTAATCTTTATGTTGAAAATTAAAAACTTCAATTGTAAATTAATTAAAATATATGACTATTGCTAGCAAAACAAAAAAAAATCTGATGGATACTTCTCGTTATAAAGCTTTTTAAATCTACAGAGTATTTTAAAAACTATTGTAAAATATGGCATACGTTATTCTAAACAACTAACCTTCTTTGCATGATCAAAGTGATATTATATCTCCAAATAACTTAGTACTTTAATAATACAGAGCTGTTTTGATATAAAAACTATAACTACAGCATCAATAATATAGGTAGAAAAACTACCTTCTACAAAAAAAATAATCTAATAGAGTTTTAATTTTTTTTATTCAAACTTATTTTTAATATGAAATTACATTCAGTTTAATAATTTCAGTTGAAAAAACATTTAACAACACAAGTTTAAATTAATGATCAAAAATATGAAACTAATATACAATGTTATAAGATAATAAAATCTAAATGTGAACTTAAAACTAAATAAATAGAAAATAAATATGCAGTGTCTAATTAATAATAATTTTAGAAATAATTTCAATGAAATATTTATAGGTTATTGTTTAGAAAAATAAAAAAGTACTTTATAAATACAATTATACTTAAACATGAATTTAACTTTTGAAAGATTTTAGTGTTCAACCTAATCAATAATTTAGTTACATAAAATTGTCATATAATGTATTGTTTATAAAATAAAAGTGTTTAATAACTACTTTAATTTACTTATTACAAAACTACAGACTGTATATCAGTGTTGTTATAGTGATTCCAACATGACTTCTTTCCAACATGACTTCACTTAAAAAGTTTATAATACTGAACTTTACTTGTATAATCTTCTTTTTTAAAGACGTTTTACTATTTGCTTTTAACCATTGCAGTTATGTAAGTTTGTTAAAATTTTATTTTGAACTTATATTATTTTTAACTATAACATCAAATGCGGATTTAAAAACCTGTTCTAAATCTACAAAATAGTCTATAAGATTTAAAGTGATTTTGGCCTAAAAATTTTATTAAAATATTTTTTTTTTTCTATTAGTAAAACATGAAATTTTTTTTAAACTTAAAAACCACCATGATTTAAAAAAAAATGGTTGTACCTTTTTATTTAAATATTTCAGGAACGTGAAATATTGAAACAGTGAAAATACTTAAATTTTTTTTCAATCAAAACTTAAATCACACCTAGAAAATCTACTTTTCATTACTTAGTTTAAGGTTATAAAATTTTAAACCTTAAGTTTAAGCTTTAACATAACTTTATTTGAATATAAACTAAATACAGAGCATTTATAGTTATTTAGTTAATAAATGATTGTTTTAATTTTTATTTGCACAAACTTTTCGATGGTTTCTTAAAAAGGGTACTGAACACTGGCTTAAGTAAAAAAATTTTGAATTTTTTTGAAGTTTAAGAAAGTTTAAGACTTTTAAAAGCATTTGAAATGCCGTAGACAGTTTATTCACCGTAAAGCATTGTCAAAAAAGTAAATAAATTACAACTATTGTTTAATAAATTTTATATTTATTTTTTTATTAATGCTTGTTATTTTTAGTCGCAGTCGTTTAGATAACACAAACTTAATAAACACCAATTCTTTTTGTTATATACCAAAAACAAAAGTGTTTAAAATACTTTTGTCTTCTCCTTTATACTCAGTTAAACAATTAACTTACAATGTAAAAAGTTTTTCTTATAGAACTGCCTGCTATCTTTGTTTGTTTAAAATTTATTTTAGAAATTCAAACGATTTTTCTCTCACTAAATATATAACTTTCTAACTTTTCTGCATCAGTTTATATGAGGAGAAATACATTTCCAAAACATCTCCAAAATTTTCTGTCCTCTGAAGACCGGTTTTTTGCTGGTTGTTTTTATCGGCAAAAATTACACAATTTTCCAGTGAGTATTTTTTTTATGTTTTAATTAGTCTTAAAACAATAAATAAAATTTAATAAATTTATTTATCTAAATAAAGTTTACTAAATGTATTTTATAACTAATTAGCTAATCAAAGTAAATTATAAAAAAAATCATTACAGTTTGCACACAAAATTACTTCAAAATAAACTGGTGCACGATAGTGTACACAATTTTTTTTCGCGTGCACGAAACGTTTAGGGTACATGAACCTCATTTAGGGGTGAACGAAATTTTCAGATTACACAAAAAAATATTTTAGTCTTCGCATTATTAGTTTTAGCGACATAGTTCAGTTAAGTATTAAAGTTAAATCTAGCCCTGGTGTTTGATTGGCTTTTATTTTTTGGCCATTTTACTCTCATGATCTATTTTGTAATTAAACAACACACATAAATTATTGTATAATTATAATTGTAACTATTATTACAATGCAATTAAAAAAATAAAACATACGTAACAACTTATAAAACAATTTAAGAAAACAACACAACTGTTGCGTTGAACTTTAATAAATTCCAATAAATAAGGACTTATTTGTCTTTAAAAAAACGTGGTAAATTATAGACTTCTTTTAAAATGAAGTAGAAAGAAGTATAAAGTTCTTTAAAGCCTTATTTTAGAAAACAACATATAAACTATAAAAATACGAAATAAGCTAAAATATGCAAATTAAAATAAACTTTAAGCAATTAACCGATAAACTATTTTTTTCTAAAAATAACGTAAGTTTAAATTGTTGTTAACTTTGATTAAACATCTTAGGATTTTTCTTCAAATTTTAAATTGTTGTTTACATTAATTAAACGTGTTAGTTTTTTCTTTAAGTTAAAAACTTTGTTTACATTGATTAAACGTATTAGTTTTTCTCGTTAAATTTTAAATTGTTTATTACATTGATTAAGCGTTTTAGTTTTTTCTTTTAATTTTAAATAATAGTTTTATAGTTTACCAATAATGACTTAGGCCCTGGTCATAATAAACACTGATAGTAAAAAAAATTATGGTAAACCACTAAGGTTGGTAAACAGCCAAATTGTAGAAACTTAAATTATACATATCATAGTTGTATAGTTTCTCCTTTGACAAACAACATGATCTAATAAATGTTGTTATTATATCACACTCTATAATTTTAAAGTAAAAGTTTCCAAGTCAGCATTAGTTTGGAGAAGATGGACACTTCTACTACTAACCAAAGTTTGTAAAAGTTGTATATTTTGTTATTTTTAGATTTAAAGTAATATTTAAAGACACTCATTTCTAACTATGATTGGGAACAATTCTATATATAGGTATTTGAAGTGTACAGGGTTGAATAAACAACACTGTTTAAACAACCCCAAGAACATATCTAAATCAGTAAAAGATAAATAAATCCTTGTACTGGTGAATTAACCTTCAACCTAATACTAAATAGCCTGATTAAACAACCAATATTTGACCCTAGTTTCCAAACTAAATTGTTGGTCTACATGACTATTTTATTTAAATTGGTAGCAAAACATAATGTAAAGTTTAGCTAAATGTAATTGAATTATAATTTATGCTATTCATCAAGTTGTACTATATTGTATTGCAGATGTTTGCCCACCTAAAAAGTGTGAAGTGGTTCAATCCTAGCAGCTATAATAAAGGTAAATTTTGTTTTTATTGCAATTTAATATATCAAAAGCTCCTATACAACACATATGTTCCTTAATATAATCTTGTTTTTAGTTTGGTTGTGCTGTTCTAAATATCATGACAATATAAATAATTCCTACAAAGTTTTAAAGAAAAATTAAGTATTGTTTACTATCATATAACTAAACTATTTGTGTGCAAAGTTTGATTGGGTATAATAAATAACTTTTTGACTTAAAAGTCAGATGGTAAATAAAAATTTATTTTGAAATAGAGTTCCATTGCGGCAAATTTTAAAGTGCAAAAATAGAATTGAAAAAAGTGACAAGCCTAATGAAATGCAGTAAATTTAATATAGTTTGCTAGTTCATATCAGTTTTATAATAGAAAAGTACATCATATGTTTTTCTGTAAATATCCTTCCAAATATTTGTCACCATATTTAAACAATCATCCATTAATAATGGTTGGAATGTACTTTGTTTTTTATTTTTTCTCATCATATTATATTTTAATTGTTTCCTTTTGAGACTAGCTCTGACTTGGTAAGTATTCTACTAATTATTGCATGAGTTGGCTTTTTTTTAGTTCTCAGAGCTAGTTTTTATTTGTTAAAAGTTCTAATAAAAAGTCTTTTAAAGAGTGAAAAAACTTTTTGTTTTAATAAGATAGTGTAAAATAATAAAGTCCCCATTATTATTGGTTTATGTAAACTATATTATGTATTTAAATTTTCAAGTATATGACATCCAAAAACTAAAGTTTTTTTTTCACAAGTATAATATAATTTGTATAAATAATCATTATGTTTTGGAAATTTAAATTATGTGGTGCATTGGAAATATTTTAAGAAATATCCAGACTGGTATTAATACCATGTTAATACATTTGGTATTTTTTTGTGTACTTCAGTATAACAAGTCTTTATTTTTCTTGAGTAATTAAATATTACTACTTGACTAACATAATTTTTTCACTATTTATTGTTTTTAATTTAACATAAGGCTAATTGATAAGTTTTAAGTCACTCAGATTAGATTGGCTTCAATGCTTCAAAAGCCTGTCATAGATAAGCCGTAGTATTAAAAAAAAACAAAATTGTTTGTCTCTTTTATTGCTTTAACACCTTTTATGTTTATATAAGTAATTTACAAATTAAAGTTTTAAGGTTACAAGTGTTGATTATAACTTGTTATTTTTTCTACATTTTATATGTGTTGACAGGTTTTTACAACTTTAGAATGTGCAAGGGTCTTGAGGAAATTTTGAGCAATGATGCACATGAATCATCTGTAAGCACACAACAACTGGACCTCAACCCAGGAAGGTCTCTAACTGCTCACTTAGGGCAGTAACAAGGTAAATATGTTATAGTTCTTGCTTTTGTACTAATAGCTACAATAAATCATAAAAAGTTAAATTTAGAGAAAGTAAAGATGACAATGTTATCTAAATTGAATTAAACTCATTCAGTGATGTTTATAAGTGATGTAGTGTATAATTAATGTTCATTTTTGACCTAATAACTGGAATAGAATCTAGTATTGCTTTTAACTCAACAGAATGTTCAAATAATTGCAAGTAAAAATTATCATTATTGTTAATATTAAGTATATTTATTATTATCATTTTTCATTTAACATAAAAATTAGTGTGGTCATTACAAGTAAAAAGTAAAATTTAACAAAAAAACTTTAAACTTGTTTTAAAGACTAATGAACATAAGCTAAGAATGTTTTTTAGGATGCGAACTAATTTATTAAATAATTAATTAAATATTTAAAATATTGTTACAACAAAGTTAGATTTGCTCACTTTGTTAGTACATCACTTTGAGTATTGTGATGGTTTTAAATGTTAAAGTTTGGCCAAAAGAAAACTTATTTGTATTCCAATGTTTTTCTTAAACTCAACGTTTTTTAATTTTAAAATAATAGAAATCAACAAAAGGCTATGATTAAATTAAATAGAAGACCATACTTGATTATTTTTACCCATCCACAATTTTATACAAAATATTATAAATAAGCTTGATGACAACTTACCACTAAAAAATTATTGTTTCCTAAAATATTAGCAAGTTTGCCACTAAAATTAAAAAGCAACATGAATTTTTTTTTTAATCTAGCATCAGGGTTGCCACTCGGTCAGGAAAAGTCAGGAAATCAGGAAAAGTCAGGAGAAATTAAAAAAAAAGAAAAAAATCAGGAAAAAATGGGGGGTTTTAAAAAAGTCAGGAAAAGGCAGGAAATTTGATAAAATTAAAAAAAAAGTCAGATTATGTCATTTTAATTTTACAAAATTCCTTGTTTTCCAAAGCCTTCAAACGGTAAAAATTAATTAAAAGTCCTTTGAAGTCAGAAAAAAATTCCAAAATTTTCCTAGAAATTTACAAAAATATTTAACTTTATTTCCAATGCCTTCACCTGGTATAAGTTAAGATAAAAAACTCCTCACAGTGGAAATTGTAAAAATAAAATTGGAACACGATTTCAGCAAAGTAACTCGATTATTGTTGATGAAAATTTGTATGCGTCCTTTGAACGACGTCAGTATCAGTAGAAATGAAAATCAGCTCCATCCTACCACTATAGTTACGTCACGATAGAAATTTGCTAATAGAATCCAATAACTTTGCTTTCGAAATAAAATATCCTTTATAAAACTGCAAAAAATTTCTATTAACATATTGAACAAGTACCCTACTTTAACAAGCAGATTTTGTAAGCTTTTTAGTATTGATAATCTGTAGCAAGGACACTTCCATAGTGAAACTGATATATACACAAAAGTTTATCTAGCATAATTTTAAAATCTAAGTGTTTTTTGTTTAAGTAAATAGTTAAGTTCTTTATAGTTATGCAGTTAGTTTAGTATTTTATGGATCAAGTTGATGTGTATACTTTATCTCTTTATAATTTTTTAAAGTTGTTTAAATTTATGAAATAAGTTTTAAGAGAGGTATATGCCAAGATTAAGTTTACACATTATTTGTATTTTTTGTAGAGTAACTTAAGTTTTTAAAGTAAATATTTAATTATTCAAACCAAAACAAACCAGTTTGTTGCAGTTAAAAATCATACCTATTACCCCAAATTAGACTCATTACTACGAATTTATAAAACATTTTTTCCTATTTTTTTAATATATTAATTAAAGCGCTGAAAGTAATAAAAATATTAGTCATCAGATAAAAGTAAATGATAGGTTTATGTATTAGGGCTTACATCTGATAGTAAGAATATTTTTAAATTGAATCTTTTAAACAGGATTTCCATGAAGCTCTCTCTTTGAGTGAAGGTCAGTAGACAGATCCCCAGAGTGATTGGCCTTTACGAGTCAATTCCTCTTCCCACTTTGAATGCATCATCCGCAAGGTAATTTCTACATAGTATGTTTGAAAATCATTCGTTTGAACTTGTAATTGTTTTTAAACTTATAGTGAATAAGTTTACCAAACAAGAAGCCATGTTGTAATAACAAGTAGTTTATAAAACACCTTAACACAAATTTAAAAACATAAATCTCTTAGTTTTACAAGTTCTGAGGATAATAAATAGTCCTATTTAGTTAACTAATGCTAGTCAATAATAAAGTTGATCGATTTTAAAAAAAAGTAATACAAACATGATGATATATTATCTAAATAAAGTGGTCATCTTGCTTGTGAATTGTTTTCTGAAATGTTGTTATAAAGTCGTGTAATAATACATTTTGTAACAACTTCCTTGATTATTTTTTGAACATATGTATTTTAGGAAGCGTTTTCAAAGTTTACCTTAAATATATATCACTATTGACCTACTTCTTAGTAACTAATTTAACAAACTTTGAACATTTTTATTATATTTTATTACTGTAAAGTAACCATTTTGTACCAGTTTCTTAGGTATTTTATTGCCAAACCATAAACAGAACAAAATAAAGTCCATAATTGTTTGATGCTCAATTTTATGCTAATTTTAAAAAGCTCGGTTTTATTATTTTAAATTAAACAAATATCCATTTTGATCACATAACTATTGCGAAACACATCTATCAGGGTTAGCTAAAAACCATCTAGAAATTGAACAAAAATTACTGGAATTTTTATCATCAATTCTTACGAAAAAACAATGAATTTCTGAAGTCTTTGTTATACAATAGTTTTTATTTGACATCATCACTTAAATTTTTATAAACCACATTCAAAGTAGCATTACAGTATCTCCTCATTAACGTTATTAAATTTAACGAATTCCTTACCTTGAAATTTATGTCATACTCAAGGTGGAAAAAAAAAATTGTATTTTCAAAACATGAAAAATTTTTTGACAACCCTGAGATATGCTCAAATGATTAATAGATTAAAGGCAATGTTTAAATAGTTAATGATAAACTGCATGATTAAAATGTGAATGAAGTGTAGCGTTAGTAGATAAGTTTGTTAGTAAAAGCTAAATATTTTTTTCAAACAGAATGAGATCACAGCCGGAGACGGAACGATGAAAAGAATCAGAAACAGAATCAGTGCGGATCAGATAACTTATTTATATAAACATTTGAATAAACTTTTTGCATTTAAATTGTGTTTACTTTGTCATAATTAAATAGATTAAGACAGAAAATTAATGCTTGGGTGTAGTGAAAAAAGTTTTAATATTTGATAGATCTATTATTTAGTAACTTTCCTTTATTTAGTTGTTATAATGTCTTGAGTTTAAGCCCAATAACAGTTTTTTTAATGAAAACATAAAGCGCATAAAATAATTGGTTTAAAGAGCCGTTCAATTCGTACACCAGTTAGATACAGTTAAGTTTAGTACAAGTTTATATAAGGATAGTATAATTCAACTTAACGACTATGAGTATGTCTTTAATAAATTGTTTTAAATCCCTACCTGAATATTAAAAGAAACTAAATGTATTATCACCGTCATAATCCTAGGCTGCTTATCGCTTAGTAAAGTTGTTAATTGAAAGTTTCAAAATTTTTCATTTGTAAAAAAATGAATATATTTTCATACTAGTTGCCTTGTTACTAGTATAATATTTGGCAACTTATTTTTAGATCTATATATAAATTTATATGTTGCACAAATACTATTTTTCTCTATAGCCGGGTGTGTGGTTATCGTGTAAAATACACTTCTTGTAACATATATAATAATCTTCTGATCTAGTTGCACTTAAAAACTATACCAAGCTAAACCCTGTTTTCCTTATAATAAATATAAGCCAATTTTACTGATCTAAAACAAAAATTTCGACTTTATTATAAATGTGGTTATTTAGAGTTCCTGTATCAAAGAGAAAACTTATTCAACCGGCGTAAGCATTACGACGACGCCCTAAGAACCAATTTCAAAATATCGACAAAGTCCGGAGCCAGGACACCGAAGGTGTCCGCCAGCGTAGGACTTTGTCGATATTTTGAAATTGGTTCGCTACCCTTTATTATATTTTATACTTTCACATTAAGGAATTTCCCAAAAATTTTGATAATTCTACACTCCAAAAATAATTTTCAAAGTTAACAAAAAAAGAAAAATGAACATTTTCAACAGTTTTTAATCGAGTCTTTTTTATTAGCCATCATGTTATAAATAGTCAAATCAGATAGAACACCGGTTTTTGGTCAGTTCCTAAAAGTGTAGTAATAAATAAATTGCAAAAGAATAGCAAACTCGTTGACTTAATTTGATTAAACAGATTGTTTTTAAATTGTTTTTTTATACATATGCCTACCACCACACGTAAATTGTGAAAATATTATTATAGTAAACAATTTTTAAAAATTCACTTTAACTGACTAAAACCGATCTCTTATCTAACATGAATAGCAAGTAACAATATAAACTGAACAAAAGTACAATTGATCAAGTCATACTTATGTTTAATTTATACTCTTAAATGCTTAAAACAGCCTGAACTAGCTATACTTGAATATAAAGTATTCATGAGAGAAATCATATAGAATTAAAGCAAAAAGACAGTGGATTTCAAAATAGCTACCTAGGCATAAAGCAATCATCTAAAAATATGCAAATACAATCTCAAAATTAGAAACAATTGTAAGTTCAAAAGAGTTAATTTGTAACAGTTGGAAAATATCTATATATAACAGTTATCTAAGGTGGAAACAAAGAAATCAAATAGTTCAACTTGTAGTTGCTTGAAACTTTAATGCTTGTGATTGCTTGAAACTTTGAAATTATTTCAAGTATTTTTTAACGCTATTGTTTTACATGTTTAAATAGAAATATTGATAGTAATAAATAATAACTAAAAGCTTAAAATAAGTTTGTACCTCTATAGTTACAGTTACAATAGAAGAACACAACTTGTAACTGTTTAAATTTTCATCACACAAAAGTAAACAGTTATTTGTCCAAAGATGTTAATTTATTACAATTAGAAAGTATTTTGTAAGATTGAAACAAAGAATTCAAACTTTACTACTGTTAAATTGCTTGAAACTGTGAAAATAATTTAACTGTTTTATAACATTATTGCTTCATAAGTTTCAATAGAAATATTGATACTAAGAAGTCATAACTCCGAACTTAAAAATAAGTTTCTACCTAAGTAGTTACAGTTACAACAAGAAGAAAAAAACATGTAACTGATTGAAATTTCAACAGAAAAAAGTAAAGAGTTGTTTATCAAAAGATGTTGATAAAACACATATGTTCAACAGACAAAATTATTTGTTTAAAGAAGTTGATCGTATATCATCTAAAGCTTGCAACATGTACTAGCTCATTGATGTTTTCATATTAATTCATAATAATTCATGCATTGTAAAAAAAGAACAAGAAAAAATTGTCAACAAAAAAAAATATACTGTTAACTAGATGTACTTACAACACAAGGTTTTCTAGAGAAATGATTCAAATGAAAAATTAATATTCTTCTAAAATCTTATTTGATTGTTTACGTCACAAATAAAAACATAATTTAGTTTATGCGCGATCATATAAGCCCTCCTAATGTTTATGCAAATTTTCCCTTTGTTAGAAACTTCAAAACTTATACCTTTCGATAGCTGAATTTTTTTTGATCTTTTATGTAAATTTTATTTTACTAGTCTAAGCATTGTTTTTAAATTTACAGTGTTTTATTTTAAAAACAAATAATGCCACCATAAAACTTTCTTTAAATTGTGCACAACTTTTATTTGTAATAATAAAAGTATAATTCTTGTTTAAACTTTTTGGTAACTCAAAGTGAATAAAACCATTTTGAGTTGTTATGGTGTTTTTTTTTCGGTTTTCTTTTAACAGTTGATTCTAAAACTACAAATATATCAAACCAAATCTGAGGCTGCTATTTGATATTAATAATCCTTAACTAGACTTTTAAATTGAATTGTCTTTTTTGATATATATTCAAACTTGAAAACTTAAGTACTGACATCAAAGCGCCCAAAAAATCTGAATCCAATGGATTTGGTTTTGTATATTGTGATTATAAAGTACGAGAGAGGCAGATATAAGCAGGCCAAAAAAAGGACTGAAACCAATAAGTCAGGGCTTAAAAATTCAGACCTTGTTACAAAACACTTTTAGTATAAACTATTTTTTCTTTGGACATTAACCTTAACCTTAAAAGCTTTAAGTATTTTGGCAATTTAGAACAATTAAAAAAGCATAAGCTTAAGATTTCAGGAAAAATAATGTTTTACAAAAAGTTTTTTTCAAAAAAAGAGACAATTACCGCTCACGCGGTACAAAGCTATTTGTTAAAAGGTATGTACTTAATCCGTAAACATATCAAAAATGTGATTTTTTTTTGTCGATTTTTCATATTGTTGCAATTATAGAGAAAATAATTAAAAATTTGTAACTTAAAACACTTGTTCATTCACATTTTTTAAAAATTGACTAACTTGATAACTTTTGTTTTAAATGTCATAACATATATCATGAAAAATTTGTTCACTCAATAAACTTAAATATGTTTTAGCTTTGACAATTGATGAAATAAGAACTGAAACAGTTATAAGCAATTTCGGAAAAAATTGTTTGTCATATAAATAAAAACTAGTGATGTGAATGATAACAAAAGGGTAAGTAAACATACAGTATTTTTAATGTATTTTATATGCACATCATTTTTTAAAACAAGTGTTTTTTAAACCCATAAAGGTGTTTATAAATCAAGAAACTTATTTTATGATGTATTTTAACTATATTTTATCTTCTTTTTTAAATTATTAGGCTGTTTTAAAGTATATAAAGTCTAGCACGGGACTTGAACCCCTGATCGTTAAATTAAAAGTCCAACGCTCTACCGACTGAGCTACTCATGCTCACGATGGGGTATACTTAATTGTGTTTAAAAAGCTATCTCCGGCTCTTATGACGTAATAATAGTACAAATTTATGGAACACATGCAAAATCCACCCGCGATCAAAATCCACCCAGTCAAATTCGGGAACCGCTTAGCAATCGAAAGTAAGGGTTAGGGGTAACAGTGATAGTCAAAAACAAATAAAAAAATTGATGAAAAAAAGCAAAAAGTATATAAAATAAAATAATAAATACAGGAAATAAAATTAAAAATTGGGTGGATTTTGAACGCGGGTGGATTTTGATAGTATACCTAATTTATTATAAATAGAACATTTAAAAGTGCTATATAATTTATATTTTACTTTAGCTTCAGCTTTTAAATATTATCAAACTTCTTATTTTGGTTGTTTTTTAACACTAAAATGAGTTAAAAAACTAAAAGTAGCATATATATATAATTTGTATAAAGTTGTATAAAAATTGAAAAAACTATGCTTTTACATAATTATTATCAATTAAAAAACTTTTGATCTATTATTATCTAATAGAAAAAAACGATAACTTGTTGAAATATTTTAGACAAATATTACACATCATTAATAAAGGCATCTGTAAGAATAACATAGATTATCGACACAAATTACACCGACTTATATTATCTAAAATTAATAAAACACAAAATTTCTCACCTGTTAGTGTTTCTATTTTCTTTTTAAATTTTTAGAGTTTGCCCACTATTTTCTTATTGTTCTTTTTCAAAACTCTTTTTATATCTACTTTGAAGTTTTGCTGTGAATAAAGTTAGCTGTTCAAAAAATTGATGGGAATTCTAAATAGCAAATACATAGATGTGTTTAAAATATTTTTTAACCAATAAATGTAATTATACTAACAAGAAGTTTGTTTTGACATGTATATACAAATTACATTTTCTCCTTGTTAAAAAAATTCAAATCTTTTTTTAAACCTTAAAAGCAGCCTGAAAAAACTTGAAACCCTGATCAATGTGTAAAAAATGATTAAACTTCAGCTTTTAAAGATTAAACTTTTTTATTAAGTTTTTATTAAACATGAAATGAAGTTTAACAAATTAAAAGTGGTACATATATATTGCTAGTTGTTGCATAAAAACTATATTAACATAAATATAAGCAATTCAAAAACTTTAGAATCAATGTTACCTACTAGACAAAAAAAAAAAGTATTTTTCAATAGTTCACAAAATTATCATAAATCGTTTATAAAAGCGTTTCTATCAATATCTTAGATGAACATTATATGACACAAACATCAACAATTAACTTTGTCTAAAATTAAAAAAGATGGCGCTGTTAGCTTCACTGTTTTGAGGTGCAATTTCCTGACGTTGAACTTTGATTGCAACAGGCAAATCAAATTGTTTCAATTTTTCTCATCCGTCAGGCAATCGCACCACAAAACAGCTACTGGACCGCACCGCTACGGTGAAGCCAGCGCCGTGGTGCGGGTTACCCCCTTTTTGTTTCGTGTGGCGGGGGTTCACCGGGTTTCCCCGGTCATATAGGCCACATTGTCTTTTAAAGAATTATTTTTTTTAAAATCTGAAAAAAATAACGATTTGGCAAATCGTATGGAAAATTACATCAAATTTTTTTTTAATTGTCTCATAGGAGGTCACTACGTTTCGGCGCTTAGTGAAAATTCAAATCACAAGAAAATGACAAATTCAGAAAAGGTGAATAACTTGCAATATATTTTTAAACGTACAGTTAGACTTTATAAATTATTTACATACAAATTAAATTCTTTAGGTTGCATTTGCAGTTAATTAGCTTGAGCATTTAAAAGGCTTCAAGCTATACGGTATTTAGGGCATAAAAATTATGGTTAAATATTACAATAAATAAACAAATAACGTACTTTTTATATTAACGTTAAAACAACATTTTTTTCTATTACTTTTGTATTTTTCTATTCTCTTTTTTTTTTTTTTTGTTTACGTTTGTTTTCAGTTTTTTTTTTTTTGCTTTTATTTTTTGCTTTTTTTATTTTTTTTTGTTTGCGTTTTTTTTTTCTTTTTTTTTTTTGCTTTGTTTTTATTGCTTTTTGTTTGTTATTTTCTTTTATATTGCTTTTTTTTCTTTTTATTAATATCATTTGCTTTTTTAGTTTTTTAATGTTGTTTTATTATAATGGGTTTGATATGTCTTAGTCGATCATCTACTAAAGCACCAATATCATCCACCATACTAAGCCTCCTATAGCTAGATTACAGGTAGTAACAACATTACCCGGCAGTATAGTATACGTAATTAGTTCATTTATTATCTTAAATTTAGTTATGTAGTATTTTTATGCCCTTTAATCTTAGATTAAAAATATGTAACCTAAAGAATTTAAATTGTAAGAAGTATTTTTTTTTATTAAATTAGATCGTTAATATAACAGTAACTTTTTATATTTTTCTATATATCATTTATGCAATTTTGTCATTTTAAGTGGTTTTACAACTCATTATGCTACGAAACGTCTTAACCAACTTAAATCTAATCATATCAAGAAAAAAATAATTTAACTTCTTTGTATTTAAGTTTTGAAATTATAAATGAATTAGAATTTTAGAATTTAAATTTATGAAACCACAAATATATAACGAAAAATATAAAAGAAAACGTAACAAGATTACAAAAACTAAAAGATTAAACTAAAATTGCAAAATGAGTAACACAATTAATTTATAAAATAAACTGAATCTGAATCTAAAACTTAAGCTGAAGAAGCGAAACTGAAGGAAACTTAAATTTATTCACTGTTGTCACGCGAAACATGCCCTGTATCGCAATTTGGATCAAAAATACAATCTCTAAGCGCTGAACCTCTCAAAAAAAAATTCTCAACAGAGTATGAAAAATATACTTGAGAAAAAGTAGTTTTTAAATTTTTAATGTTTTTTAAACTAGAGGACCTAACTGTAACACTTCCATTGATAAAATTGATACGACCTGATGTGTTATCATATTTTTCATCAGACTTTGCAAAATACTTTTTAAGTTTATCAACTTGTAACCATAAACTACCCTCAATTTCATTGTCTTTCTTAAATTCATGGTCAATTTCGTGCTCGAAGTTTTTGAAAAAATAGAATTTGTGATTTTTTTTAAAGTTTTTTTGATCTACCGTAAAGCAATAACTAGTATCTTGGTACAATTCTAATCTAACTCCTTCAGGCCAAGCGTAATTAGTTTCCTCGAAAAGTTCCCTTACCGCAGTTCTTTTTAGATTGTTATTATCGTTATAATCTATTTTTCCCATAGGGAAATTGATTCTAATTTTATTATTTTTATCTCTATAATAAACAAATAACAATTCGCCCTTACCCTTCTTGACGCGATGTAAGATTACCCCCGCGCAGTCTAACCTTTTTACATTGAATTCCCAGTTAATTAAAAAAGAATCTCCCCGCTTGTGTTTAAATTTAACCTTAAATAAGTTATTAGCTAAATGGTGTTTTGCATCGTCGTTTAATTGATCAATAAAAATTTGCTTAGCGTAACGGCCGAAACTTTTGTATTTTTCATCAACTAGACTGTATACTTGTTTTTCGATAATGTTATAAACATTCAAAAAGTCATGCCAATCATCTTTTGAAAATTTTTTATTAATAAAATCTATAAGTTTTTGTTTAAGTTCATTATCGTGTTTATTTTTGAAAGATCTAGATACGTTGTTAACCTGATCTGTTACGAAAAAGGACGTTCCACCCGCTTCTTGTTGTGGTGCTCGATCCCGCTGGAGTTCCGCATGCGTCATTTGAACACCTTGGACAACCTCCTCCTCACCAACTATATTCGTAGTTTTAATGACGTCATCCGGTATAAATTTTGTTCTAGATGGTATTAAATAAACGTTTTTTATATTTATTTTACACAGAAAAGTTTAATATGGGGTTGCCAAAAATTAGTTAAAACTAGGATTGTTTATTGGATTGATTTATTGGACTCCAATTAAATTTGAAATTGTACATATTTAGAGAAATCAAAAACTGTACATTGTTTGATTAAAAAGTATAAAGTTACAACTTAACAATAAATAGCAAAGCCTAGACTTCAATAGGTTCCTTAAGAAAGCCTCAAGCTAAAAACTCAAAAATATCAATCTATTAAAATTGATGAGTTTTTAAAATATTTTCTTTGAAGCTTTCTTAAAAAATGGTTAATCTTTATGTTGAAAATTAAAAACTTCAATTGTAAATTAATTAAAATATATGACTATTGCTAGCAAAACAAAAAAAAATCTGATGGATACTTCTCGTTATAAAGCTTTTTAAATCTACAGAGTATTTTAAAAACTATTGTAAAATATGGCATACGTTATTCTAAACAACTAACCTTCTTTGCATGATCAAAGTGATATTATATCTCCAAATAACTTAGTACTTTAATAATACAGAGCTGTTTTGATATAAAAACTATAACTACAGCATCAATAATATAGGTAGAAAAACTACCTTCTACAAAAAAAATAATCTAATAGAGTTTTAATTTTTTTTATTCAAACTTATTTTTAATATGAAATTACATTCAGTTTAATAATTTCAGTTGAAAAAACATTTAACAACACAAGTTTAAATTAATGATCAAAAATATGAAACTAATATACAATGTTATAAGATAATAAAATCTAAATGTGAACTAAAAACTAAATAAATAGAAAATAAATATGCAGTGTCTAATTAATAATAATTTTAGAAATAATTTCAATGAAATATTTATAGGTTATTGTTTAGAAAAATAAAAAAGTACTTTATAAATACAATTATACTTAAACATGAATTTAACTTTTGAAAGATTTTAGTGTTCAACCTAATCAATAATTTAGTTACATAAAATTGTCATATAATGTATTGTTTATAAAATAAAAGTGTTTAATAACTACTTTAATTTACTTATTACAAAACTACAGACTGTATATCAGTGTTGTTATAGTGATTCCTACATGACTTCTTTCCAACATGACTTCACTTAAAAAGTTTATAATACTGAACTTTACTTGTATAATCTTCTTTTTTAAAGACGTTTTACTATTTGCTTTTAACCATTGCAGTTATGTAAGTTTGTTAAAATTTTATTTTGAACTTATATTATTTTTAACTATAACATCAAATGCGGATTTAAAAACCTGTTCTAAATCTACAAAATAGTCTATAAGATTTAAAGTGATTTTGGCCTAAAAATTTTATTAAAATATTTTTTTTTTTCTATTAGTAAAACATGAAATTTTTTTTAAACTTAAAAACCACCATGATTTAAAAAAAAATGGTTGTACCTTTTTATTTAAATATTTCAGGAACGTGAAATATTGAAACAGTGAAAATACTTAAATTTTTTTTCAATCAAAACTTAAATCACACCTAGAAAATCTACTTTTCATTACTTAGTTTAAGGTTATAAAATTTTAAACCTTAAGTTTAAGCTTTAACATAACTTTATTTGAATATAAACTAAATACAGAGCATTTATAGTTATTTAGTTAATAAATGATTGTTTTAATTTTTATTTGCACAAACTTTTCGATGGTTTCTTAAAAAGGGTACTGAACACTGGCTTAAGTAAAAAAATTTTGAATTTTTTTGAAGTTTAAGAAAGTTTAAGACTTTTAAAAGCATTTGAAATGCCGTAGACAGTTTATTCACCGTAAAGCATTGTCAAAAAAGTAAATAAATTACAACTATTGTTTAATAAATTTTATATTTATTTTTTTATTAATGCTTGTTATTTTTAGTCGCAGTCGTTTAGATAACACAAACTTAATAAACACCAATTCTTTTTGTTATATACCAAAAACAAAAGTGTTTAAAATACTTTTGTCTTCTCCTTTATATTCAGTTAAACAATTAACTTACAATGTAAAAAGTTTTTCTTATAGAACTGCCTGCTATCTTTGTTTGTTTAAAATTTATTTTAGAAATTCAAACGATTTTTCTCTCACTAAATATATAACTTTCTAACTTTTCTGCATCAGTTTATATGAGGAGAAATACATTTCCAAAACATCTCCAAAATTTTCTGTCCTCTGAAGACCGGTTTTTTGCTGGTTGTTTTTATCGGCAAAAATTACACAATTTTCCAGTGAGTTTTTTTTTTTATGTTTTAATTAGTCTTAAAACAATAAATAAAATTTAATAAATTTATTTATCTAAATAAAGTTTACTAAATGTATTTTATAACTAATTAGCTAATCAAAGTAAATTATAAAAAAAATCATTACAGTTTGCACACAAAATTACTTCAAAATAAACTGGTGCACGATAGTGTACACAATTTTTTTTCGCGTGCACGAAACGTTTAGGGTACATGAACCTCATTTAGGGGTGAACGAAATTTTCAGATTACACAAAAAAATATTTTAGTCTTCGCATTATTAGTTTTAGCGACATAGTTCAGTTAAGTATTAAAGTTAAATCTAGCCCTGGTGTTTGATTGGCTTTTATTTTTTGGCCATTTTACTCTCATGATCTATTTTGTAATTAAACAACACACATAAATTATTGTATAATTATAATTGTAACTATTATTACAATGCAATTAAAAAAATAAAACATACGTAACAACTTATAAAACAATTTAAGAAAACAACACAACTGTTGCGTTGAACTTTAATAAATTCCAATAAATAAGGACTTATTTGTCTTTAAAAAAACGTGGTAAATTATAGACTTCTTTTAAAATGAAGTAGAAAGAAGTATAAAGTTCTTTAAAGCCTTATTTTAGAAAACAACATATAAACTATAAAAATACGAAATAAGCTAAAATATGCAAATTAAAATAAACTTTAAGCAATTAACCGATAAACTATTTTTTTCTAAAATTAACGTAAGTTTAAATTGTTGTTAACTTTGATTAAACATCTTAGGATTTTTCTTCAAATTTTAAATTGTTGTTTACATTAATTAAACGTGTTAGTTTTTTCTTTAAGTTAAAAACTTTGTTTACATTGATTAAACGTATTAGTTTTTCTCGTTAAATTTTAAATTGTTTATTACATTGATTAAGCGTTTTAGTTTTTTCTTTTAATTTTAAATAATAGTTTTATAGTT
Organism: Thalia democratica; assembly: GCF_965202585.1. NCBI lineage: Eukaryota > Metazoa > Chordata > Thaliacea > Salpida > Salpidae > Thalia > Thalia democratica. The sequence goes on along the minus strand of NC_139169.1, from coordinate 24,817,062 downwards.
TACCAATAATGACTTAGGCCCTGGTCATAATAAACACTGATAGTAAAAAAAATTATGGTAAACCACTAAGGTTGGTAAACAGCCAAATTGTAGAAACTTAAATTATACATATCATAGTTGTATAGTTTCTCCTTTGACAAACAACATGATCTAATAAATGTTGTTATTATATCACACTCTATAATTTTAAAGTAAAAGTTTCCAAGTCAGCATTAGTTTGGAGAAGATGGACACTTCTACTACTAACCAAAGTTTGTAAAAGTTGTATATTTTGTTATTTTTAGATTTAAAGTAATATTTAAAGACACTCATTTCTAACTATGATTGGGAACAATTCTATATATAGGTATTTGAAGTGTACAGGGTTGAATAAACAACACTGTTTAAACAACCCCAAGAACATATCTAAATCAGTAAAAGATAAATAAATCCTTGTACTGGTGAATTAACCTTCAACCTAATACTAAATAGCCTGATTAAACAACCAATATTTGACCCTAGTTTCCAAACTAAATTGTTGGTCTACATGACTATTTTATTTAAATTGGTAGCAAAACATAATGTAAAGTTTAGCTAAATGTAATTGAATTATAATTTATGCTATTCATCAAGTTGTACTATATTGTATTGCAGATGTTTGCCCACCTAAAAAGTGTGAAGTGGTTCAATCCTAGCAGCTATAATAAAGGTAAATTTTGTTTTTATTGCAATTTAATATATCAAAAGCTCCTATACAACACATATGTTCCTTAATATAATCTTGTTTTTAGTTTGGTTGTGCTGTTCTAAATATCATGACAATATAAATAATTCCTACAAAGTTTTAAAGAAAAATTAAGTATTATTTACTATCATATAACTAAACTATTTGTGTGCAAAGTTTGATTGGGTATAATAAATAACTTTTTGACTTAAAAGTCAGATGGTAAATAAAAATTTATTTTGAAATAGAGTTCCATTGCGGCAAATTTTAAAGTGCAAAAATAGAATTGAAAAAAGTGACAAGCCTAATGAAATGCAGTAAATTTAATATAGTTTGCTAGTTCATATCAGTTTTATAATAGAAAAGTACATCATATGTTTTTCTGTAAATATCCTTCCAAATATTTGTCACCATATTTAAACAATCATCCATTAATAATGGTTGGAATGTACTTTGTTTTTTATTTTTTCTCATCATATTATATTTTAATTGTTTCCTTTTGAGACTAGCTCTGACTTGGTAAGTATTCTACTAATTATTGCATGAGTTGGCTTTTTTTTAGTTCTCAGAGCTAGTTTTTATTTGTTAAAAGTTCTAATAAAAAGTCTTTTAAAGAGTGAAAAAACTTTTTGTTTTAATAAGATAGTGTAAAATAATAAAGTCCCCATTATTATTGGTTTATGTAAACTATATTATGTATTTAAATTTTCAAGTATATGACATCCAAAAACTAAAGTTTTTTTTTCACAAGTATAATATAATTTGTATAAATAATCATTATGTTTTGGAAATTTAAATTATGTGGTGCATTGGAAATATTTTAAGAAATATCCAGACTGGTATTAATACCATGTTAATACATTTGGTATTTTTTTGTGTACTTCAGTATAACAAGTCTTTATTTTTCTTGAGTAATTAAATATTACTACTTGACTAACATAATTTTTTCACTATTTATTGTTTTTAATTTAACATAAGGCTAATTGATAAGTTTTAAGTCACTCAGATTAGATTGGCTTCAATGCTTCAAAAGCCTGTCATAGATAAGCCGTAGTATTAAAAAAAAACAAAATTGTTTGTCTCTTTTATTGCTTTAACACCTTTTATGTTTATATAAGTAATTTACAAATTAAAGTTTTAAGGTTACAAGTGTTGATTATAACTTGTTATTTTTTCTACATTTTATATGTGTTGACAGGTTTTTACAACTTTAGAATGTGCAAGGGTCTTGAGGAAATTTTGAGCAATGATGCACATGAATCATCTGTAAGCACACAACAACTGGACCTCAACCCAGGAAGGTCTCTAACTGCTCACTTAGGGCAGTAACAAGGTAAATATGTTATAGTTCTTGCTTTTGTACTAATAGCTACAATAAATCATAAAAAGTTAAATTTAGAGAAAGTAAAGGTGACAATGTTATCTAAATTGAATTAAACTCATTCAGTGATGTTTATAAGTGATGTAGTTTATAATTAATGTTCATTTTTGACCTAATAACTGGAATAGAATCTAGTATTGCTTTTAACTCAACAGAATGTTCAAATAATTGCAAGTAAAAATTATCATTATTGTTAATATTAAGTATATTTATCATTATCATTTTTCATTTAACATAAAAATTAGTGTGGTCATTACAAGTAAAAAGTAAAATTTAACAAAAAAACTTTAAACTTGTTTTAAAGACTAATGAACATAAGTTAAGAATGTTTTTTAGGATGCGAACTAATTTATTAAATAATTAATTAAATATTTAAAATATTGTTACAACAAAGTTAGATTTGCTCACTTTGTTAGTACATCACTTTGAGTATTGTGATGGTTTTAAATGTTAAAGTTTTGCCAAAAGAAAACTTATTTGTATTCCAATGTTTTTCTTAAACTCAACGTTTTTTAATTTTAAAATAATAGAAATCAACAAAAGGCTATGATTAAATTAAATAGAAGACCATACTTGATTATTTTTACCCATCCACAATTTTATACAAAATATTATAAATAAGCTTGATGACAACTTACCACTAAAAAATTATTGTTTCCTAAAATATTAGCAAGTTTGCCACTAAAATTAAAAAGCAAAATGAATTTTTTTTTTAATCTAGCATCAGGGTTGCCACTCGGTCAGGAAAAGTCAGGAAATCAGGAAAAGTCAGGAGAAATTAAAAAAAAAGAAAAAAATCAGGAAAAAATGGGGGGTTTTAAAAAAGTCAGGAAAAGGCAGGAAATTTGATAAAATTAAAAAAAAAGTCAGATTATGTCATTTTAATTTTACAAAATTCCTTGTTTTCCAAAGCCTTCAAACGGTAAAAATTAATTAAAAGTCCTTTGAAGTCAGAAAAAAATTCCAAAATTTTCCTAGAAATTTACAAAAATATTTAACTTTATTTCCAATGCCTTCACCTGGTATAAGTTAAGATAAAAAACTCCTCACAGTGGAAATTGTAAAAATAAAATTGGAACACGATTTCAGCAAAGTAACTCGATTATTGTTGATGAAAATTTGTATGCGTCCTTTGAACGACGTCAGTATCAGTAGAAATGAAAATCAGCTCCATCCTACCACTATAGTTACGTCACGATAGAAATTTGCTAATAGAATCCAATAACTTTGCTTTCGAAATAAAATATCCTTTATAAAACTGCAAAAAATTTCTATTAACATATTGAACAAGTACCCTACTTTAACAAGCAGATTTTGTAAGCTTTTTAGTATTGATAATCTGTAGCAAGGACACTTCCATAGTGAAACTGATATATACACAAAAGTTTATCTAGCATAATTTTAAAATCTAAGTGTTTTTTGTTTAAGTAAATAGTTAAGTTCTTTATAGTTATGCAGTTAGTTTAGTATTTTATGGATCAAGTTGATGTGTATACTTTATCTCTTTATAATTTTTTAAAGTTGTTTAAATTTATGAAATAAGTTTTAAGAGAGGTATATGCCAAGATTAAGTTTACACATTATTTGTATTTTTTGTAGAGTAACTTAAGTTTTTAAAGTAAATATTTAATTATTCAAACCAAAACAAACCAGTTTGTTGCAGTTAAAAATCATACCTTTCACCCCAAATTAGACTCATTACTACGAATTTATAAAACATTTTTTCCTATTTTTTTAATATATGAATTAAAGCGCTGAAAGTAATAAAAATATTAGTCATCAGATAAAAGTAAATGATAGGTTTATGTATTAGGGCTTACATCTGATAGTAAGAATATTTTTAAATTGAATCTTTTAAACAGGATTTCCATGAAGCTCTCTCTTTGAGTGAAGGTCAGTAGACAGATCCCCAGAGTGATTGGCCTTTACGAGTCAATTCCTCTTCCCACTTTGAATGCATCATCCGCAAGGTAATTTCTACATAGTATGTTTGAAAATCATTCGTTTGAACTTGTAATTGTTTTTAAACTTATAGTGAATAAGTTTACCAAACAAGAAGCCATGTTGTAATAACAAGTAGTTAATAAAACACCTTAACACAAATTTAAAAACATAAATCTCTTAGTTTTACAAGTTCTGAGGATAATAAATAGTCCTATTTAGTTAACTAATGCTAGTCAATAATAAAGTTGATCGATTTTAAAAAAAAGTAATACAAACATGATGATATATTATCTAAATAAAGTGGTCATCTTGCTTGTGAATTGTTTTCTGAAATGTTGTTATAAAGTCGTGTAATAATACATTTTGTAACAACTTCCTTGATTATTTTTTGAACATATGTATTTTAGGAAGCGTTTTCAAAGTTTACCTTAAATATATATCACTATTGACCTACTTCTTAGTAACTAATTTAACAAACTTTGAACATTTTTATTGTATTTTATTACTGTAAAGTAACCATTTTGTACCAGTTTCTTAGGTATTTTATTGCCAAACCATAAACAGAACAAAATAAAGTCCATAATTGTTTGATGCTCAATTTTATGCTAATTTTAAAAAGCTCGGTTTTATTATTTTAAATTAAACAAATATCCATTTTGATCACATAACTATTGCGAAACACATCTATCAGGGTTAGCTAAAAACCATCTAGAAATTGAACAAAAATTACTGGAATTTTTATCATCAATTCTTACGAAAAAACAATGAATTTCTGAAGTCTTTGTTATACAATAGTTTTTATTTGACATCATCACTTAAATTTTTATAAACCACATTCAAAGTAGCATTACAGTATCTCCTCATTAACGTTATTAAATTTAACGAATTCCTTACCTTGAAATTTATGTCATACTCAAGGTGGAAAAAAAAAATTGTATTTTCAAAACATGAAAAAATTTTTGACAACCCTGAGATATGCTCAAATGATTAATAGATTAAAGGCAATGTTTAAATAGTTAATGATAAACTGCATGATTAAAATGTGAATGAAGTGTAGCGTTAGTAGATAAGTTTGTTAGTAAAAGCTAAATATTTTTTTCAAACAGAATGAGATCACAGCCGGAGACGGAACGATGAAAAGAATCAGAAACAGAATCAGTGCGGATCAGATAACTTATTTATATAAACATTTGAATAAACTTTTTGCATTTAAATTGTGTTTACTTTGTTATAATTAAATAGATTAAGACAGAAAATTAATGCTTGGGTGTAGTGAAAAAAGTTTTAATATTTGATAGATCTATTATTTAGTAACTTTCCTTTATTTAGTTGTTATAATGTCTTGAGTTTAAGCCCAATAACAGTTTTTTTAATGAAAACATAAAGCGCATAAAATAATTGGTTTAAAGAGCCGTTCAATTCGTACACCAGTTAGATACAGTTAAGTTTAGTACAAGTTTATATAAGGATAGTATAATTCAACTTAACGACTATGAGTATGTCTTTAATAAATTGTTTTAAATCCCTACCTGAATATTAAAGGAAACTAAATGTATTATCACCGTCATAATCCTAGGCTGCTTATCGCTTAGTAAAGTTGTTAATTGAAAGTTTCAAAATTTTTCATTTGTAAAAAAATGAATATATTTTCATACTAGTTGCCTTGTTACTAGTATAATATTTGGCAACTTATTTTTAGATCTATATATAAATTTATATGTTGCACAAATACTATTTTTCTCTATAGCCGGGTGTGTGGTTATCGTGTAAAATACACTTCTTGTAACATATATAATAATCTTCTGATCTAGTTGCACTTAAAAACTATACCAAGCTAAACCCTGTTTTCCTTATAATAAATATAAGCCAATTTTACTGATCTAAAACAAAAATTTCGACTTTATTATAAATGTGGTTATTTAGAGTTCCTGTATCAAAGAGAAAACTTATTCAACCGGCGTAAGCATTACGACGACGCCCTAAGAACCAATTTCAAAATATCGACAAAGTCCGGAGCCAGGACACCGAAGGTGTCCGCCAGCGTAGATATTTTGAAATTGGTTCGCTACCCTTTATTATATTTTATACTTTCACATTAAGGAATTTCCCAAAAATTTTGATAATTCTACACTCCAAAAATAATTTTCAAAGTTAACAAAAAAAGAAAAATGAACATTTTCAACAGTTTTTAATCGAGTCTTTTTTATTAGCCATCATGTTATAAATAGTCAAATCAGATAGAACACCGGTTTTTGGTCAGTTCCTAAAAGTGTAGTAATAAATAAATTGCAAAAGAATAGCAAACTCGTTGACTTAATTTGATTAAACAGATTGTTTTTAAATTGTTTTTTTATACATATGCCTACCACCACACGTAAATTGTGAAAATATTATTATAGTAAACAATTTTTAAAAATTCACTTTAACTGACTAAAACCGATCTCTTATCTAACATGAATAGCAAGTAACAATATAAACTGAACAAAAGTACAATTGATCAAGTCATACTTATGTTTAATTTATACTCTTAAATGCTTAAAACAGCCTGAACTAGCTATACTTGAATATAAAGTATTCATGAGAGAAATCATATAGAATTAAAGCAAAAAGACAGTGGATTTCAAAATAGCTACCTAGGCATAAAGCAATCATCTAAAAATATGCAAATACAATCTCAAAATTAGAAACAATTGTAAGTTCAAAAGAGTTAATTTGTAACAGTTGGAAAATATCTATATATAACAGTTATCTAAGGTGGAAACAAAGAAATCAAATAGTTCAACTTGTAGTTGCTTGAAACTTTAATGCTTGTGATTGCTTGAAACTTTGAAATTATTTCAAGTATTTTTTAACGCTATTGTTTTACATGTTTAAATAGAAATATTGATAGTAATAAATAATAACTAAAAGCTTAAAATAAGTTTGTACCTCTATAGTTACAGTTACAATAGAAGAACACAACTTGTAACTGTTTAAATTTTCATCACACAAAAGTAAACAGTTATTTGTCCAAAGATGTTAATTTATTACAATTAGAAAGTATTTTGTAAGATTGAAACAAAGAATTCAAACTTTACTACTGTTAAATTGCTTGAAACTGTGAAAATAATTTAACTGTTTTATAACATTATTGCTTCATAAGTTTCAATCGAAATATTGATACTAAGAAGTCATAACTCCGAACTTAAAAATAAGTTTCTACCTAAGTAGTTACAGTTACAACAAGAAGAAAAAAACATGTAACTGATTGAAATTTCAACAGAAAAAAGTAAAGAGTTGTTTATCAAAAGATGTTGATAAAACACATATGTTCAACAGACAAAATTATTTGTTTAAAGAAGTTGATCGTATATCATCTAAAGCTTGCAACATGTACTAGCTCATTGATGTTTTCATATTAATTCATAATAATTCATGAATTGTAAAAAAAGAACAAGAAAAAATTGTCAACAAAAAAAAATATACTGTTAACTAGATGTACTTACAACACAAGGTTTTCTAGAGAAATGATTCAAATGAAAAATTAATATTCTTCTAAAATCTTATTTGATTGTTTACGTCACAAATAAAAACATAATTTAGTTTATGCGCGGTCATATAAGCCCGCCTAATGTTTATGCAAATTTTCCCTTTGTTAGAAACTTCAAAACTTATACCTTTTGATAGCTGAATTTTTTTTGATCTTTTATGTAAATTTTATTTTACTAGTCTAAGCATTGTTTTTAAATTTACAGTGTTTTATTTTAAAAACAAATAATGCCACCATAAAACTTTCTTTAAATTGTGCACAACTTTTATTTGTAATAATAAAAGTATAATTCTTGTTTAAACTTTTTGGTAACTCAAAGTGAATAAAACCATTTTGAGTTGTTATGGTGTTTTTTTTTCGGTTTTCTTTTAACAGTTGATTCTAAAACTACAAATATATCAAACCAAATCTTAGGCTGCTATTTGATATTAATAATCCTTAACTAGACTTTTAAATTGAATTGTCTTTTTTGATATATATTCAAACTTGAAAACTTAAGTACTGACATCAAAGCGCCCAAAAAATCTGAATCCAATGGATTTGGTTTTGTATATTGTGATTATAAAGTACGAGAGAGGCAGATATAAGCAGGCCAAAAAAAGGACTGAAACCAATAAGTCAGGGCTTAAAAATTCAGACCTTGTTACAAAACACTTTTAGTATAAACTATTTTTTCTTTGGACATTAACCTTAACCTTAAAAGCTTTAAGTATTTTGGCAATTTAGAACAATTAAAAAAGCATAAGCTTAAGATTTCAGGAAAAATAATGTTTTACAAAAAGTTTTTTTCAAAAAAAGAGACAATTACCGCTCACGCGGTACAAAGCTATTTGTTAAAAGGTATGTACTTAATCCGTAAACATATCAAAAATGTGATTTTTTTTTGTCGATTTTTCATATTGTTGCAATTATAGAGAAAATAATTAAAAATTTGTAACTTAAAACACTTGTTCATTCACATTTTTTAAAAATTGACTAACTTGATAACTTTTGTTTTAAATGTCATAACATATATCATGAAAAATTTGTTCACTCAATAAACTTAAATATGTTTTAGCTTTGACAATTGATGAAATAAGAACTGAAACAGTTATAAGCAATTTCGGAAAAAATTGTTTGTCATATAAATAAAAACTAGTGATGTGAATGATAACAAAAGGGTAAGTAAACATACAGTATTTTTAATGTATTTTATATGCACATCATTTTTTAAAACAAGTGGTTTTTAAACCCATAAAGGTGTTTATAAATCAAGAAACTTATTTTATGATGTATTTTAACTATATTTTATCTTCTTTTTTAAATTATTAGGCTGTTTTAAAGTATATAAAGTCTAGCACGGGACTTGAACCCCTGATCGTTAAATTAAAAGTCCAACGCTCTACCGACTGAGCTACTCATGCTCACGATGGGGTATACTTAATTGTGTTTAAAAAGCTATCTCCGGCTCTTATGACGTAATAATAGTACAAATTTATGGAACACATGCAAAATCCACCCGTGATCAAAATCCACCCAGTCAAATTCGGGAACCGCTTAGCAATCGAAAGTAAGGGTTAGGGGTAACAGTGATAGTCAAAAACAAATAAAAAAATTGATGAAAAAAAGCAAAAAGTATATAAAATAAAATAATAAATACAGGAAATAAAATTAAAAATTGGGTGGATTTTGAACGCGGGTGGATTTTGATAGTATACCTAATTTATTATAAATAGAACATTTAAAAGTGCTATATAATTTATATTTTACTTTAGCTTCAGCTTTTAAATATTATCAAACTTCTTATTTTGGTTGTTTTTTAACACTAAAATGAGTTAAAAAACTAAAAGTAGCATATATATATAATTTGTATAAAGTTGTATAAAAATTGAAAAAACTATGCTTTTACATAATTATTATCAATTAAAAAACTTTTGATCTATTATTATCTAATAGAAAAAAACGATAACTTGTTGAAATATTTTAGACAAATATTACACATCATTAATAAAGGCATCTGTAAGAATAACATAGATTATCGACACAAATTACACCGACTTATATTATCTAAAATTAATAAAACACAAAATTTCTCACCTGTTAGTGTTTCTATTTTCTTTTTAAATTTTTAGAGTTTGCCCACTATTTTCTTATTGTTCTTTTTCAAAACTCTTTTTATATCTACTTTGAAGTTTTGCTGTGAATAAAGTTAGCTGTTCAAAAAATTGATGGGAATTCTAAATAGCAAATACATAGATGTGTTTAAAATATTTTTTAACCAATAAATGTAATTATACTAACAAGAAGTTTGTTTTGACATGTATATACAAATTACATTTTCTCCTTGTTAAAAAAATTAAAATCTTTTTTTAAACCTTAAAAGCAGCCTGAAAAAACTTGAAACCCTGATCAATGTGTAAAAAATGATTAAACTTCAGCTTTTAAAGATTAAACTTTTTTATTAAGTTTTTATTAAACATGAAATGAAGTTTAACAAATTAAAAGTGGTACATATATATTGCTAGTTGTTGCATAAAAACTATATTAACATAAATATAAGCAATTCAAAAACTTTAGAATCAATGTTACCTACTAGACAAAAAAAAAAAGTATTTTTCAATAGTTCACAAAATTATCATAAATCGTTTATAAAAGCGTTTCTATCAATATCTTAGATGAACATTATATGACACAAACATCAACAATTAACTTTGTCTAAAATTAAAAAAGATGGCGCTGTTAGCTTCACTGTTTTGAGGTGCAATTTCCTGACGTTGAACTTTGATTGCAACAGGCAAATCAAATTGTTTCAATTTTTCTCATCCGTCAGGCAATCGCACCACAAAACAGCTACTGGACCGCACCGCTACGGTGAAGCCAGCGCCGTGGTGCGGGTTACCCCCTTTTTGTTTCGTGTGGCGGGGGTTCACCGGGTTTCCCCGGTCATATAGGCCACATTGTCTTTTAAAGAATTATTTTTTTAAAAATCTGAAAAAAATAACGATTTGGCAAATCGTATGGAAAATTACATCAAATTTTTTTTTAATTGTCTCATAGGAGGTCACTACGTTTCGGCGCTTAGTGAAAATTCAAATCACAAGAAAATGACAAATTCAGAAAAGGTGAATAACTTGCAATATATTTTTAAACGTACAGTTAGACTTTATAAATTATTTACATACAAATTAAATTCTTTAGGTTGCATTTGCAGTTAATTAGCTTGAGCATTTAAAAGGCTTCAAGCTATACGGTATTTAGGGCATAAAAATTATGGTTAAATATTACAATAAATAAACAAATAACGTACTTTTTATATTAACGTTAAAACAACATTTTTTTCTATTACTTTTGTATTTTTCTATTCTCTTTTTTTTTTTTTTTGTTTACGTTTGTTTTCAGTTTTTTTTTTTTTGCTTTTATTTTTTGCTTTTTTTATTTTTTTTTGTTTGCGTTTTTTTTTTCTTTTTTATTTTTGCTTTGTTTTTATTGCTTTTTGTTTGTTATTTTCTTTTATATTGCTTTTTTTTCTTTTTATTAATATCATTTGCTTTTTTAGTTTTTTAATGTTGTTTTATTATAATGGGTTTGATATGTCTTAGTCGATCATCTACTAAAGCACCAATATCATCCACCATACTAAGCCTCCTATAGCTAGATTACAGGTAGTAACAACATTACCCGGCAGTATAGTATACGTAATTAGTTCATTTATTATCTTAAATTTAGTTATGTAGTATTTTTATGCCCTTTAATCTTAGATTAAAAATATGTAACCTAAAGAATTTAAATTGTAAGAAGTAATTTTTTTTATTAAATTAGATCGTTAATATAACAGTAACTTTTTATATTTTTCTATATATCATTTATGCAATTTTGTCATTTTAAGTGGTTTTACAACTCATTATGCTACGAAACGTCTTAACCAACTTAAATCTAATCATATCAAGAAAAAAATAATTTAACTTCTTTGTATTTAAGTTTTGAAATTATAAATGAATTAGAATTTTAGAATTTAAATTTATGAAACCACAAATATATAACGAAAAATATAAAAGAAAACGTAACAAGATTACAAAAACTAAAAGATTAAACTGAAATTGCAAAATGAGTAACACAATTAATTTATAAAATAAACTGAATCTGAATCTAAAACTTAAGCTGAAGAAGCGAAACTGAAGGAAACTTAAATTTATTCACTGTTGTCACGCGAAACATGCCCTGTATCGCAATTTGGATCAAAAATACAATCTCTAAGCGCTGAACCTCTCAAAAAAAAATTCTCAACAGAGTATGAAAAATATACTTGAGAAAAAGTAGTTTTTAAATTTTTAATGTTTTTTAAACTAGAGGACCTAACTGTAACACTTCCATTGATAAAATTGATACGACCTGATGTGTTATCATATTTTTCATCAGACTTTGCAAAATACTTTTTAAGTTTATCAACTTGTAACCATAAACTACCCTCAATTTCATTGTCTTTCTTAAATTCATGGTCAATTTCGTGCTCGAAGTTTTTGAAAAAATAGAATTTGTGATTTTTTTTAAAGTTTTTTTGATCTACCGTAAAGCAATAACTAGTATCTTGGTACAATTCTAATCTAACTCCTTCAGGCCAAGCGTAATTAGTTTCCTCGAAAAGTTCCCTTACCGCAGTTCTTTTTAGATTGTTATTATCGTTATAATCTATTTTTCCCATAGGGAAATTGATTCTAATTTTATTATTTTTATCTCTATAATAAACAAATAACAATTCGCCCTTACCCTTCTTGACGCGATGTAAGATTACCCCCGCGCAGTCTAACCTTTTTACATTGAATTCCCAGTTAATTAAAAAAGAATCTCCCCGCTTGTGTTTAAATTTAACCTTAAATAAGTTATTAGCTAAATGGTGTTTTGCATCGTCGTTTAATTGATCAATAAAAATTTGCTTAGCGTAACGGTCGAAACTTTTGTATTTTTCATCAACTAGACTGTATACTTGTTTTTCGATAATGTTATAAACATTCAAAAAGTCATGCCAATCATCTTTTGAAAATTTTTTATTAATAAAATCTATAAGTTTTTGTTTAAGTTCATTATCGTGTTTATTTTTGAAAGATCTAGATACGTTGTTAACCTGATCTGTTACGAAAAAGGACGTTCCACCCGCTTCTTGTTGTGGTGCTCGATCCCGCTGGAGTTCCGCATGCGTCATTTGAACACCTTGGACAACCTCCTCCTCACCAACTATATTCGTAGTTTTAATGACGTCATCCGGTATAAATTTTGTCCTAGATGGTATTAAATAAACGTTTTTTATATTTATTTTACACAGAAAAGTTTAATATGGGGTTGCCAAAAACAAATTAGTTAAAACTAGGATTGTTTATTGGATTGATTTATTGGACTCCAATTAAATTTGAAATTGTACATATTTAGAGAAATCAAAAACTGTACATTGTTTGATTAAAAAGTATAAAGTTACAACTTAACAATAAATAGCAAAGCCTAGACTTCAATAGGTTCCTTAAGAAAGCCTCAAGCTAAAAACTCAAAAATATCAATCTATTAAAATTGATGAGTTTTTAAAATACTTTCTTTGAAGCTTTCTTAAAAATGGTTAATCTTTATGTTGAAAATTAAAAACTTCAATTGTAAATTAATTAAAATATATGACTATTGCTAGCAAAACAAAAAAAAATCTGATGGATACTTCTCGTTATAAAGCTTTTTAAATCTACAGAGTATTTTAAAAACTATTGTAAAATATGGCATACGTTATTCTAAACAACTAACCTTCTTTGCATGATCAAAGTGATATTATATCTCCAAATAACTTAGTACTTTAATAATACAGAGCTGTTTTGATATAAAAACTATAACTACAGCATCAATAATATAGGTAGAAAAACTACCTTCTACAAAAAAATTAATCTAATAGAGTTTTAATTTTTTTTATTCAAACTTATTTTTAATATGAAATTACATTCAGTTTAATAATTTCAGTTGAAAAAACATTTAACAACACAAGTTTAAATTAGTGATCAAAAATATGAAACTAATATACAATGTTATAAGATAATAAAATCTAAATGTGAACTAAAAACTAAATAAATAGAAAATAAATATGCAGTGTCTAATGAATAATAATTTTAGAAATAATTTCAATGAAATATTTATAGGTTATTAATTAGAAAAATAAAAAAGTACTTTATAAATACAATTATACTTAAACATGAATTTAACTTTTGAAAGATTTTAGTGTTCAACCTAATCAATAATTTAGTTACATAAAATTGTCATATAATGTATTGTTTATAAAATAAAAGTGTTTAATAACTACTTTAATTTACTTATTACAAAACTACAGACTGTATATCAGTGTTGTTATAGTGATTCCAACATGACTTCTTTCCAACATGACTTCACTTAAAAAGTTTATAATACTGAACTTTACTTGTATAATCTTCTTTTTTAAAGACGTTTTACTATTTGCTTTTAACCATTGCAGTTATGTAAGTTTGTTAAAATTTTATTTTGAACTTATATTATTTTTAACTATAACATCAAATGCGGATTTAAAAACCTGTTCTAAATCTACAAAATAGTCTATAAGATTTAAAGTGATTTTGGCCTAAAAATTTTATAAAAATATTTTTATTTTTTTTTCTATTAGTAAAACATGAAAATTTTTTTAAACTTAAAAACCACCATGATTTAAAAAAAAATGGTTGTACCTTTTTATTTAAATATTTCAGGAACGTGAAATATTGAAACAGTGAAAATACTTAAATTTTTTTTCAATCAAAACTTAAATCACACCTAGAAAATCTACTTTTCATTACTTAGTTTAAGGTTATAAAATTTTAAACCTTAAGTTTAAGCTTTAACATAACTTTATTTGAATATAAACTAAATACAGAGCATTTATAGTTATATAGTTAATAAATGATTGTTTTAATTCTTATTTGCACAAACTTTTCGATGGTTTCTTAAAAAGGGTACTGAACACTGGCTTAAGTAAAAAAATTTTGAATTTTTTTGAAGTTTAAGAAAGTTTAAGACTTTTAAAAGCATTTGAAATGCCGTAGACAGTTTATTCACCGTAAAGCATTGTCAAAAAAGTAAATAAATTACAACTATTGTTTAATAAATTTAATATTTATTTTTTTATTAATGCTTGTTATTTTTAGTCGCAGTCGTTTAGATAACACAAACTTAATAAACACCAATTCTTTTTGTTATATACCAAAAACAAAAGTGTTTAAAATACTTTTGTCTTCTCCTTTATACTCAGTTAAACAATTAACTTACAATGTAAAAAGTTTTTCTTATAGAACTGCCTGCTATCTTTGTTTGTTTAAAATTTATTTTAGAAATTCAAACGATTTTTCTCTCACTAAATATATAACTTTCTAACTTTTCTGCATCAGTTTATATGAGAAAAAATACATTTGATTTGATTAAATACAAAACAAAATGTATATTTTTAAAAATTACAAAATTTAATCAATTGATTACAGGTATAATCAACAAAAGTAAATTTCAAATTAAAACAGAAAGGTCATAACTAGTTATGTCTATAAGGTAAATGTTTTTTTTTTTACAAAATTTATATTTATTTAAAGGTATTAAACTTGCTTTAAATCTATTCAATTCTAAAATTTTTGATCATTGTCTCATAACACTATAATTAGAGATTTCAAAGTTATAACCATATTTGGAAGTGTTTACTAAAAGTTTAACATCACATCTCTTACTGCTACGCTTTTTTTAGTTTTTTATCACTGAACTTTGAAAAAATATATTTTTGCACATGTTCTTTTTATTTTAAATTTTATTTTTGTTTTTAGATGCTTGTCAAATATAGGTCCTTACGCAGTTGCACTTGAAAACACAAAATTAGAACTTTTCTTTTTGTTGTCATTGGTTCATTTATTGATCGTTGAAGTTTCAAGTGACAACTTAATACATGGCCGTGTACCTGATCTAAACTATCATAAGCTTTTGGTAGACTAACTAATGCTGCATATTAATTTTTGCTTGACTTTATCAAATGAATTTGTTGAACAAACCAATACAAAACTACGATAGTATAATAACCTTAAAAAATGTTAACTGAAATTGTTAAAATATTACATTCAGTAAAAAAATTCAGCTATATGTAACTTTTTAAATTGGTTTTTTTAATTAATAAAATTATATTTTACTAAGTTTAGGTACTGACTTTATAATGTGTAAAATACTTTTGATAGCTTTATACAAAATGAATACTTACCTTCAATACAATTAAATAAAAAAAAGCCTTTTTGTTTTTTAAGTTAAAACATTTCTAACAAAATAATAGTTTTAGAGTAAATATACGTTAACAAAATAACCTGAAACTGTTGCAATCCGAAATTCAAAATGGTTAAGTTTTAGGTACTAAAGATGTTTTTATAACACACTAAAATAAGTGTGAATGAAGACTAACAATTTTCTAACTAATTTTCTGAACTTCAAGCCTTTTCTGCGCGAGTTTTGTAACGCAGTTGTACAAACTGCAATAGTCAAGACAGTTGCTATCTCTTGAGATTGTTTTCATATGCTCACAAGATACGATAAAAACTGCTGACTCTGATGAGAATTCAGAAGAATTAAGAGCATCGTGCCTTACTCGCCAACAACAAGTTGAACCCAAAAGAGAGTGATTGCCTGACGGTTCGCAAATAAAAAACAACATTATAAATGGAATGTTTTATCTTTAACAAAGAGAGTTTGATCAAAAGTCCTTGTCTACAAAAAATAGTAGCGCAAAAATGGTCGTCTGATATTGAAAAGCACTTAACAAATGTGCAAAAAAAAATTAATAGAAATTCAATATAAAATTAAATTTCAACAAAAATAAAATTTAAATGTTTATTTTTTAAAATCATCTGAAAAAATACTAAAAAATAAATTTAGTGGATTAACTAAATGTTTAAGTATGTTTTTTTTTTCAAAAATAAACAGTCAGTTTAATGTAACTTTTTAAATGTACTAAATTACTTAAAGACCAAGGCTATTTTAAAATTTATCTAATAGAACTATGGGATTTTTTATTTAAAATAAACTATATAAAAAATTATCAATAAGTTTCAATGGGGATATTTTTTTGTGTGTTTTAGGAGGTTATTGAAAACTATCTTTTATTTAAGGAAAGTTCCTAGTTATATAGTAATTGGGCTCTAATGACATTGACGTAGTCTAAAATTCAGAAATTATAATTATATATCTTTAAAATTTAGGCTATAAGTATTTAGTGTAAACTTTTTAATATAACAGTTTAATATTTCTTTTGTGTAGTAATACCTACTAAGTATTGATATTAGTGCTTCATAATTAAAATGACTAGCCAAATTATAAACAAGATTTACTGATAAAATACAAAATATAATAAACTTGTAGCATACATTTTTATTTGTTTCTTTCTTATAAGATAATTATCAAAGAAGATGTATAACATTTTTTTACCTTTTCATACTGTTTCTTGTAACAGTTGAACCTAAAACTACTAATATATCAAATATTATTCAATATTAATAAACTTTAACTAGACTTGATATATATTCATACTTTGGAAATTTACTTATAAATTGATTTAAAATTTACTCTAACTTAAAAAAAACACATAACGATTATCATTAATGACTAGAGACATAGCAAACCAATACAAAAAATGTAATACAAAAAATGTAATACAAAAAATAAAAGGTAGAAATGAAACAGTAACTACTGACACCAAAGCGCCCAAAAAACCTGAATCCAATGGATTTGGTTTTGTATATTGTGATTATAAAGTACGAGAGAGGCAGATATAAGCAGGCCAAAAAAAGGACTGAAACCAATAAGTCAGGGCTTAAAAAATTCAGACCTTGTTACAAAACACTTTTAGTATAAACTATTTTTTCTTTGGACATTAACCTTAACCTTAAAAGCTTTAAGTATTTTGGCAATTTAGAACAATTAAAAAAGCATAAGCTTAAGATTTCAGGAAAAATAATGTTTTACCAAAAGTTTTTTATGCGAAGGTATTTTAAGTTAAACTTAATATTTTCTTTTGTTTTCGTAAGTTTTTTTCTTGCATCCTAATTACTTAAAAAGCACATGTTCTTAAAGTTTAAATATGTTTATTTATAATTTTTTCAATAACTTATAGTGTTTTAAAAAGTTAGTGGCTATCTCTATGACTGGAAGGTCAATACTAGATCGTTTGAGCAAATTTTCCAGTTTTAATTTCTTTTTATCATAAGTTGATTGATGTTATGAAAAGAAACTTACGGATCATAAATTTGTGCTTGACGGGCTGGTTAGAACAATTTTTTTTATCAGCTGGAAGATGCCATTTTTGTACGACGGGTAAATTTGCACAAGAAGTCATTTTTGCACGAAGATCATTTTGACGAGCGACTTTTAGACGAGTTGCTGCTGATGCACGCTGTTACTTTTGCGCAACGGGTCGATTTTTCATGAGGGTCACTTTTACACGAATAATTTTTTGCACGGAAAATAAATTTTGCTCGAAGCATAACTTTTGCAAGGATAAGGAACTGCTCGCCCACCAAAAAAAAGGTTTAAAAGTGATAGTAAAAAAGGAGAAAACTTAATTATATAATAGAAAAAATACCAACTAAGGGTAAGGGTGAGGGGTAACAGTGATAGTAAAATATAAGAAAAAAATAAAATTAAAACACATGTAGAAGTGTCAATTAGTGCAAAAAGTGACCCTTCGTGTAAAAGAGACAACACCTGAAAAAGTGACTATGTGCAAAAGTGATCCTTCGTGAAGAAATGTACCTTTGTGCATTTCTGACACCTACCAACTTTTTAAAAGGGAAATTTTAAAGTTAAACGAAAACCTTTAACTTGATATTTATATAACGTATATAGATAATAAATTGCTTCTTTGTAAAGACAAGTTTATTTAAATTATAACGGTTTTAACATTCGTGTTATACTTTAATGAATACTTTATTACTTCAGGTGGGTCACCGACCCAAATGCTACACCTCTGGTATAAATAAATTTAATCTTTTTGAAAAATCATTTAGCAAAGCGGTCTTCTCTACAACATTTAATAGTTGCTGTCACTGATACTTGTTGTAAATACTTTTTAATAAAATACATTTGGTTAATTACAAATACCAAAAAGTATTGGTTAAATACTTTTTATTGGGCGAACAGCATCGTGACGATAAAAGGTTTAAAAATAAAAATTCTCAAACTAACTACAATTGAATTTTATTCATGTACTTTGTAAACATATTAAGAAGAAAACACCAAAGTAAATTGAAAAAATCGTTCTCGTAAGCAGGTTCATGGCAATTAAATTTTAGTTAATAATTAAGTAATGCTCAGTCAGAGTTCAAAAATCTTTACATTTAGGTAAGGTAGGTATATATATCTACTTTACAAATTTTTAAAATTTGTTTTATATTCTTAAACCAAAACTATTGCTCCATAAATAATACGGAATACTTTATAGTAGTACAAAGAAAAGAAAACTATTCATTTGAAATTTCAAGACCATAAAAACCAGTAAGATTTCGAAAGACTAATCTTTGACATATTGGAATTTAAAAAAAAAGAAGTTTTTGTTTATGAATTAGTAAATTTAATCTAATAGTTTAACAACTAAGTTTTAACATTAGACAGTTTTTTAATTGGCTATACAATTAGTTAAGCATGTTATTTTTCAGTTTCAAGAAGAAATTTGGTACAACAGTTTTAATTTAAGCAACCGACTGAACTAAAGATTGTTCTAACAGCATATAAGGATACATGTACACAATAACAACAACGACTTCATGCGAAAATTTATACAAACTAGACAATATATTGTTACATGTACAATACATCATTCCTTGGTTTGACATTAAGAATTAAGAAAATAAAATCAGTAATTTGCATTTATGCGCGAAATTTTGCAAACTGGTATTTTAGACTAAAACTGGTCTAGAGATTTTAAGAAATAAGTAAATAACAATGAAAGGATTGTTTAAAAAGTTAAAACTTACTTACAAATACAATAACGTTAGTTTATAAAAAAAGTTTATTTTTTCTAACTATTTTTATATACTTGCTTACTTGCTGTTTTCTTTAGTATACTTACATTGTTCACTTCAAATATTTTAAAATTTTTACAAAATATAAAATAATCACGTATTTAAATTTACTCCGTTAGCTAGTAAAAAATATTTTTCAAGTTTCAAAACGCCTTGATCGTATCAAAAAAATTCTAAAGTAACCGGTTCAAAATTTCCCGGGTACATGAAAATTTAAATTCGGACAATTCAAATTGTTATAAAAACATTTAAAATACTATATATTAAAATGTAATATGAGTTTAAAGAAAAAAGAAATATATAGATCTTATAAAAATCTAAAGCCAGTTTTTCTTTTAGGAAAAATAGTTAAAAATTTTTAATATATTTTGAAATTACTAAAAATAACTGTGTTTGGACTTTATTCAAGTCATACCTTAAAACATTGATGTTTTGCAAAAAGAAAAATATTGACTTGGACATATTTATAGGACCTACATATGTTTGAAAAATATTCATTAATTTATTAGTTGTAGACCTTTCAATTTTTTTAGAATTTTAATCATCAGAGTTTGAACTGTCCGAATTTGAATTGTCGTAACCCAAATTTCCCGATCATCGTCAATAAAATGGCAGCTTTGCGCAAGAAAAATATCTTATTTTTGAGTTAAACTCTTCGCTTTTATCTTCTTCGGTCCATTTATCCGCGTCAACGTCGTAACTGAACACCCGTCTGCCGATTTTCTTTTCAAAGAGGAAAATTTTACTCCCCAACGACAGCGCCCCGCAGAATAAACGAGGCGCGGCGATCATTTCCCTCCACGCCCCTCCTCCCTCGGCCCCGTTGTAAACGTCGCAGCCGAGGCCGACGGCAAAAAGCCTGCTCCGCACCGCCACCAGACCGTGGTTACTTTGCTGTCTAGTCATGTGGGGCAAATCTCTCCATTTTTCCGTCGTGACGTCATAACTCCCCCCGCACGCCACCACTTTTTCTTGGAAGACGGCGCACGCCGCGTCGTATCTTTCAACCCTCATCTCCCCTGCTTTCGTGAACCTGCCGCTCCTGGTGTCCAATTTCAGGCAGGAGGCGATCGAGTTGCCGTCGCTACCTCCGACGAGGATAATTTTGTCACCGTACGCGCACACGCAAAACTGTCGCCGATACTTGCCCATGACGGCCACCCGAGTCCAACGCTGGGTGGCCCAGGAGTACTTTTCGACGACGACCTTCGCCTTTCTTCTGACAAGGATTCCCGCAAACACGTACAAGTCGCCTTTCAAGCAGATACCCGTCGCTTCGAGCATTTGTTCGTTGTTCATAGGCGGCAGGGCTCGGACCAGGTTCAAGCCGGGCACGCTGTACTGTTTTACATTTTCTATTGGGCTGCGTCCGTAGTGCCAATACCACCCCCCGCACACGAGCACGCCGAACGAGGTTTGGCTGCAATACAGGCTTTCGCAATTGAGCTTGCAGCTTTTGTAAGCTTCATTCAGCAAATCGTACATTTCGCTGTTTTCAAAAAGAGAGCCGCATTCGGACAGCAAGCTGTCTTTGTCGGACAGCAAGCAAAGTCGAACTTTCTGCAGCAACTTTGCACCGAACTTGCTGCGTTCTGCAATGTTGTGATTCAGCCATTTTGTTGCCGCTTCCAACACTTCGCGCTCGGTTGTGACGTAAAGTTCCGAGCTGGCCAGTATTTTCAGGACAAGGGCGAAATCCAGCTCCAAAAGGCTTTCGGTTTCGGCTATGATCGCGAAACAGCGCTCTACATAACTCTGTGTCGCTTTCAAAAGGCCTGATAAATTGAAAAGCGATGCAAGCTGGTGAAAGGTCAAGGCGTTGCAAATTTTAAGCTTCTTAGTAGAATAACTTCTGTCAGTTTTACTCGCCAAACTTTTGTTCAAAGAAATTTTGCTTAACTTTGTCGCCGCAACCAGGTCATCGTCGTCTGCTGCTGCAAGTGAACCTGGAAAATTGATTTTAAGTAAGTACACTTGTGTGTTTTTGTTCTTTGTCATGAAAATCTGTAACAACTAAACGAAACAAGCGTTCGGATAAATATTAAACATAAAATTTCCTGTCGTGTTTGAAAACACTTAACTGCAACAGTATATTAATTTATCTGAAAAGTTTCTACATAGCTATGTATTGACTTAAGATAAGAAAAAATATATAATACACTAAACATGTGTTAACCTCGTTCAATCGAGCCATTAAACCTCCGTAAACTTTGAAATTTTTTTACAGCCGAACGCTTGCTCACTTCTACGTAATCTTCTGTTTTGTTGAATTCAATTAAAAGATCATCTCCAAAATTTTCTGTCCTCTGAAGACCGGTTTTTTGCTGGTTGTTTTTATCGGCAAAAATTACACAATTTTCCAGTGAGTTTTTTTTCATGTTTTAATTAGTCTTTAAACAGTAAATAAAATTTAATAATTGTGATTTATAACTAATTAGCTGCGCAAAGTAAATTAAAAAAAAAACTGTGTACTGTTTGTACACATAATTACTTCAAATAAACTATGTGCCCACTAGAATATACAAAAAATTAATCATTTTTAAAAGCTATTATACATAGTTAATGTGTTTGAACTGTTGTAACTTATCTTACAATAAACACTTTCTAGTTAACAAAACAACTCTTTTTTTTTAATTGCCTTAATTTATGTGCACAGTACAATAATTTTAATGGACACTAGTGTGCACAGGTACATGCAGTGAAGGTCTATGGACTATACCACAAAAAATATTATCTTTAATTAAAAAACTGGAAGAAAATTAATAAACAGAATCAGATTGCTTCAACAAAGTATAATAAAAATATTTATACATTTACTGTAAGAAACATTTCCGTAAATTAGAATGAACTTTCAAGTGTTTTTAAAGAACAAATTACAAACCTTCAAAACTCAGAAAAAAACATTATTAATTTAGAAGAGTTTAGCTGATCTAAAAAGTACGATAAGTTCTTTTGGTGGAATTAAAAATACATTTAGTTTTATAAAGTTTATAAAAGTTCTCAAAAACACATCCCATTCGTAAAATATAAAAATGTTCTAAAACAAACAATTTAAAAAATAAAAGAGTTCTTCGAAGTTAAAGTTAAGTTAAGATTTTTCATAAGCTTAGGTTTATACTAGGCTGAAAAATAAAGTTACACATGTTTACTTTTTTAATCACCTGAATTTTATAAACCAAATTGGTTAAACACATTAATTTTTACTTATATAATCAAGACTTAAAAACTAATTGTAAGGCTACATCTGATACTTTTTGAAATATAAAACCAATATTAGAGTTATGGATCACAGTTAACAAAGTTAGTTATGGAATATGTACTACCACCGCTGTTTTACTGAAAAACACTATGTGTAAGATGTATCTATGTTTGCGGTCTTCTAATATTAAAAACCTGTTTAGAAATTATTAAGTGTTATTTCAAATTAACTTACACGTATTGTGTAAATAAAATCATCTAAAGACAATGAAACCAGTGAGTATGTCAAGATTGTAGTTAAAAACAATGTATATATGAAATTTAATTCACAAGTTTATATCATTTAACCTTCATCAAATAAAAATAAAAGGCATAAAAATTTGGGAAACGTTTAAAATCCACCCATAATCAAAATCCACTCAGTCAAATTCGAGAACCGCTTACCGATCGAGGGTAGGATTAGGGGTTAGAGTTAGAGTGGAAAATAATTAAAAAATACATTTAAAAAATCCAAAATAATTATAAATAAGTTAACAAATAAAGAAAATATTTAATAAAACCAGGTGGATTTAGATCCAATAGATTTTGATAGTATACCAAAAATTTATGATCTAAAAAAGAAATAGATAGTTTACAAAACAAAAAAAGAACAATTTTCTACTGTATAACATATAATAAAAAGATACAAAAGAAGATTAAGTAATAGTTAGTTATTGCTGTAATTTTTTTTTTACTATAAATGTAATATTAATTAATAATACATTTAAAAAAGACAACTTTTGTTGTATAAAAGTAATGCAACCTAAAATAATGGGAACAGGTCAAAATTGCACGAGGGCACAAAATTACACGAAGATACCTCTGCACGAGGGGACAAAATTACACAAGACAATTTACCACTAAAGGTCAAATTTGCACGAGTTACAATTTTGCACGGAGGGTCATTTAGTATAAAACAAACAGAATAAAAAAAAAATAAATTAATAAAAAAACTAAAAGAAAAAGTTACTGAACGAGGGTAAGGGTTAGGAATAACAGTGATAACAAAAATAAAAGCAAAAATATTATTAATAAAAATTTTATAAAAAATTAATTAGTAAATAAATAAAAACTAGTTAAAAAAAGCTACCAAGGGAAAGGGTTAGGGGTAACAGTGATGGTAAATTATTTAAATAATAAATTAATACGAAAATTAATAAAAAAATTAACTATTATAAATAAGCTACTGACGGAGGGTAAGGGTTAGGGGTAATAAAGGTAGAAAATATAAAAAAACTAAATAAAATAAAAAATAAAATTTATAAAAAGTTAAAAAAAACAAAATAAATTTAACCCGTGCAAAAGTGCAAGGTTGCCACTCGCTTTTTTAAAAAAAAATTTCCAGGTTTTCTAAATTTCTACAAGGTTTTTCAGATTTTCTTTAAGGTTTTTGAAAGCACTACTTTTTTTGATAATGTTTAGTAGTAGGTTATAGTTTAGTTAAAAAAGAGTTACTGTAAGTATTGCAATTTATTTTATTATCTTGGAACCTGTACTAAATTCGTTTATGATGGTTCTTTAAAAGACGTTATGTTGGTTTAATACAAACAGCTAAAAGTCTACTTAATTCTTTTCTTAGTTCGAACGTGTTATCTTTTATTAATTCTTGATAAGCTATTTTATTAAATAATTGTTTAATATTTTAAAACTTGTAATAAATAGTTAAAATATTACATTTTTATAACAAGAACTAAGTCATAGAAGTAAGTCCTATAACTGATTAAGATTGTAACTAATCTAAATAGCTTTCAAGGTTTTTTTACTTTTTGAAAAATTTTAAGAAAAATATTTAATTGTCAGAATTATTCGAAATTCATCTGGTGCTAAAATAAAAAAAATGACAACATACAAAATGTGCATTGTTTACTTTACTAAATTTAAAAAAAAGATTGGAGAGTTTTGTGTTCACCTCATATTTTTCTGTAGAAAAATTGTAGCATTTTCGTAATAAGTACAAAGTAATGTTTTTATTTCTTTTTTAATGACTTCCATTCACTAACAATATCAGCAAAAAGGTAATGATAAAATATTATTGTTTCGAAAACAACAAAGTAAGCTAAAACTACAGATTTATAAGCCATAAAAACTATAAGTATTTAAGTTTTATATATTTTATATTAGAAAAAAGTACAATTTTACAGATAAAATTCGCACATTTTGTGTGACTATGACATTATAATATATAACAGGGTTGTCCTTTACATAGAAACCTGAAAAACCTGTAATTTGACAGTTTAGGCAAAAACAACTGAAAAAACCTGGAAATTGATATATCTTGAAAATAAAAATCCTAGAATTTTCAAATCTAGGTTTTTTCAGTTGTTTTTGCCTAAACTGTCAAATTACAGGTTTTTCAGGTTTCTATGTAAAGTGACAACCCTGTTATATATTATAATGTCATAGTCACACAAAATGTGCGAATTTTATCTGTAAAATGGCACTTTTTTCTAATATAAAAAGCAAATTCATTTGCTGTGTTTACTTTTAGTTTCTTTGATTTTGAATATCAACTTTGTTGATTTAATCAAATAGAAAAACATTACTAAAGTAATCACATTACTCTAAGTTGATTGCAATTTATCAGAAATGCAGGTTTACTAAATTTGGTTGTTTTGTCGCATCTATTTTGCAAAGCCTCCCATGTATTCGAATGCAATGAAATACATGCAAGCAACCAGCATGAGTAAGTCGTCAAACTACTGGTTGACTGTCAAGTCACGCAACTTAATGCACTTTTTTAATCTACTCACATTTACTCACTTTACTCACAAATTTCTAAAAATCCTTTTTTTAATTACTCACTTTACTCATTAATTTCTCAAACTCCAGGTCTTTTTGCTTGAACTGTC
Organism: Thalia democratica; assembly: GCF_965202585.1. Taxonomy (NCBI): domain Eukaryota; kingdom Metazoa; phylum Chordata; class Thaliacea; order Salpida; family Salpidae; genus Thalia; species Thalia democratica. Next base: position 24,791,375 of record NC_139169.1, on the reverse strand, counting down.
AAATTCCAGGTTTCCAGGTAAATGGCATCCCTACAAAGTGTCTTAGTGTAAAAGTATCTTCATTTAACTTTGTGCCCTCGTCCAATTTTGTACGCTCGTGCAGATTTGACAGCTACCAAAAATAGTATATTACTTTGTATATATATATATTTGAACGTACATAGTGGAGTAAAATAAATAGTTATTACAAAATAAAATTTAATGTTAATGCAAAAAACTAAACATTTGAAAAAAAAAATTTAAAGAATTAAACTTTTAATACTCTTGAAGTCAGGGACTCCAAAACTTTTTTTTCAAAAGACCCATTTTTAGAAATTAAAAAAGCTATAGCTCCCTCCAACTAGATACTTGAAAAATTACCATTCAATTAACCCTAGAATTTTTTTGTATTTATCTCCATAATCAACTATAAAATATTTAGTGTAAGTTTCAAACTTTGAAAAATATTTTTTCATAAGGTCCCCATATGGCCTTTTTAGTACTCATGGCCACCTAAATTTCTGTCACGGCAAGCTTTAGGTGGCCATGGAGGTCAACTTTAGGAAATGCTGCTTTAAGTAACTAACTGTCTTAATTAATAATGAAATAAACATATCAACTCTTTTCAATTTTATTACTTAGTTTTTATCCTCAAAGTAAACAAAATGAATAACTCTAACTATTAATTTACTTTTTTTTCATAATTGTAATAACTTCAATCATAAATGAGTTAATCAATACTTAAACTTAACCTTTTAATTCTTTTATAACAATCTAAAAAACTATGTTGCACTAAACTATAAAACTATCATATATGTCAAAAAAAAATTGTTTTATAATAAATACAGTTTCAAATAGTAGTACTGTTATTAGCTCTTTTAAAGATAAAAAGCTATGCAGTAAAATTATCACTTTAAATAACATTTTAAGTTATGAAATGAAAAACTATGTGGTTTTACTCTTATTTCAAACAAATTACAAGCTGGTTGCTAAAAAGCAGTTCATGTAAAATTTAAAACAATTCTTTTATATTATAAAATAAATGAACAAAGTTTCTACTTTGAGTTTGAAAACCAAGAAGCCAAATTGATGTTAGAGTTAGATATTGACAAGTTTTACTAAAATGGCTGTTTACTAAAATATAATTTTCAAATTTATAAAGAATATTATGTACAAGTAAAAAATTAGTTTAATAGCAGACAAAAAAGTTAAATAGTTTTTAAAACATGAATAAATGTATAGGAAAAGAAGATTTTTTAGTAAAACAATACTTTGATTAAAAATAAGTAATAAACTTTCTAAATATAAAAGATTTATGTAGAGCATACATTTTTGTGAAAACAAAGCATCAAATTTCTATATACTTTAAGTTAATACTAATAATCTACTAATAAACCATAAGAAAATAAATTAACACGTTTTGCTTAATAATTTAGCAATTTTATAATAAAATGATTACATAAATCTTGGTATTAGCATTGTATAAAACTATTTGAGCTATCAGAATTTTGTATATTTTCTTTCAAACAAAATTATAATTTTTAAACAGTTAAAAAACCTAAGAAAAACTACAATTAAAAAAACAACTTAGTTGAAAAATAATTTATTTGAAAAAAAGATTAAATTGGTATTGTTGTAAGTTTTTGAGTTCTCTTTTGTAGCCTAACTTAATTTCAGTAGTTTATTTCAAAGCAAAACGGTCTCACTCTCATTATAATTTATCTAAACGATTTTAAGATATCTCTTTTAAGAAATCACTCTTAAATATAAATAAAAAAAAAACTGGTTGATGTAACCAGAGAAAGCAACTTGCTTTTATTCATATAAAATGGACAGCACATAGATAATAGATAACTTTACTTTTAGTTTATTTTTTTTAGCTGCACTTTTCATTGCTGTTTTGTATGTTTTAAAATTATGCTATTGATGCATATGTGTTTTTCAGACATTATTCAACCTTTATTAACCTTAATCAAGATTCACACAACCCAGTTGCCACTGTAGCGTATAGTCAAAGCTACTTGAACATGAAGTTTTAAGTTATAACAAACAAAAGTTATATAAAGTATTCTGAAATGTTTTAACATTCTTGTTCTTCTGCTAAACAACATTCTTTTCTTTACAAAATTGTTGAAAAAAAACCAATAATGTTCTTAAAATTCTAGATGAATTTTTACACTATTTAAGTAAAATAATTTACAGAAGATAAATGTTATTTTAGTTTTCGATTATTTAAAACTTTAAGTGACATGTTATCTATTACATTTTGTTTTCAAATGTTACAAATGAAGAAATTGTTATTATATCACACTCTATAATTTTAAAGTAAAAGTTTCCAAGTCAGCATTAGTTTGGAGAAGATGGACACTTCTACTACTAACCAAAGTTTGTAAAAGTTGTATATTTTGTTATTTTTAGATTTAAAGTAATATTTAAAGACACTCATTTCTAACTATAGTTGGGAACAATTCTATATATAGGTATTTGAAGTGTACAGGGTTGAATAAACAACACTGTTTAAACAACCCCAAGAACATATCTAAATCAGTAAAAGATAAATAAATCCTTGTACTGGTGAATTAACCTTCAACCTAATACTAAATAGCCTGATTAAACAACCAATATTTGACCCTAGTTTCCAAACTAAATTGTTGGTCTACATGACTATTTTATTTAAATTGGTAGCAAAACATAATGTAAAGTTTAGCTAAATGTAATTGAATTATAATTTATGCTATTCATCAAGTTGTACTATATTGTATTGCAGATGTTTGCCCACCTAAAAAGTGTGAAGTGGTTCAATCCTAGCAGCTATAATAAAGGTAAATTTTGTTTTTATTGCAATTTAATATATCAAAAGCTCCTATACAACACATATGTTCCTTAATATAATCTTGTTTTTAGTTTGGTTGTGCTGTTCTAAATATCATGACAATATAAATAATTCCTACAAAGTTTTAAAGAAAAATTAAGTATTATTTACTGTCATATAACTAAACTATTTGTGTGCAAAGTTTGATTGGGTATAATAAATAACTTTTTGACTTAAAAGTCAGATGGTAAATAAAAATTTATTTTGAAATAGAGTTCCATTGCGGCAAATTTTAAAGTGCAAAAATAGAATTGAAAAAAGTGACAAGCCTAATGAAATGCAGTAAATTTAATATAGTTTGCTAGTTCATATCAGTTTTATAATAGAAAAGTACATCATATGTTTTTCTGTAAATATCCTTCCAAATATTTGTCACCATATTTAAACAATCATCCATTAATAATGGTTGGAATGTACTTTGTTTTTTATTTTTTCTCATCATATTATATTTTAATTGTTTCCTTTTGAGACTAGCTCTGACTTGGTAAGTATTCTACTAATTATTGCATGAGTTGGCTTTTTTTTAGTTCTCAGAGCTAGTTTTTATTTGTTAAAAGTTCTAATAAAAAGTCTTTTAAAGAGTGAAAAAACTTTTTGTTTTAATAAGATAGTGTAAAATAATAAAGTCCCCATTATTATTGGTTTATGTAAACTATATTATGTATTTAAATTTTCAAGTATATGACATCCAAAAACTAAAGTTTTTTTTTCACAAGTATAATATAATTTGTATAAATAATCATTATGTTTTGGAAATTTAAATTATGTGGTGCATTGGAAATATTTTAAGAAATATCCAGACTGGTATTAATACCATGTTAATACATTTGGTATTTTTTTGTGTACTTCAGTATAACAAGTCTTTATTTTTCTTGAGTAATTAAATATTACTACTTGACTAACATAATTTTTTCACTATTTATTGTTTTTAATTTAACATAAGGCTAATTGATAAGTTTTAAGTCACTCAGATTAGATTGGCTTCAATGCTTCAAAAGCCTGTCATAGATAAGCCGTAGTATTAAAAAAAAACAAAATTGTTTGTCTCTTTTATTGCTTTAACACCTTTTATGTTTATATAAGTAATTTACAAATTAAAGTTTTAAGGTTACAAGTGTTGATTATAACTTGTTATTTTTTCTACATTTTATATGTGTTGACAGGTTTTTACAACTTTAGAATGTGCAAGGGTCTTGAGGAAATTTTGAGCAATGATGCACATGAATCATCTGTAAGCACACAACAACTGGACCTCAACCCAGGAAGGTCTCTAACTGCTCACTTAGGGCAGTAACAAGGTAAATATGTTATAGTTCTTGCTTTTGTACTAATAGCTACAATAAATCATAAAAAGTTAAATTTAGAGAAAGTAAAGATGACAATGTTATCTAAATTGAATTAAACTCATTCAGTGATGTTTATAAGTGATGTAGTTTATAATTAATGTTCATTTTTGACCTAATAACTGGAATAGAATCTAGTATTGCTTTTAACTCAACAGAATGTTCAAATAATTGCAAGTAAAAATTATCATTATTGTTAATATTAAGTATATTTATCATTATCATTTTTCATTTAACATAAAAATTAGTGTGGTCATTACAAGTAAAAAGTAAAATTTAACAAAAAAACTTTAAACTTGTTTTAAAGACTAATGAACATAAGCTAAGAATGTTTTTTAGGATGCGAACTAATTTATTAAATAATTAATTAAATATTTAAAATATTGTTACAACAAAGTTAGATTTGCTCACTTTGTTAGTACATCACTTTGAGTATTGTGATGGTTTTAAATGTTAAAGTTTGGCCAAAAGAAAACTTATTTGTATTCCAATGTTTTTCTTAAACTCAACGTTTTTTAATTTTAAAATAATAGAAATCAACAAAAGGCTATGATTAAATTAAATAGAAGACCATACTTGATTATTTTTACCCATCCACAATTTTATACAAAATATTATAAATAAGCTTGATGACAACTTACCACTAAAAAATTATTGTTTCCTAAAATATTAGCAAGTTTGCCACTAAAATTAAAAAGCAAAATGAATTTTTTTTTTAATCTAGCATCAGGGTTGCCACTCGGTCAGGAAAAGTCAGGAAATCAGGAAAAGTCAGGAGAAATTAAAAAAAAAGAAAAAAATCAGGAAAAAATGGGGGGTTTTAAAAAAGTCAGGAAAAGGCAGGAAATTTGATAAAATTAAAAAAAAAGTCAGATTATGTCATTTTAATTTTACAAAATTCCTTGTTTTCCAAAGCCTTCAAACGGTAAAAATTAATTAAAAGTCCTTTGAAGTCAGAAAAAAATTCCAAAATTTTCCTAGAAATTTACAAAAATATTTAACTTTATTTCCAATGCCTTCACCTGGTATAAGTTAAGATAAAAAACTCCTCACAGTGGAAATTGTAAAAATAAAATTGGAACACGATTTCAGCAAAGTAACTCGATTATTGTTGATGAAAATTTGTATGCGTCCTTTGAACGACGTCAGTATCAGTAGAAATGAAAATCAGCTCCATCCTACCACTATAGTTACGTCACGATAGAAATTTGCTAATAGAATCCAATAACTTTGCTTTCGAAATAAAATATCCTTTATAAAACTGCAAAAAATTTCTATTAACATATTGAACAAGTACCCTACTTTAACAAGCAGATTTTGTAAGCTTTTTAGTATTGATAATCTGTAGCAAGGACACTTCCATAGTGAAACTGATATATACACAAAAGTTTATCTAGCATAATTTTAAAATCTAAGTGTTTTTTGTTTAAGTAAATAGTTAAGTTCTTTATAGTTATGCAGTTAGTTTAGTATTTTATGGATCAAGTTGATGTGTATACTTTATCTCTTTATAATTTTTTAAAGTTGTTTAAATTTATGAAATAAGTTTTAAGAGAGGTATATGCCAAGATTAAGTTTACACATTATTTGTATTTTTTGTAGAGTAACTTAAGTTTTTAAAGTAAATATTTAATTATTCAAACCAAAACAAACCAGTTTGTTGCAGTTAAAAATCATACCTTTCACCCCAAATTAGACTCATTACTACGAATTTATAAAACATTTTTTCCTATTTTTTTAATATATGAATTAAAGCGCTGAAAGTAATAAAAATATTAGTCATCAGATAAAAGTAAATGATAGGTTTATGTATTAGGGCTTACATCTGATAGTAAGAATATTTTTAAATTGAATCTTTTAAACAGGATTTCCATGAAGCTCTCTCTTTGAGTGAAGGTCAGTAGACAGATCCCCAGAGTGATTGGCCTTTACGAGTCAATTCCTCTTCCCACTTTGAATGCATCATCCGCAAGGTAATTTCTACATAGTATGTTTGAAAATCATTCGTTTGAACTTGTAATTGTTTTTAAACTTATAGTGAATAAGTTTACCAAACAAGAAGCCATGTTGTAATAACAAGTAGTTTATAAAACACCTTAACACAAATTTAAAAACATAAATCTCTTAGTTTTACAAGTTCTGAGGATAATAAATAGTCCTATTTAGTTAACTAATGCTAGTCAATAATAAAGTTGATCGATTTTAAAAAAAAGTAATACAAACATGATGATATATTATCTAAATAAAGTGGTCATCTTGCTTGTGAATTGTTTTCTGAAATGTTGTTATAAAGTCGTGTAATAATACATTTTGTAACAACTTCCTTGATTATTTTTTGAACATATGTATTTTAGGAAGCGTTTTCAAAGTTTACCTTAAATATATATCACTATTGACCTACTTCTTAGTAACTAATTTAACAAACTTTGAACATTTTTATTGTATTTTATTACTGTAAAGTAACCATTTTGTACCAGTTTCTTAGGTATTTTATTGCCAAACCATAAACAGAACAAAATAAAGTCCATAATTGTTTGATGCTCAATTTTATGCTAATTTTAAAAAGCTCGGTTTTATTATTTTAAATTAAACAAATATCCATTTTGATCACATAACTATTGCGAAACACATCTATCAGGGTTAGCTAAAAACCATCTAGAAATTGAACAAAAATTACTGGAATTTTTATCATCAATTCTTACGAAAAAACAATGAATTTCTGAAGTCTTTGTTATACAATAGTTTTTATTTGACATCATCACTTAAATTTTTATAAACCACATTCAAAGTAGCATTACAGTATCTCCTCATTAACGTTATTAAATTTAACGAATTCCTTACCTTGAAATTTATGTCATACTCAAGGTGGAAAAAAAAAATTGTATTTTCAAAACATGAAAAAATTTTTGACAACCCTGAGATATGCTCAAATGATTAATAGATTAAAGGCAATGTTTAAATAGTTAATGATAAACTGCATGATTAAAATGTGAATGAAGTGTAGCGTTAGTAGATAAGTTTGTTAGTAAAAGCTAAATATTTTTTTCAAACAGAATGAGATCACAGCCGGAGACGGAACGATGAAAAGAATCAGAAACAGAATCAGTGCGGATCAGATAACTTATTTATATAAACATTTGAATAAACTTTTTGCATTTAAATTGTGTTTACTTTGTCATAATTAAATAGATTAAGACATAAAATTAATGCTTGGGTGTAGTGAAAAAAGTTTTAATATTTGATAGATCTATTATTTAGTAACTTTCCTTTATTTAGTTGTTATAATGTCTTGAGTTTAAGCCCAATAACAGTTTTTTTAATGAAAACATAAAGCGCATAAAATAATTGGTTTAAAGAGCCGTTCAATTCGTACACCAGTTAGATACAGTTAAGTTTAGTACAAGTTTATATAAGGATAGTATAATTCAACTTAACGACTATGAGTATGTCTTTAATAAATTGTTTTAAATCCCTACCTGAATATTAAAAGAAACTAAATGTATTATCACCGTCATAATCCTAGGCTGCTTATCGCTTAGTAAAGTTGTTAATTGAAAGTTTCAAAATTTTTCATTTGTAAAAAAATGAATATATTTTCATACTAGTTGCCTTGTTACTAGTATAATATTTGGCAACTTATTTTTAGATCTATATATAAATTTATATGTTGCACAAATACTATTTTTCTCTATAGCCGGGTGTGTGGTTATCGTGTAAAATACACTTCTTGTAACATATATAATAATCTTCTGATCTAGTTGCACTTAAAAACTATACCAAGCTAAACCCTGTTTTCCTTATAATAAATATAAGCCAATTTTACTGATCTAAAACAAAAATTTCGACTTTATTATAAATGTGGTTATTTAGAGTTCCTGTATCAAAGAGAAAACTTATTCAACCGGCGTAAGCATTACGACGACGCCCTAAGAACCAATTTCAAAATATCGACAAAGTCCGGAGCCAGGACACCGAAGGTGTCCGCCAGCGTAGGACTTCGTCGATATTTTGAAATTGGTTCGCTACCCTTTATTATATTTTATACTTTCACATTAAGGAATTTCCCAAAAATTTTGATAATTCTACACTCCAAAAATAATTTTCAAAGTTAACAAAAAAAGAAAAATGAACATTTTCAACAGTTTTTAATCGAGTCTTTTTTATTAGCCATCATGTTATAAATAGTCAAATCAGATAGAACACCGGTTTTTGGTCAGTTCCTAAAAGTGTAGTAATAAATAAATTGCAAAAGAATAGCAAACTCGTTGACTTAATTTGATTAAACAGATTGTTTTTAAATTGTTTTTTTATACATATGCCTACCACCACACGTAAATTGTGAAAATATTATTATAGTAAACAATTTTTAAAAATTCACTTTAACTGACTAAAACCGATCTCTTATCTAACATGAATAGCAAGTAACAATATAAACTGAACAAAAGTACAATTGATCAAGTCATACTTATGTTTAATTTATACTCTTAAATGCTTAAAACAGCCTGAACTAGCTATACTTGAATATAAAGTATTCATGAGAGAAATCATATAGAATTAAAGCAAAAAGACAGTGGATTTCAAAATAGCTACCTAGGCATAAAGCAATCATCTAAAAATATGCAAATACAATCTCAAAATTAGAAACAATTGTAAGTTCAAAAGAGTTAATTTGTAACAGTTGGAAAATATCTATATATAACAGTTATCTAAGGTGGAAACAAAGAAATCAAATAGTTCAACTTGTAGTTGCTTGAAACTTTAATGCTTGTGATTGCTTGAAACTTTGAAATTATTTCAAGTATTTTTTAACGCTATTGTTTTACATGTTTAAATAGAAATATTGATAGTAATAAATAATAACTAAAAGCTTAAAATAAGTTTGTACCTCTATAGTTACAGTTACAATAGAAGAACACAACTTGTAACTGTTTAAATTTTCATCACACAAAAGTAAACAGTTATTTGTCCAAAGATGTTAATTTATTACAATTAGAAAGTATTTTGTAAGATTGAAACAAAGAATTCAAACTTTACTACTGTTAAATTGCTTGAAACTGTGAAAATAATTTAACTGTTTTATAACATTATTGCTTCATAAGTTTCAATAGAAATATTGATACTAAGAAGTCATAACTCCGAACTTAAAAATAAGTTTCTACCTAAGTAGTTACAGTTACAACAAGAAGAAAAAAACATGTAACTGATTGAAATTTCAACAGAAAAAAGTAAAGAGTTGTTTATCAAAAGATGTTGATAAAACACATATGTTCAACAGACAAAATTATTTGTTTAAAGAAGTTGATCGTATATCATCTAAAGCTTGCAACATGTACTAGCTCATTGATGTTTTCATATTAATTCATAATAATTCATGCATTGTAAAAAAAGAACAAGAAAAAATTGTCAACAAAAAAAATATACTGTTAACTAGATGTACTTACAACACAAGGTTTTCTAGAGAAATGATTCAAATGAAAAATTAATATTCTTCTAAAATCTTATTTGATTGTTTACGTCACAAATAAAAACATAATTTAGTTTATGCGCGGTCATATAAGCCCGCCTAATGTTTATGCAAATTTTCCCTTTGTTAGAAACTTCAAAACTTATACCTTTCGATAGCTGAATTTTTTTTGATCTTTTATGTAAATTTTATTTTACTAGTCTAAGCATTGTTTTTAAATTTACAGTGTTTTATTTTAAAAACAAATAATGCCACCATAAAACTTTCTTTAAATTGTGCACAACTTTTATTTGTAATAATAAAAGTATAATTCTTGTTTAAACTTTTTGGTAACTCAAAGTGAATAAAACCATTTTGAGTTGTTATGGTGTTTTTTTTTCGGTTTTCTTTTAACAGTTGATTCTAAAACTACAAATATATCAAACCAAATCTGAGGCTGCTATTTGATATTAATAATCCTTAACTAGACTTTTAAATTGAATTGTCTTTTTTGATATATATTCAAACTTGAAAACTTAAGTACTGACATCAAAGCGCCCAAAAAATCTGAATCCAATGGATTTGGTTTTGTATATTGTGATTATAAAGTACGAGAGAGGCAGATATAAGCAGGCCAAAAAAACGACTGAAACCAATAAGTCAGGGCTTAAAAATTCAGACCTTGTTACAAAACACTTTTAGTATAAACTATTTTTTCTTTGGACATTAACCTTAACCTTAAAAGCTTTAAGTATTTTGGCAATTTAGAACAATTAAAAAAGCATAAGCTTAAAATTTCAGGAAAAATAATGTTTTACAAAAAGTTTTTTTCAAAAAAAGAGACAATTACCGCTCACGCGGTACAAAGCTATTTGTTAAAAGGTATGTACTTAATCCGTAAACATATCAAAAATGTGATTTTTTTTTGTCGATTTTTCATATTGTTGCAATTATAGAGAAAATAATTAAAAATTTGTAACTTAAAACACTTGTTCATTCACATTTTTTAAAAATTGACTAACTTGATAACTTTTGTTTTAAATGTCATAACATATATCATGAAAAATTTGTTCACTCAATAAACTTAAATATGTTTTAGCTTTGACAATTGATGAAATAAGAACTGAAACAGTTATAAGCAATTTCGGAAAAAATTGTTTGTCATATAAATAAAAACTAGTGATGTGAATGATAACAAAAGGGTAAGTAAACATACAGTATTTTTAATGTATTTTATATGCACATCATTTTTTAAAACAAGTGTTTTTTAAACCCATAAAGGTGTTTATAAATCAAGAAACTTATTTTATGATGTATTTTAACTATATTTTATCTTCTTTTTTAAATTATTAGGCTGTTTTAAAGTATATAAAGTCTAGCACGGGACTTGAACCCCTGATCGTTAAATTAAAAGTCCAACGCTCTACCGACTGAGCTACTCATGCTCACGATGGGGTATACTTAATTGTGTTTAAAAAGCTATCTCCGGCTCTTATGACGTAATAATAGTACAAATTTATGGAACACATGCAAAATCCACCCGCGATCAAAATCCACCCAGTCAAATTCGGGAACCGCTTAGCAATCGAAAGTAAGGGTTAGGGGTAACAGTGATAGTCAAAAACAAATAAAAAAATTGATGAAAAAAAGCAAAAAGTATATAAAATAAAATAATAAATACAGGAAATAAAATTAAAAATTGGGTGGATTTTGAACGCGGGTGGATTTTGATAGTATACCTAATTTATTATAAATAGAACATTTAAAAGTGCTATATAATTTATATTTTACTTTAGCTTCAGCTTTTAAATATTATCAAACTTCTTATTTTGGTTGTTTTTTAACACTAAAATGAGTTAAAAAACTAAAAGTAGCATATATATATAATTTGTATAAAGTTGTATAAAAATTGAAAAAACTATGCTTTTACATAATTATTATCAATTAAAAAACTTTTGATCTATTATTATCTAATAGAAAAAAACGATAACTTGTTGAAATATTTTAGACAAATATTACACATCATTAATAAAGGCATCTGTAAGAATAACATAGATTATCGACACAAATTACACCGACTTATATTATCTAAAATTAATAAAACACAAAATTTCTCACCTGTTAGTGTTTCTATTTTCTTTTTAAATTTTTAGAGTTTGCCCACTATTTTCTTATTGTTCTTTTTCAAAACTCTTTTTATATCTACTTTGAAGTTTTGCTGTGAATAAAGTTAGCTGTTCAAAAAATTGATGGGAATTCTAAATAGCAAATACATAGATGTGTTTAAAATATTTTTTTAACCAATAAATGTAATTATACTAACAAGAAGTTTGTTTTGACATGTATATACAAATTACATTTTCTCCTTGTTAAAAAAATTCAAATCTTTTTTTAAACCTTAAAAGCAGCCTGAAAAAACTTGAAACCCTGATCAATGTGTAAAAAATGATTAAACTTCAGCTTTTAAAGATTAAACTTTTTTATTAAGTTTTTATTAAACATGAAATGAAGTTTAACAAATTAAAAGTGGTACATATATATTGCTAGTTGTTGCATAAAAACTATATTAACATAAATATAAGCAATTCAAAAACTTTAGAATCAATGTTACCTACTAGACAAAAAAAAAAAGTATTTTTCAATAGTTCACAAAATTATCATAAATCGTTTATAAAAGCGTTTCTATCAATATCTTAGATGAACATTATATGACACAAACATCAACAATTAACTTTGTCTAAAATTAAAAAAGATGGCGCTGTTAGCTTCACTGTTTTGAGGTGCAATTTCCTGACGTTGAACTTTGATTGCAACAGGCAAATCAAATTGTTTCAATTTTTCTCATCCGTCAGGCAATCGCACCACAAAACAGCTACTGGACCGCACCGCTACGGTGAAGCCAGCGCCGTGGTGCGGGTTACCCCCTTTTTGTTTCGTGTGGCGGGGGTTCACCGGGTTTCCCCGGTCATATAGGCCACATTGTCTTTTAAAGAATTATTTTTTTTAAAATCTGAAAAAAATAACGATTTGGCAAATCGTATGGAAAATTACATCAAATTTTTTTTTAATTGTCTCATAGGAGGTCACTACGTTTCGGCGCTTAGTGAAAATTCAAATCACAAGAAAATGACAAATTCAGAAAAGGTGAATAACTTGCAATATATTTTTAAACGTACAGTTAGACTTTATAAATTATTTACATACAAATTAAATTCTTTAGGTTGCATTTGCAGTTAATTAGCTTGAGCATTTAAAAGGCTTCAAGCTATACGGTATTTAGGGCATAAAAATTATGGTTAAATATTACAATAAATAAACAAGTAACGTACTTTTTATATTAACGTTAAAACAACATTTTTTTCTATTACTTTTGTATTTTTCTATTCTCTTTTTTTTTTTTTTTGTTTACGTTTGTTTTCAGTTTTTTTTTTTTTGCTTTTATTTTTTGCTTTTTTTATTTTTTTTTTGTTTGCGTTTTTTTTTTCTTTTTTATTTTTGCTTTGTTTTTATTGCTTTTTGTTTGTTATTTTCTTTTATATTGCTTTTTTTTCTTTTTATTAATATCATTTGCTTTTTTAGTTTTTTAATGTTGTTTTATTATAATGGGTTTGATATGTCTTAGTCGATCATCTACTAAAGCACCAATATCATCCACCATACTAAGCCTCCTATAGCTAGATTACAGGTAGTAACAACATTACCCGGCAGTATAGTATACGTAATTAGTTCATTTATTATCTTAAATTTAGTTATGTAGTATTTTTATGCCCTTTAATCTTAGATTAAAAATATGTAACCTAAAGAATTTAAATTGTAAGAAGTAATTTTTTTTATTAAATTAGATCGTTAATATAACAGTAACTTTTTATATTTTTCTATATATCATTTATGCAATTTTGTCATTTTAAGTGGTTTTACAACTCATTATGCTACGAAACGTCTTAACCAACTTAAATCTAATCATATCAAGAAAAAAATAATTTAACTTCTTTGTATTTAAGTTTTGAAATTATAAATGAATTAGAATTTTAGAATTTAAATTTATGAAACCACAAATATATAACGAAAAATATAAAAGAAAACGTAACAAGATTACAAAAACTAAAAGATTAAACTAAAATTTCAAAATGAGTAACACAATTAATTTATAAAATAAACTGAATCTGAATCTAAAACTTAAGCTGAAGAAGCGAAACTGAAGGAAACTTAAATTTATTCACTGTTGTCACGCGAAACATGCCCTGTATCGCAATTTGGATCAAAAATACAATCTCTAAGCGCTGAACCTCTCAAAAAAAAATTCTCAACAGAGTATGAAAAATATACTTGAGAAAAAGTAGTTTTTAAATTTCTAATGTTTTTTAAACTAGAGGACCTAACTGTAACACTTCCATTGATAAAATTGATACGACCTGATGTGTTATCATATTTTTCATCAGACTTTGCAAAATACTTTTTAAGTTTATCAACTTGTAACCATAAACTACCCTCAATTTCATTGTCTTTCTTAAATTCATGGTCAATTTCGTGCTCGAAGTTTTTGAAAAAATAGAATTTGTGATTTTTTTTAAAGTTTTTTTGATCTACCGTAAAGCAATAACTAGTATCTTGGTACAATTCTAATCTAACTCCTTCAGGCCAAGCGTAATTAGTTTCCTCGAAAAGTTCCCTTACCGCAGTTCTTTTTAGATTGTTATTATCGTTATAATCTATTTTTCCCATAGGGAAATTGATTCTAATTTTATTATTTTTATCTCTATAATAAACAAATAACAATTCGCCCTTACCCTTCTTGACGCGATGTAAGATTACCCCCGCGCAGTCTAACCTTTTTACATTGAATTCCCAGTTAATTAAAAAAGAATCTCCCCGCTTGTGTTTAAATTTAACCTTAAATAAGTTATTAGCTAAATGGTGTTTTGCATCGTCGTTTAATTGATCAATAAAAATTTGCTTAGCGTAACGGTCGAAACTTTTGTATTTTTCATCAACTAGACTGTATACTTGTTTTTCGATAATGTTATAAACATTCAAAAAGTCATGCCAATCATCTTTTGAAAATTTTTTATTAATAAAATCTATAAGTTTTTGTTTAAGTTCATTATCGTGTTTATTTTTGAAAGATCTAGATACGTTGTTAACCTGATCTGTTACGAAAAAGGACGTTCCACCCGCTTCTTGTTGTGGTGCTCGATCCCGCTGGAGTTCCGCATGCGTCATTTGAACACCTTGGACAACCTCCTCCTCACCAACTATATTCGTAGTTTTAATGACGTCATCCGGTATAAATTTTGTCGTAGATGGTATTAAATAAACGTTTTTTATATTTATTTTACACAGAAAAGTTTAATATGGGGTTGCCAAAAACAAATTAGTTAAAACTAGGATTGTTTATTGGATTGATTTATTGGACTCCAATTAAATTTAAAATTGTACATATTTAGAGAAATCAAAAACTGTACATTGTTTGATTAAAAAGTATAAAGTTACAACTTAACAATAAATAGCAAAGCCTAGACTTCAATAGGTTCCTTAAGAAAGCCTCAAGCTAAAAACTCAAAAATATCAATCTATTAAAATTGATGAGTTTTTAAAATATTTTCTTTGAAGCTTTCTTAAAAATGGTTAATCTTTATGTTGAAAATTAAAAACTTCAATTGTAAATTAATTAAAATATATGACTATTGCTAGCAAAACAAAAAAAAATCTGATGGATACTTCTCGTTATAAAGCTTTTTAAATATACAGAGTATTTTAAAAACTATTGTAAAATATGGCATACGTTATTCTAAACAACTAACCTTCTTTGCATGATCAAAGTGATATTATATCTCCAAATAACTTAGTACTTTAATAATACAGAGCTGTTTTGATATAAAAACTATAACTACAGCATCAATAATATAGGTAGAAAAACTACCTTCTACAAAAAAATTAATCTAATAGAGTTTTAATTTTTTTTATTCAAACTTATTTTTAATATGAAATTACATTCAGTTTAATAATTTCAGTTGAAAAAACATTTAACAACACAAGTTTAAATTAATGATCAAAAATATGAAACTAATATACAATGTTATAAGATAATAAAATCTAAATGTGAACTAAAAACTAAATAAATAGAAAATAAATATGCAGTGTCTAATTAATAATAATTTTAGAAATAATTTCAATGAAATATTTATAGGTTATTGTTTAGAAAAATAAAAAAGTACTTTATAAATACAATTATACTTAAACATGAATTTAACTTTTGAAAGATTTTAGTGTTCAACCTAATCAATAATTTAGTTACATAAAATTGTCATATAATGTATTGTTTATAAAATAAAAGTGTTTAATAACTACTTTAATTTACTTATTACAAAACTACAGACTGTATATCAGTGTTGTTATAGTGATTCCAACATGACTTCTTTCCAACATGACTTCACTTAAAAAGTTTATAATACTGAACTTTACTTGTATAATCTTCTTTTTTAAAGACGTTTTACTATTTTCTTTTAACCATTGCAGTTATGTAAGTTTGTTAAAATTTTATTTTGAACTTATATTATTTTTAACTATAACATCAAATGCGGATTTAAAAACCTGTTCTAAATCTACAAAATAGTCTATAAGATTTAAAGTGATTTTGGCCTAAAAATTTTATAAAAATATTTTTATTTTTTTTTCTATTAGTAAAACATGAAATTTTTTTTAAACTTAAAAACCACCATGATTTAAAAAAAAATGGTTGTACCTTTTTATTTAAATATTTCAGGAACGTGAAATATTGAAACAGTGAAAATACTTAAATTTTTTTTCAATCAAAACTTAAATCACACCTAGAAAATCTACTTTTCATTACTTAGTTTAAGGTTATAAAATTTTAAACCTTAAGTTTAAGCTTTAACATAACTTTATTTGAATATAAACTAAATACAGAGCATTTATAGTTGTTTAGTTAATAAATGATTGTTTTAATTTTTATTTGCACAAACTTTTCGATGGTTTCTTAAAAAGGGTACTGAACACTGGCTTAAGTAAAAAAATTTTGAATTTTTTTGAAGTTTAAGAAAGTTTAAGACTTTTAAAAGCATTTGAAATGCCGTAGACAGTTTATTCACCGTAAAGCATTGTCAAAAAAGTAAATAAATTACAACTATTGTTTAATAAATTTTATATTTATTTTTTTATTAATGCTTGTTATTTTTAGTCGCAGTCGTTTAGATAACACAAACTTAATAAACACCAATTCTTTTTGTTATATACCAAAAACAAAAGTGTTTAAAATACTTTTGTCTTCTCCTTTATACTCAGTTAAACAATTAACTTACAATGTAAAAAGTTTTTCTTATAGAACTGCCTGCTATCTTTGTTTGTTTAAAATTTATTTTAGAAATTCAAACGATTTTTCTCTCACTAAATATATAACTTTCTAACTTTTCTGCATCAGTTTATATGAGGAGAAATACATTTCCAAAACATCTCCAAAATTTTCTGTCCTCTGAAGACCGGTTTTTTGCTGGTTGTTTTTATCGGCAAAAATTACACAATTTTCCAGTGAGTTTTTTTTTTATGTTTTAATTAGTCTTAAAACAATAAATAAAATTTAATAAATTTATTTATCTAAATAAAGTTTACTAAATGTATTTTATAACTAATTAGCTAATCAAAGTAAATTATAAAAAAAATCATTACAGTTTGCACACAAAATTACTTCAAAATAAACTGGTGCACGATAGTGTACACAATTTTTTTTCGCGTGCACGAAACGTTTAGGGTACATGAACCTCATTTAGGGGTGAACGAAATTTTCAGATTACACAAAAAAATATTTTAGTCTTCGCATTATTAGTTTTAGCGACATAGTTCAGTTAAGTATTAAAGTTAAATCTAGCCCTGGTGTTTGATTGGCTTTTATTTTTTGGCCATTTTACTCTCATGATCTATTTTGTAATTAAACAACACACATAAATTATTGTATAATTATAATTGTAACTATTATTACAATGCAATTAAAAAAATAAAACATACGTAACAACTTATAAAACAATTTAAGAAAACAACACAACTGTTGCGTTGAACTTTAATAAATTCCAATAAATAAGGACTTATTTGTCTTTAAAAAAACGTGGTAAATTATAGACTTCTTTTAAAATGAAGTAGAAAGAAGTATAAAGTTCTTTAAAGCCTTATTTTAGAAAACAACATATAAACTATAAAAATACGAAATAAGCTAAAATATGCAAATTAAAATAAACTTTAAGCAATTAACCGATAAACTATTTTTTTCTAAAAATAACGTAAGTTTAAATTGTTGTTAACTTTGATTAAACATCTTAGGATTTTTCTTCAAATTTTAAATTGTTGTTTACATTAATTAAACGTGTTAGTTTTTTCTTTAAGTTAAAAACTTTGTTTACATTGATTAAACGTATTAGTTTTTCTCGTTAAATTTTAAATTGTTTATTACATTGATTAAGCGTTTTAGTTTTTTCTTTTAATTTTAAATAATAGTTTTATAGTTTACCAAATACCAATAATGACTTAGGCCCTGGTCATAATAAACACTGATAGTAAAAAAAATTATGGTAAACCACTAAGGTTGGTAAACAGCCAAATTGTAGAAACTT
This sequence comes from Thalia democratica, assembly GCF_965202585.1. Taxonomy (NCBI): domain Eukaryota; kingdom Metazoa; phylum Chordata; class Thaliacea; order Salpida; family Salpidae; genus Thalia; species Thalia democratica. Next base: position 24,773,120 of record NC_139169.1, on the reverse strand, counting down.
AAATTATACATATCATAGTTGTATAGTTTCTCCTTTGACAAACAACATGATCTAATAAATGTTGTTATTATATCACACTCTATAATTTTAAAGTAAAAGTTTCCAAGTCAGCATTAGTTTGGAGAAGATGGACACTTCTACTACTAACCAAAGTTTGTAAAAGTTGTATATTTTGTTATTTTTAGATTTAAAGTAATATTTAAAGACACTCATTTCTAACTATGATTGGGAACAATTCTATATATATGTATTTGAAGTGTACAGGGTTGAATAAACAACACTGTTTAAACAACCCCAAGAACATATCTAAATCAGTAAAAGATAAATAAATCCTTGTACTGGTGAATTAACCTTCAACCTAATACTAAATAGCCTGATTAAACAACCAATATTTGACCCTAGTTTCCAAACTAAATTGTTGGTCTACATGACTATTTTATTTAAATTGGTAGCAAAACATAATGTAAAGTTTAGCTAAATGTAATTGAATTATAATTTATGCTATTCATCAAGTTGTACTATATTGTATTGCAGATGTTTGCCCACCTAAAAAGTGTGAAGTGGTTCAATCCTAGCAGCTATAATAAAGGTAAATTTTGTTTTTATTGCAATTTAATATATCAAAAGCTCCTATACAACACATATGTTCCTTAATATAATCTTGTTTTTAGTTTGGTTGTGCTGTTCTAAATATCATGACAATATAAATAATTCCTACAAAGTTTTAAAGAAAAATTAAGTATTATTTACTATCATATAACTAAACTATTTGTGTGCAAAGTTTGATTGGGTATAATAAATAACTTTTTGACTTAAAAGTCAGATGGTAAATAAAAATTTATTTTGAAATAGAGTTCCATTGCGGCAAATTTTAAAGTGCAAAAATAGAATTGAAAAAAGTGACAAGCCTAATGAAATGCAGTAAATTTAATATAGTTTGCTAGTTCATATCAGTTTTATAATAGAAAAGTACATCATATGTTTTTCTGTAAATATCCTTCCAAATATTTGTCACCATATTTAAACAATCATCCATTAATAATGGTTGGAATGTACTTTGTTTTTTATTTTTTCTCATCATATTATATTTTAATTGTTTCCTTTTGAGACTAGCTCTGACTTGGTAAGTATTCTACTAATTATTGCATGAGTTGGCTTTTTTTTAGTTCTCAGAGCTAGTTTTTATTTGTTAAAAGTTCTAATAAAAAGTCTTTTAAAGAGTGAAAAAACTTTTTGTTTTAATAAGATAGTGTAAAATAATAAAGTCCCCATTATTATTGGTTTATGTAAACTATATTATGTATTTAAATTTTCAAGTATATGACATCCAAAAACTAAAGTTTTTTTTTCACAAGTATAATATAATTTGTATAAATAATCATTATGTTTTGGAAATTTAAATTATGTGGTGCATTGGAAATATTTTAAGAAATATCCAGACTGGTATTAATACCATGTTAATACATTTGGTATTTTTTTGTGTACTTCAGTATAACAAGTCTTTATTTTTCTTGAGTAATTAAATATTACTACTTGACTAACATAATTTTTTCACTATTTATTGTTTTTAATTTAACATAAGGCTAATTGATAAGTTTTAAGTCACTCAGATTAGATTGGCTTCAATGCTTCAAAAGCCTGTCATAGATAAGCCGTAGTATTAAAAAAAAACAAAATTGTTTGTCTCTTTTATTGCTTTAACACCTTTTATGTTTATATAAGTAATTTACAAATTAAAGTTTTAAGGTTACAAGTGTTGATTATAACTTGTTATTTTTTCTACATTTTATATGTGTTGACAGGTTTTTACAACTTTAGAATGTGCAAGGGTCTTGAGGAAATTTTGAGCAATGATGCACATGAATCATCTGTAAGCACACAACAACTGGACCTCAACCCAGGAAGGTCTCTAACTGCTCACTTAGGGCAGTAACAAGGTAAATATGTTATAGTTCTTGCTTTTGTACTAATAGCTACAATAAATCATAAAAAGTTAAATTTAGAGAAAGTAAAGGTGACAATGTTATCTAAATTGAATTAAACTCATTCAGTGATGTTTATAAGTGATGTAATTTATAATTAATGTTCATTTTTGACCTAATAACTGGAATAGAATCTAGTATTGCTTTTAACTCAACAGAATGTTCAAATAATTGCAAGTAAAAATTATCATTATTGTTAATATTAAGTATATTTATCATTATCATTTTTCATTTAACATAAAAATTAGTGTGGTCATTACAAGTAAAAAGTAAAATTTAACAAAAAAACTTTAAACTTGTTTTAAAGACTAATGAACATAAGCTAAGAATGTTTTTTAGGATGCGAACTAATTTATTAAATAATTAATTAAATATTTAAAATATTGTTACAACAAAGTTAGATTTGCTCACTTTGTTAGTACATCACTTTGAGTATTGTGATGGTTTTAAATGTTAAAGTTTGGCCAAAAGAAAACTTATTTGTATTCCAATGTTTTTCTTAAACTCAACGTTTTTTAATTTTAAAATAATAGAAATCAACAAAAGGCTATGATTAAATTAAATAGAAGACCATACTTGATTATTTTTACCCATCCACAATTTTATACAAAATATTATAAATAAGCTTGATGACAACTTACCACTAAAAAATTATTGTTTCCTAAAATATTAGCAAGTTTGCCACTAAAATTAAAAAGCAAAATGAATTTTTTTTTTAATCTAGCATCAGGGTTGCCACTCGGTCAGGAAAAGTCAGGAAATCAGGAAAAGTCAGGAGAAATTAAAAAAAAAGAAAAAAATCAGGAAAAAATGGGGGGTTTTAAAAAAGTCAGGAAAAGGCAGGAAATTTGATAAAATTAAAAGAAAAGTCAGATTATGTCATTTTAATTTTACAAAATTCCTTGTTTTCCAAAGCCTTCAAACGGTAAAAATTAATTAAAAGTCCTTTGAAGTCAGAAAAAAATTCCAAAATTTTCCTAGAAATTTACAAAAATATTTAACTTTATTTCCAATGCCTTCACCTGGTATAAATTAAGATAAAAAACTCCTCACAGTGGAAATTGTAAAAATAAAATTGGAACACGATTTCAGCAAAGTAACTCGATTATTGTTGATGAAAATTTGTATGCGTCCTTTGAACGACGTCAGTATCAGTAGAAATGAAAATCAGCTCCATCCTACCACTATAGTTACGTCACGATAGAAATTTGCTAATAGAATCCAATAACTTTGCTTTCGAAATAAAATATCCTTTATAAAACTGCAAAAAATTTCTATTAACATATTGAACAAGTACCCTACTTTAACAAGCAGATTTTGTAAGCTTTTTAGTATTGATAATCTGTAGCAAGGACACTTCCATAGTGAAACTGATATATACACAAAAGTTTATCTAGCATAATTTTAAAATCTAAGTGTTTTTTGTTTAAGTAAATAGTTAAGTTCTTTATAGTTATGCAGTTAGTTTAGTATTTTATGGATCAAGTTGATGTGTATACTTTATCTCTTTATAATTTTTTAAAGTTGTTTAAATTTATGAAATAAGTTTTAAGAGAGGTATATGCCAAGATTAAGTTTACACATTATTTGTATTTTTTGTAGAGTAACTTAAGTTTTTAAAGTAAATATTTAATTATTCAAACCAAAACAAACCAGTTTGTTGCAGTTAAAAATCATACCTATTACCCCAAATTAGACTCATTACTACGAATTTATAAAACATTTTTTCCTATTTTTTTAATATATTAATTAAAGCGCTGAAAGTAATAAAAATATTAGTCATCAGATAAAAGTAAATGATAGGTTTATGTATTAGGGCTTACATCTGATAGTAAGAATATTTTTAAATTGAATCTTTTAAACAGGATTTCCATGAAGCTCTCTCTTTGAGTGAAGGTCAGTAGACAGATCCCCAGAGTGATTGGCCTTTACGAGTCAATTCCTCTTCCCACTTTGAATGCATCATCCGCAAGGTAATTTCTACATAGTATGTTTGAAAATCATTCGTTTGAACTTGTAATTGTTTTTAAACTTATAGTGAATAAGTTTACCAAACAAGAAGCCATGTTGTAATAACAAGTAGTTTATAAAACACCTTAACACAAATTTAAAAACATAAATCTCTTAGTTTTACAAGTTCTGAGGATAATAAATAGTCCTATTTAGTTAACTAATGCTAGTCAATAATAAAGTTGATCGATTTTAAAAAAAAGTGATACAAACATGATGATATATTATCTAAATAAAGTGGTCATCTTGCTTGTGAATTGTTTTCTGAAATGTTGTTATAAAGTCGTGTAATAATACATTTTGTAACAACTTCCTTGATTATTTTTTGAACATATGTATTTTAGGAAGCGTTTTCAAAGTTTACCTTAAATATATATCACTATTGACCTACTTCTTAGTAACTAATTTAACAAACTTTGAACATTTTTATTGTATTTTATTACTGTAAAGTAACCATTTTGTACCAGTTTCTTAGGTATTTTATTGCCAAACCATAAACAGAACAAAATAAAGTCCATAATTGTTTGATGCTCAATTTTATGCTAATTTTAAAAAGCTCGGTTTTATTATTTTAAATTAAACAAATATCCATTTTGATCACATAACTATTGCGAAACACATCTATCAGGGTTAGCTAAAAACCATCTAGAAATTGAACAAAAATTACTGGAATTTTTATCATCAATTCTTACGAAAAAACAATGAATTTCTGAAGTCTTTGTTATACAATAGTTTTTATTTGACATCATCACTTAAATTTTTATAAACCACATTCAAAGTAGCATTACAGTATCTCCTCATTAACGTTATTAAATTTAACGAATTCCTTACCTTGAAATTTATGTCATACTCAAGGTGGAAAAAAAAAATTGTATTTTCAAAACATGAAAAAATTTTTGACAACCCTGAGATATGCTCAAATGATTAATAGATTAAAGGCAATGTTTAAATAGTTAATGATAAACTGCATGATTAAAATGTGAATGAAGTGTAGCGTTAGTAGATAAGTTTGTTAGTAAAAGCTAAATATTTTTTTCAAACAGAATGAGATCACAGCCGGAGACGGAACGATGAAAAGAATCAGAAACAGAATCAGTGCGGATCAGATAACTTATTTATATAAACATTTGAATAAACTTTTTGCATTTAAATTGTGTTTACTTTGTCATAATTAAATAGATTAAGACAGAAAATTAATGCTTGGGTGTAGTGAAAAAAGTTTTAATATTTGATAGATCTATTATTTAGTAACTTTCCTTTATTTAGTTGTTATAATGTCTTGAGTTTAAGCCCAATAACAGTTTTTTTAATGAAAACATAAAGCGCATAAAATAATTGGTTTAAAGAGCCGTTCAATTCGTACACCAGTTAGATACAGTTAAGTTTAGTACAAGTTTATATAAGGATAGTATAATTCAACTTAACGACTATGAGTATGTCTTTAATAAATTGTTTTAAATCCCTACCTGAATATTAAAAGAAACTAAATGTATTATCACCGTCATAATCCTAGGCTGCTTATCGCTTAGTAAAGTTGTTAATTGAAAGTTTCAAAATTTTTCATTTGTAAAAAAATGAATATATTTTCATACTAGTTGCCTTGTTACTAGTATAATATTTGGCAACTTATTTTTAGATCTATATATAAATTTATATGTTGCACAAATACTATTTTTCTCTATAGCCGGGTGTGTGGTTATCGTGTAAAATACACTTCTTGTAACATATATAATAATCTTCTGATCTAGTTGCACTTAAAAACTATACCAAGCTAAACCCTGTTTTCCTTATAATAAATATAAGCCAATTTTACTGATCTAAAACAAAAATTTCGACTTTATTATAAATGTGGTTATTTAGAGTTCCTGTATCAAAGAGAAAACTTATTCAACCGGCGTAAGCATTACGACGACGCCCTAAGAACCAATTTCAAAATATCGACAAAGTCCGGAGCCAGGACACCGAAGGTGTCCGCCAGCGTAGGTCATATAAGCCAGCGTAGGTCATATATATTATGCGCGGTCATATAAGCCCGCCTAATGTTTATGCAAATTTTCCCTTTGTTAGAAACTTCAAAACTTATACCTTTTGATAGCTGAATTTTTTTTGATCTTTTATGTAAATTTTATTTTACTAGTCTAAGCATTGTTTTTAAATTTACAGTGTTTTATTTTAAAAACAAATAATGCCACCATAAAACTTTCTTTAAATTGTGCACAACTTTTATTTGTAATAATAAAAGTATAATTCTTGTTTAAACTTTTTGGTAACTCAAAGTGAATAAAACCATTTTGAGTTGTTATGGTGTTTTTTTTTCGGTTTTCTTTTAACAGTTGATTCTAAAACTACAAATATATCAAACCAAATCTGAGGCTGCTATTTGATATTAATAATCCTTAACTAGACTTTTAAATTGAATTGTCTTTTTTGATATATATTCAAACTTGAAAACTTAAGTACTGACATCAAAGCGCCCAAAAAATCTGAATCCAATGGATTTGGTTTTGTATATTGTGATTATAAAGTACGAGAGAGGCAGATATAAGCAGGCCAAAAAAAGGACTGAAACCAATAAGTCAGGGCTTAAAAAATCAGACCTTGTTACAAAACACTTTTAGTATAAACTATTTTTTCTTTGGACATTAACCTTAACCTTAAAAGCTTTAAGTATTTTTGCAATTTAGAACAATTAAAAAAGCATAAGCTTAAGATTTCAGGAAAAATAATGTTTTACCAAAAGTTTTTTTCAAAAAAAGAGACAATTACCGCTCACGCGGTACAAAGCTATTTGTTAAAAGGTATGTACTTAATCCGTAAACATATCAAAAATGTGATTTTTTTTTTGTCGATTTTTCATATTGTTGCAATTATAGAGAAAATAATTAAAAATTTTTAACTTAAAACACTTGTTCATTCACATTTTTTAAAAATTGACTAACTTGATAACTTTTGTTTTAAATGTCATAACATATATCATGAAAAATTTGTTCACTCAATAAACTTAAATATGTTTTAGCTTTGACAATTGATGAAATAAGAACTGAAACAGTTATAAGCAATTTCGGAAAAAATTGTTTGTCATATAAATAAAAACTAGTGATGTGAATGATAACAAAAGGGTAAGTAAACATACAGTATTTTTAATGTATTTTATATGCACATCATTTTTTAAAACAAGTGTTTTTTAAACCCATAAAGGTGTTTATAAATCAAGAAACTTATTTTATGATGTATTTTAACTATATTTTATCTTCTTTTTTAAATTATTAGGCTGTTTTAAAGTATATAAAGTCTTGCACGGGACTTGAACCCCTGATCGTTAAATTAAAAGTCCAACGCTCTACCGACTGAGCTACTCATGCTCACGATGGGGTATACTTAATTGTGTTTAAAAAGCTATCTCCGGCTCTTATGACGTAATAATAGTACAAATTTATGGAACACATGCAAAATCCACCCGCGATCAAAATCCACCCAGTCAAATTCGGGAACCGCTTAGCAATCGAAAGTAAGGGTTAGGGGTAACAGTTATAGTCAAAAACAAATAAAAAAATTGATGAAAAAAAGCAAAAAGTATATAAAATAAAATAATAAATACAGGAAATAAAATTAAAAATTGGGTGGATTTTGAACGCGGGTGGATTTTGATAATATACCTAATTTATTATAAATAGAACATTTAAAAGTGCTATATAATTTATATTTTACTTTAGCTTCAGCTTTTAAATATTATCAAAATTCTTATTTTGGTTGTTTTTTAACACTAAAATGAGTTAAAAAACTAAAAGTAGCATATATATATAATTTGTATAAAGTTGTATAAAAATTGAAAAAACTATGCTTTTACATAATTATTATCAATTAAAAAACTTTTGATCTATTATTATCTAATAGAAAAAAACGATAACTTGTTGAAATATTTTAGACAAATATTACACATCATTAATAAAGGCATCTGTAAGAATAACATAGATTATCGACACAAATTACACCGACTTATATTATCTAAAATTAATAAAACACAAAATTTCTCACCTGTTAGTTTTTCTATTTTCTTTTTAAATTTTTAGAGTTTGCCCACTATTTTCTTATTGTTCTTTTTCAAAACTCTTTTTATATCTACTTTGAAGTTTTGCTGTGAATAAAGTTAGCTGTTCAAAAAATTGATAGGAATTCTAAATAGCAAATACATAGATGTGTTTAAAATATTTTTTTAACCAATAAATGTAATTATACTAACAAGAAGTTTGTTTTGACATGTATATACAAATTACATTTTCTCCTTGTTAAAAAAATTCAAATCTTTTTTTAAACCTTAAAAGCAGCCTGAAAAAACTTGAAACCCTGATCAATGTGTAAAAAATGATTAAACTTCAGCTTTTAAAGATTAAACTTTTTTATTAAGTTTTTATTAAACATGAAATGAAGTTTAACAAATTAAAAGTGGTACATATATATTGCTAGTTGTTGCATAAAAACTATATTAACATAAATATAAGCAATTCAAAAACTTTAGAATCAATGTTACCTACTAGACAAAAAAAAAAAGTATTTTTCAATAGTTCACAAAATTATCATAAATCGTTTATAAAAGCGTTTCTATCAATATCTTAGATGAACATTATATGACACAAACATCAACAATTAACTTTGTCTAAAATTAAAAAAGATGGCGCTGTTAGCTTCACTGTTTTGAGGTGCAATTTCCTGACGTTGAACTTTGATTGCAACAGGCAAATCAAATTGTTTCAATTTTTCTCATCCGTCAGGCAATCGCACCACAAAACAGCTACTGGACCGCACCGCTACGGTGAAGCCAGCGCCGTGGTGCGGGTTACCCCCTTTTTGTTTCGTGTGGCGGGGGTTCACCGGGTTTCCCCGGTCATATAGGCCACATTGTCTTTTAAAGAATTATTTTTTTAAAAATCTGAAAAAAATAACGATTTGGCAAATCGTATGGAAAATTACATCAAATTTTTTTTTAATTGTCTTATAGGAGGTCACTACGTTTCGGCGCTTAGTGAAAATTCAAATCACAAGAAAATGACAAATTCAGAAAAGGTGAATAACTTGCAATATATTTTTAAACGTACAGTTAGACTTTATAAATTATTTACATACAAATTAAATTCTTTAGGTTGCATTTGCAGTTAATTAGCTTGAGCATTTAAAAGGCTTCAAGCTATACGGTATTTAGGGCATAAAAATTATGGTTAAATATTACAATAAATAAACAAATAACGTACTTTTTATATTAACGTTAAAACAACATTTTTTTCTATTACTTTTGTATTTTTCTATTCTCTTTTTTTTTTTTTTTTGTTTACGTTTGTTTTCAGTTTTTTTTTTTTTGCTTTTATTTTTTGCTTTTTTTATTTTTTTTTTTCTTTTTTATTTTTGCTTTGTTTTTATTGCTTTTTGTTTGTTATTTTCTTTTATATTGCTTTTTTTTCTTTTTATTAATATCATTTGCTTTTTTAGTTTTTTAATGTTGTTTTATTATAATGGGTTTGATATGTCTTAGTCGATCATCTACTAAAGCACCAATATCATCCACCATACTAAGCCTCCTATAGCTAGATTACAGGTAGTAACAACATTACCCGGCAGTATAATATACGTAATTAGTTCATTTATTATCTTAAATTTAGTTATGTAGTATTTTTATGCCCTTTAATCTTAGATTAAAAATATGTAACCTAAAGAATTTAAATTGTAAGAAGTAATTTTTTTTATTAAATTAGATCGTTAATATAACAGTAACTTTTTATATTTTTCTATATATCATTTATGCAATTTTGTCATTTTAAGTGGTTTTACAACTCATTATGCTACGAAACGTCTTAACCAACTTAAATCTAATCATATCAAGAAAAAAATAATTTAACTTCTTTGTATTTAAGTTTTGAAATTATAAATGAATTAGAATTTTAGAATTTAAATTTATGAAACCACAAATATATAACGAAAAATATAAAAGAAAACGTAACAAGATTACAAAAACTAAAAGATTAAACTAAAATTGCAAAATGAGTAACACAATTAATTTATAAAATAAACTGAATCTGAATCTAAAACTTAAGCTGAAGAAGCGAAACTGAAGGAAACTTAAATTTATTCACTGTTGTCACGCGAAACATGCCCTGTATCGCAATTTGGATCAAAAATACAATCTCTAAGCGCTGAACCTCTCAAAAAAAAATTCTCAACAGAGTATGAAAAATATACTTGAGAAAAAGTAGTTTTTAAATTTTTAATGTTTTTTAAACTAGAGGACCTAACTGTAACACTTCCATTGATAAAATTGATACGACCTGATGTGTTATCATATTTTTCATCAGACTTTGCAAAATACTTTTTAAGTTTATCAACTTGTAACCATAAACTACCCTCAATTTCATTGTCTTTCTTAAATTCATGGTCAATTTCGTGCTCGAAGTTTTTGAAAAAATAGAATTTGTGATTTTTTTTAAAGTTTTTTTGATCTACCGTAAAGCAATAACTAGTATCTTGGTACAATTCTAATCTAACTCCTTCAGGCCAAGCGTAATTAGTTTCCTCGAAAAGTTCCCTTACCGCAGTTCTTTTTAGATTGTTATTATCGTTATAATCTATTTTTCCCATAGGGAAATTGATTCTAATTTTATTATTTTTATCTCTATAATAAACAAATAACAATTCGCCCTTACCCTTCTTGACGCGATGTAAGATTACCCCCGCGCAGTCTAACCTTTTTACATTGAATTCCCAGTTAATTAAAAAAGAATCTCCCCGCTTGTGTTTAAATTTAACCTTAAATAAGTTATTAGCTAAATGGTGTTTTGCATCGTCGTTTAATTGATCAATAAAAATTTGCTTAGCGTAACGGTCGAAACTTTTGTATTTTTCATCAACTAGACTGTATACTTGTTTTTCGATAATGTTATAAACATTCAAAAAGTCATGCCAATCATCTTTTGAAAATTTTTTATTAATAAAATCTATAAGTTTTTGTTTAAGTTCATTATCGTGTTTATTTTTGAAAGATCTAGATACGTTGTTAACCTGATCTGTTACGAAAAAGGACGTTCCACCCGCTTCTTGTTGTGGTGCTCGATCCCGCTGGAGTTCCGCATGCGTCATTTGAACACCTTGGACAACCTCCTCCTCACCAACTATATTCGTAGTTTTAATGACGTCATCCGGTATAAATTTTGTCCTAGATGGTATTAAATAAACCTTTTTTATATTTATTTTACACAGAAAAGTTTAATATGGGGTTGCCAAAAACAAATTAGTTAAAACTAGGATTGTTTATTGGATTGATTTATTGGACTCCAATTAAATTTGAAATTGTACATATTTAGAGAAATCAAAAACTGTACATTGTTTGATTAAAAAGTATAAAGTTACAACTTAACAATAAATAGCAAAGCCTAGACTTCAATAGGTTCCTTAAGAAAGCCTCAAGCTAAAAACTCAAAAATATCAATCTATTAAAATTGATGAGTTTTTAAAATACTTTCTTTGAAGCTTTCTTAAAAATGGTTAATCTTTATGTTGAAAATTAAAAACTTCAATTGTAAATTAATTAAAATATATGACTATTGCTAGCAAAACAAAAAAAAATCTGATGGATACTTCTCGTTATAAAGCTTTTTAAATCTACAGAGTATTTTAAAAACTATTGTAAAATATGGCATACGTTATTCTAAACAACTAACCTTCTTTGCATGATCAAAGTGATATTATATCTCCAAATAACTTAGTACTTTAATAATACAGAGCTGTTTTGATATAAAAACTATAACTACAGCATCAATAATATAGGTAGAAAAACTACCTTCTACAGAAAAATTAATCTAATAGAGTTTTAATTTTTTTTATTCAAACTTATTTTTAATATGAAATTACATTCAGTTTAATAATTTCAGTTGAAAAAACATTTAACAACACAAGTTTAAATTAGTGATCAAAAATATGAAACTAATATACAATGTTATAAGATAATAAAATCTAAATGTGAACTAAAAACTAAATAAATAGAAAATAAATATGCAGTGTCTAATTAATAATAATTTTAGAAATAATTTCAATGAAATATTTATAGGTTATTAATTAGAAAAATAAAAAAGTACTTTATAAATACAATTATACTTAAACATGAATTTAACTTTTGAAAGATTTTAGTGTTCAACCTAATCAATAATTTAGTTACATAAAATTGTCATATAATGTATTGTTTATAAAATAAAAGTGTTTAATAACTACTTTAATTTACTTATTACAAAACTACAGACTGTATATCAGTGTTGTTATAGTGATTCCAACATGACTTCTTTCCAACATGACTTCACTTAAAAAGTTTATAATACTGAACTTTACTTGTATAATCTTCTTTTTTAAAGACGTTTTACTATTTGCTTTTAACCATTGCAGTTATGTAAGTTTGTTAAAATTTTATTTTGAACTTATATTATTTTTAACTATAACATCAAATGCGGATTTAAAAACCTGTTCTAAATCTACAAAATAGTCTATAAGATTTAAAGTGATTTTGGCCTAAAAATTTTATTAAAATATTTTTTTTTTTCTATTAGTAAAACATGAAATTTTTTTTAAACTTAAAAACCACCATGATTTAAAAAAAAATGGTTGTACCTTTTTATTTAAATATTTCAGGAACGTGAAATATTGAAACAGTGAAAATACTTAAATTTTTTTTCAATCAAAACTTAAATCACACCTAGAAAATCTACTTTTCATTACTTAGTTTAAGGTTATAAAATTTTAAACCTTAAGTTTAAGCTTTAACATAACTTTATTTGAATATAAACTAAATACAGAGCATTTATAGTTATTTAGTTAATAAATGATTGTTTTAATTTTTATTTGCACAAACTTTTCGATGGTTTCTTAAAAAGGGTACTGAACACTGGCTTAAGTAAAAAAATTTTGAATTTTTTTGAAGTTTAAGAAAGTTTAAGACTTTTAAAAGCATTTGAAATGCCGTAGACAGTTTATTCACCGTAAAGCATTAACAAAAAAGTAAATAAATTACAACTATTGTTTAATAAATTTTATATTTATTTTTTTATTAATGCTTGTTATTTTTAGTCGCAGTCGTTTAGATAACACAAACTTAATAAACACCAATTCTTTTTGTTATATACCAAAAACAAAAGTGTTTAAAATACTTTTGTCTTCTCCTTTATACTCAGTTAAACAATTAACTTACAATGTAAAAAGTTTTTCTTATAGAACTGCCTGCTATCTTTGTTTGTTTAAAATTTATTTTAGAAATTCAAACGATTTTTCTCTCACTAAATATATAACTTTCTAACTTTTCTGCATCAGTTTATATGAGGAGAAATACATTTCCAAAACATCTCCAAAATTTTCTGTCCTCTGAAGACCGGTTTTTTGCTGGTTGTTTTTATCGGCAAAAATTACACAATTTTCCAGTGAGTTTTTTTTTTATGTTTTAATTAGTCTTAAAACAATAAATACAATTTAATAAATTTATTTATCTAAATAAAGTTTACTAAATGTATTTTATAACTAATTAGCTAATCAAAGTAAATTATAAAAAAAATCATTACAGTTTGCACACAAAATTACTTCAAAATAAACTGGTGCACGATAGTGTACACAATTTTTTTTCGCGTGCACGAAACGTTTAGGGTACATGAACCTCATTTAGGGGTGAACGAAATTTTCAGATTACACAAAAAAATATTTTAGTCTTCGCATTATTAGTTTTAGCGACATAGTTCAGTTAAGTATTAAAGTTAAATCTAGCCCTGGTGTTTGATTGGCTTTTATTTTTTGGCCATTTTACTCTCATGATCTATTTTGTAATTAAACAACACACATAAATTATTGTATAATTATAATTGTAACTATTATTACAATGCAATTAAAAAAATAAAACATACGTAACAACTTATAAAACAATTTAAGAAAACAACACAACTGTTGCGTTGAACTTTAATAAATTCCAATAAATAAGGACTTATTTGTCTTTAAAAAAACGTGGTAAATTATAGACTTCTTTTAAAATGAAGTAGAAAGAAGTATAAAGTTCTTTAAAGCCTTATTTTAGAAAACAACATATAAACTATAAAAATACGAAATAAGCTAAAATATGCAAATTAAAATAAACTTTAAGCAATTAACCGATAAACTATTTTTTTCTAAAAATAACGTAAGTTTAAATTGTTGTTAACTTTGATTAAACATCTTAGGATTTTTCTTCAAATTTTAAATTGTTGTTTACATTAATTAAACGTGTTAGTTTTTTCTTTAAGTTAAAAACTTTGTTTACATTGATTAAACGTATTAGTTTTTCTCGTTAAATTTTAAATTGTTTATTACATTGATTAAGCGTTTTAGTTTTTTCTTTTAATTTTAAATAATAGTTTTATAGTTTACCAATAATGACTTAGGCCCTGGTCATAATAAACACTGATAGTAAAAAAAATTATGGTAAACCACTAAGGTTGGTAAACAGCCAAATTGTAGAAACTTAAATTATACATATCATAGTTGTATAGTTTCTCCTTTGACAAACAAAATGATCTAATAAATGTTGTTATTATATCACACTCTATAATTTTAAAGTAAAAGTTTCCAAGTCAGCATTAGTTTGGAGAAGATGGACACTTCTACTACTAACCAAAGTTTGTAAAAGTTGTATATTTTGTTATTTTTAGATTTAAAGTAATATTTAAAGACACTCATTTCTAACTATGATCGGGAACAATTCTATATATAGGTATTTGAAGTGTACAGGGTTGAATAAACAACACTGTTTAAACAACCCCAAGAACATATCTAAATCAGTAAAAGATAAATAAATCCTTGTACTGGTGAATTAACCTTCAACCTAATACTAAATAGCCTGATTAAACAACCAATATTTGACCCTAGTTTCCAAACTAAATTGTTGGTCTACATGACTATTTTATTTAAATTGGTAGCAAAACATAATGTAAAGTTTAGCTAAATGTAATTGAATTATAATTTATGCTATTCATCAAGTTGTACTATATTGTATTGCAGATGTTTGCCCACCTAAAAAGTGTGAAGTGGTTCAATCCTAGCAGCTATAATAAAGGTAAATTTTGTTTTTATTGCAATTTAATATATCAAAAGCTCCTATACAACACATATGTTCCTTAATATAATCTTGTTTTTAGTTTGGTTGTGCTGTTCTAAATATCATGACAATATAAATAATTCCTACAAAGTTTTAAAGAAAAATTAAGTATTATTTACTGTCATATAACTAAACTATTTGTGTGCAAAGTTTGATTGGGTATAATAAATAACTTTTTGACTTAAAAGTCAGATGGTAAATAAAAATTTATTTTGAAATAGAGTTCCATTGCGGCAAATTTTAAAGTGCAAAAATAGAATTGAAAAAAGTGACAAGCCTAATGAAATGCAGTAAATTTAATATAGTTTGCTAGTTCATATCAGTTTTATAATAGAAAAGTACATCATATGTTTTTCTGTAAATATCCTTCCAAATATTTGTCACCATATTTAAACAATCATCCATTAATAATGGTTGGAATGTACTTTGTTTTTTATTTTTTCTCATCATATTATATTTTAATTGTTTCCTTTTGAGACTAGCTCTGACTTGGTAAGTATTCTACTAATTATTGCATGAGTTGGCTTTTTTTTAGTTCTCAGAGCTAGTTTTTATTTGTTAAAAGTTCTAATAAAAAGTCTTTTAAAGAGTGAAAAAACTTTTTGTTTTAATAAGATAGTGTAAAATAATAAAGTCCCCATTATTATTGGTTTATGTAAACTATATTATGTATTTAAATTTTCAAGTATATGACATCCAAAAACTAAAGTTTTTTTTTCACAAGTATAATATAATTTGTATAAATAATCATTATGTTTTGGAAATTTAAATTATGTGGTGCATTGGAAATATTTTAAGAAATATCCAGACTGGTATTAATACCATGTTAATACATTTGGTATTTTTTTGTGTACTTCAGTATAACAAGTCTTTATTTTTCTTGAGTAATTAAATATTACTACTTGACTAACATAATTTTTTCACTATTTATTGTTTTTAATTTAACATAAGGCTAATTGATAAGTTTTAAGTCACTCAGATTAGATTGGCTTCAATGCTTCAAAAGCCTGTCATAGATAAGCCGTAGTATTAAAAAAAAACAAAATTGTTTGTCTCTTTTATTGCTTTAACACCTTTTATGTTTATATAAGTAATTTACAAATTAAAGTTTTAAGGTTACAAGTGTTGATTATAACTTGTTATTTTTTCTACATTTTATATGTGTTGACAGGTTTTTACAACTTTAGAATGTGCAAGGGTCTTGAGGAAATTTTGAGCAATGATGCACATGAATCATCTGTAAGCACACAACAACTGGACCTCAACCCAGGAAGGTCTCTAACTGCTCACTTAGGGCAGTAACAAGGTAAATATGTTATAGTTCTTGCTTTTGTACTAATAGCTACAATAAATCATAAAAAGTTAAATTTAGAGAAAGTAAAGGTGACAATGTTATCTAAATTGAATTAAACTCATTCAGTGATGTTTATAACTGATGTAGTTTATAATTAATGTTCATTTTTGACCTAATAACTGGAATAGAATCTAGTATTGCTTTTAACTCAACAGAATGTTCAAATAATTGCAAGTAAAAATTATCATTATTGTTAATATTAAGTATATTTATCATTATCATTTTTCATTTAACATAAAAATTAGTGTGGTCATTACAAGTAAAAAGTAAAATTTAACAAAAAAACTTTAAACTTGTTTTAAAGACTAATGAACATAAGCTAAGAATGTTTTTTAGGATGCGAACTAATTTATTAAATAATTAATTAAATATTTAAAATATTGTTACAACAAAGTTAGATTTGCTCACTTTGTTAGTACATCACTTTGAGTATTGTGATGGTTTTAAATGTTAAAGTTTGGCCAAAAGAAAACTTATTTGTATTCCAATGTTTTTCTTAAACTCAACGTTTTTTAATTTTAAAATAATAGAAATCAACAAAAGGCTATGATTAAATTAAATAGAAGACCATACTTGATTATTTTTACCCATCCACAATTTTATACAAAATATTATAAATAAGCTTGATGACAACTTACCACTAAAAAATTATTGTTTCCTAAAATATTAGCAAGTTTGCCACTAAAATTAAAAAGCAAAATGAATTTTTTTTTTAATCTAGCATCAGGGTTGCCACTCGTTCAGGAAAAGTCAGGAAATCAGGAAAAGTCAGGAGAAATTAAAAAAAAAGAAAAAAATCAGGAAAAAATGGGGGGTTTTAAAAAAGTCAGGAAAAGGCAGGAAATTTGATAAAATTAAAAAAAAAGTCAGATTATGTCATTTTAATTTTACAAAATTCCTTGTTTTCCAAAGCCTTCAAACGGTAAAAATTAATTAAAAGTCCTTTGAAGTCAGAAAAAAATTCCAAAATTTTCCTAGAAATTTACAAAAATATTTAACTTTATTTCCAATGCCTTCACCTGGTATAAGTTAAGATAAAAAACTCCTCACAGTGGAAATTGTAAAAATAAAATTGGAACACGATTTCAGCAAAGTAACTCGATTATTGTTGATGAAAATTTGTATGCGACCTTTTAACGACGTCAGTATCAGTAGAAATGAAAATCAGCTCCATCCTACCACTATAGTTACGTCACGATAGAAATTTGCTAATAGAATCCAATAACTTTGCTTTCGAAATAAAATATCCTTTATAAAACTGCAAAAAATTTCTATTAACATATTGAACAAGTACCCTACTTTAACAAGCAGATTTTGTAAGCTTTTTAGTATTGATAATCTGTAGCAAGGACACTTCCATAGTGAAACTGATATATACACAAAAGTTTATCTAGCATAATTTTAAAATCTAAGTGTTTTTTGTTTAAGTAAATAGTTAAGTTCTTTATAGTTATGCAGTTAGTTTAGTATTTTATGGATCAAGTTGATGTGTATACTTTATCTCTTTATAATTTTTTAAAGTTGTTTAAATTTATGAAATAAGTTTTAAGAGAGGTATATGCCAAGATTAAGTTTACACATTATTTGTATTTTTTGTAGAGTAACTTAAGTTTTTAAAGTAAATATTTAATTATTCAAACCAAAACAAACCAGTTTGTTGCAGTTGAAAATCATACCTATTACCCCAAATTAGACTCATTACTACGAATTTATAAAACATTTTTTCCTATTTTTTTAATATATTAATTAAAGCGCTGAAAGTAATAAAAAATAAGTCATCAGATAAAAGTAAATGATAGGTTTATGTATTAGGGCTTACATCTGATAGTAAGAATATTTTTAAATTGAATCTTTTAAACAGGATTTCCATGAAGCTCTCTCTTTGAGTGAAGGTCAGTAGACAGATCCCCAGAGTGATTGGCCTTTACGAGTCAATTCCTCTTCCCACTTTGAATGCATCATCCGCAAGGTAATTTCTACATAGTATGTTTGAAAATCATTCGTTTGAACTTGTAATTGTTTTTAAACTTATAGTGAATAAGTTTACCAAACAAGAAGCCATGTTGTAATAACAAGTAGTTTATAAAACACCTTAACACAAATTTAAAAACATAAATCTCTTAGTTTTACAAGTTCTGAGGATAATAAATAGTCCTATTTAGTTAACTAATGCTAGTCAATAATAAAGTTGATCGATTTTAAAAAAAAGTAATACAAACATGATGATATATTATCTAAATAAAGTGGTCATCTTGCTTGTGAATTGTTTTCTGAAATGTTGTTATAAAGTCGTGTAATAATACATTTTGTAACAACTTCCTTGATTATTTTTTGAACATATGTATTTTAGGAAGCGTTTTCAAAGTTTACCTTAAATATATATCACTATTGACCTACTTCTTAGTAACTAATTTAACAAACTTTGAACATTTTTATTGTATTTTATTACTGTAAAGTAACCATTTTGTACCAGTTTCTTAGGTATTTTATTGCCAAACCATAAACAGAACAAAATAAAGTCCATAATTGTTTGATGCTCAATTTTATGCTAATTTTAAAAAGCTCGGTTTTATTATTTTAAATTAAACAAATATCCATTTTGATCACATAACTATTGCGAAACACATCTATCAGGGTTAGCTAAAAACCATCTAGAAATTGAACAAAAATTACTGGAATTTTTATCATCAATTCTTACGAAAAAACAATGAATTTCTGAAGTCTTTGTTATACAATAGTTTTTATTTGACATCATCACTTAAATTTTTATAAACCACATTCAAAGTAGCATTACAGTATCTCCTCATTAACGTTATTAAATTTAACGAATTCCTTACCTTGAAATTTATGTCATACTCAAGGTGGAAAAAAAAAATTGTATTTTCAAAACATGAAAAAATTTTTGACAACCCTGAGATATGCTCAAATGATTAATAGATTAAAGGCAATGTTTAAATAGTTAATGATAAACTGCATGATTAAAATGTGAATGAAGTGTAGCGTTAGTAGATAAGTTTGTTAGTAAAAGCTAAATATTTTTTTCAAACAGAATGAGATCACAGCCGGAGACGGAACGATGAAAAGAATCAGAAACAGAATCAGTGCGGATCAGATAACTTATTTATATAAACATTTGAATAAACTTTTTGCATTTAAATTGTGTTTACTTTGTCATAATTAAATAGATTAAGACAGAAAATTAATGCTTGGGTGTAGTGAAAAAAGTTTTAATATTTGATAGATCAATTATTTAGTAACTTTCCTTTATTTAGTTGTTATAATGTCTTGAGTTTAAGCCCAATAACAGTTTTTTTAATGAAAACATAAAGCGCATAAAATAATTGGTTTAAAGAGCCGTTCAATTCGTACACCAGTTAGATACAGTTAAGTTTAGTACAAGTTTATATAAGGATAGTATAATTCAACTTAACGACTATGAGTATGTCTTTAATAAATTGTTTTAAATCCCTACCTGAATATTAAAGGAAACTAAATGTATTATCACCGTCATAATCCTAGGCTGCTTATCGCTTAGTAAAGTTGTTAATTGAAAGTTTCAAAATTTTTCATTTGTAAAAAAATGAATATATTTTCATACTAGTTGCCTTGTTACTAGTATAATATTTGGCAACTTATTTTTAGATCTATATATAAATTTATATGTTGCACAAATACTATTTTTCTCTATAGCCGGGTGTGTGGTTATCGTGTAAAATACACTTCTTGTAACATATATAATAATCTTCTGATCTAGTTGCACTTAAAAACTATACCAAGCTAAACCCTGTTTTCCTTATAATAAATATAAGCCAATTTTACTGATCTAAAACAAAAATTTCGACTTTATTATAAATGTGGTTATTTAGAGTTCCTGTATCAAAGAGAAAACTTATTCAACCGGCGTAAGCATTACGACGACGCCCTAAGAACCAATTTCAAAATATCGACAAAGTCCGGAGCCAGGACACCGAAGGTGTCCGCCAGCGTAGGACTTTGTCGATATTTTGAAATTGGTTCGCTACCCTTTATTATATTTTATACTTTCACATTAAGGAATTTCCCAAAAATTTTGATAATTCTACACTCGAAAAATAATTTTGTGGATTTTTAACGCGGGTGGATTTTGATAGTATACCTAATTTATTATAAATAGAACATTTAAAAGTGCTATATAATTTATATTTTACTTTAGCTTCAGCTTTTAAATATTATCAAACTTCTTATTTTGGTTGTTTTTTAACACTAAAATGAGTTAAAAAACTAAAAGTAGCATATATATATAATTTGTATAAAGTTGTATAAAAATTGAAAAAACTATGCTTTTACATAATTATTATCAATTAAAAAACTTTTGATCTATTATTATCTAATAGAAAAAAACGATAACTTGTTGAAATATTTTAGACAAATATTACACATCATTAATAAAGGCATCTGTAAGAATAACATAGATTATCGACACAAATTACACCGACTTATATTATCTAAAATTAATAAAACACAAAATTTCTCACCTGTTAGTGTTTCTATTTTCTTTTTAAATTTTTAGAGTTTGCCCACTATTTTCTTATTGTTCTTTTTCAAAACTCTTTTTATATCTACTTTGAAGTTTTGCTGTGAATAAAGTTAGCTGTTCAAAAAATTGATGGTAATTCTAAATAGCAAATACATAGATGTGTTTAAAATATTTTTTTAACCAATAAATGTAATTATACTAACAAGAAGTTTGTTTTGACATGTATATACAAATTACATTTTCTCCTTGTTAAAAAAATTCAAATCTTTTTTTAAACCTTAAAAGCAGCCTGAAAAAACTTGAAACCCTGATCAATGTGTAAAAAATGATTAAACTTCAGCTTTTAAAGATTAAACTTTTTTATTAAGTTTTTATTAAACATGAAATGAAGTTTAACAAATTAAAAGTGGTACATATATATTGCTAGTTGTTGCATAAAAACTATATTAACATAAATATAAGCAATTCAAAAACTTTAGAATCAATGTTACCTACTAGACAAAAAAAAAAAGTATTTTTCAATAGTTCACAAAATTATCATAAATCGTTTATAAAAGCGTTTCTATCAATATCTTAGATGAACATTATATGACACAAACATCAACAATTAACTTTGTCTAAAATTAAAAAAGATGGCGCTGTTAGCTTCACTGTTTTGAGGTGCAATTTCCTGACGTTGAACTTTGATTGCAACAGGCAAATCAAATTGTTTCAATTTTTCTCATCCGTCAGGCAATCGCACCACAAAACAGCTACTGGACCGCACCGCTACGGTGAAGCCAGCGCCGTGGTGCGGGTTACCCCCTTTTTGTTTCGTGTGGCGGGGGTTCACCGGGTTTCCCCGGTCATATAGGCCACATTGTCTTTTAAAGAATTATTTTTTTAAAAATCTGAAAAAAATAACGATTTGGCAAATCGTATGGAAAATTACATCAAATTTTTTTTTAATTGTCTCATAGGAGGTCACTACGTTTCGGCGCTTAGTGAAAATTCAAATCACAAGAAAATGACAAATTCAGAAAAGGTGAATAACTTGCAATATATTTTTAAACGTACAGTTAGACTTTATAAATTATTTACATACAAATTAAATTCTTTAGGTTGCATTTGCAGTTAATTAGCTTGAGCATTTAAAAGGCTTCAAGCTATACGGTATTTAGGGCATAAAAATTATGGTTAAATATTACAATAAATAAACAAATAACGTACTTTTTATATTAACGTTAAAACAACATTTTTTTCTATTACTTTTGTATTTTTCTATTCTCTTTTTTTTTTTTTTTGTTTACGTTTGTTTTCAGTTTTTTTTTTTTTGCTTTTATTTTTTGCTTTTTTTATTTTTTTTTTGTTTGCGTTTTTTTTTTCTTTTCTATTTTTGCTTTGTTTTTATTGCTTTTTGTTTGTTATTTTCTTTTATATTGCTTTTTTTTCTTTTTATTAATATCATTTGCTTTTTTAGTTTTTTAATGTTGTTTTATTATAATGGGTTTGATATGTCTTAGTCGATCATCTACTAAAGCACCAATATCATCCACCATACTAAGCCTCCTATAGCTAGATTACAGGTAGTAACAACATTACCCGGCAGTATAGTATACGTAATTAGTTCATTTATTATCTTAAATTTAGTTATGTAGTATTTTTATGCCCTTTAATCTTAGATTAAAAATATGTAACCTAAAGAATTTAAATTGTAAGAAGTAATTTTTTTTATTAAATTAGATCGTTAATATAACAGTAACTTTTTATATTTTTCTATATATCATTTATGCAATTTTGTCATTTTAAGTGGTTTTACAACTCATTATGCTACGAAACGTCTTAACCAACTTAAATCTAATCATATCAAGAAAAAAATAATTTAACTTCTTTGTATTTAAGTTTTGAAATTATAAATGAATTAGAATTTTAGAATTTAAATTTATGAAACCACAAATATATAACGAAAAATATAAAAGAAAACGTAACAAGATTACAAAAACTAAAAGATTAAACTAAAATTGCAAAATGAGTAACACAATTAATTTATAAAATAAACTGAATCTGAATCTAAAACTTAAGCTGAAGAAGCGAAACTGAAGGAAACTTAAATTTATTCACTGTTGTCACGCGAAACATGCCCTGTATCGCAATTTGGATCAAAAATACAATCTCTAAGCGCTGAACCTCTCAAAAAAAAATTCTCAACAGAGTATGAAAAATATACTTGAGAAAAAGTAGTTTTTAAATTTTTAATGTTTTTTAAACTAGAGGACCTAACTGTAACACTTCCATTGATAAAATTGATACGACCTGATGTGTTATCATATTTTTCATCAGACTTTGCAAAATACTTTTTAAGTTTATCAACTTGTAACCATAAACTACCCTCAATTTCATTGTCTTTCTTAAATTCATGGTCAATTTCGTGCTCGAAGTTTTTGAAAAAATAGAATTTGTGATTTTTTTTAAAGTTTTTTTGATCTACCGTAAAGCAATAACTAGTATCTTGGTACAATTCTAATCTAACTCCTTCAGGCCAAGCGTAATTAGTTTCCTCGAAAAGTTCCCTTACCGCAGTTCTTTTTAGATTGTTATTATCGTTATAATCTATTTTTCCCATAGGGAAATTGATTCTAATTTTATTATTTTTATCTCTATAATAAACAAATAACAATTCGCCCTTACCCTTCTTGACGCGATGTAAGATTACCCCCGCGCAGTCTAACCTTTTTACATTGAATTCCCAGTTAATTAAAAAAGAATCTCCCCGCTTGTGTTTAAATTTAACCTTAAATAAGTTATTAGCTAAATGGTGTTTTGCATCGTCGTTTAATTGATCAATAAAAATTTGCTTAGCGTAACGGTCGAAACTTTTGTATTTTTCATCAACTAGACTGTATACTTGTTTTTCGATAATGTTATAAACATTCAAAAAGTCATGCCAATCATCTTTTGAAAATTTTTTATTAATAAAATCTATAAGTTTTTGTTTAAGTTCATTATCGTGTTTATTTTTGAAAGATCTAGATACGTTGTTAACCTGATCTGTTACGAAAAAGGACGTTCCACCCGCTTCTTGTTGTGGTGCTCGATCCCGCTGGAGTTCCGCATGCGTCATTTGAACACCTTGGACAACCTCCTCCTCACCAACTATATTCGTAGTTTTAATGACGTCATCCGGTATAAATTTTGTCCTAGATGGTATTAAATAAACGTTTTTTATATTTATTTTACACAGAAAAGTTTAATATGGGGTTGCCAAAAACAAATTAGTTAAAACTAGGATTGTTTATTGGATTGATTTATTGGACTCCAATTAAATTTGAAATTGTACATATTTAGAGAAATCAAAAACTGTACATTGTTTGATTAAAAAGTATAAAGTTACAACTTAACAATAAATAGCAAAGCCTAGACTTCAATAGGTTCCTTAAGAAAGCCTCAAGCTAAAAACTCAAAAATATCAATCTATTAAAATTGATGAGTTTTTAAAATATTTTCTTTGAAGCTTTCTTAAAAATGGTTAATCTTTATGTTGAAAATTAAAAACTTCAATTGTAAATTAATTAAAATATATGACTATTGCTAGCAAAACAAAAAAAAATCTGATGGATACTTCTCGTTATAAAGCTTTTTAAATCTACAGAGTATTTTAAAAACTATTGTAAAATATGGCATACGTTATTCTAAACAACTAACCTTCTTTGCATGATCAAAGTGATATTATATCTCCAAATAACTTAGTACTTTAATAATACAGAGCTGTTTTGATATAAAAACTATAACTACAGCATCAATAATATAGGTAGAAAAACTACCTTCTACAAAAAATTAATCTAATAGAGTTTTAATTTTTTTTATTCAAACTTATTTTTAATATGAAATTACATTCAGTTTAATAATTTCAGTTGAAAAAACATTTAACAACACAAGTTTAAATTAATGATCAAAAATATGAAACTAATATACAATGTTATAAGATAATAAAATCTAAATGTGAACTAAAAACTAAATAAATAGAAAATAAATATGCAGTGTTTAATTAATAATAATTTTAGAAATAATTTCAATGAAATATTTATAGGTTATTGTTTAGAAAAATAAAAAAGTACTTTATAAATACAATTATACTTAAACATGAATTTAACTTTTGAAAGATTTTAGTGTTCAACCTAATCAATAATTTAGTTACATAAAATTGTCATATAATGTATTGTTTATAAAATAAAAGTGTTTAATAACTACTTTAATTTACTTATTACAAAACTACAGACTGTATATCAGTGTTGTTATAGTGATTCCAACATGACTTCTTTCCAACATGACTTCACTTAAAAAGTTTATAATACTGAACTTTACTTGTATAATCTTCTTTTTTAAAGACGTTTTACTATTTGCTTTTAACCATTGCAGTTATGTAAGTTTGTTAAAATTTTATTTTGAACTTATATTATTTTTAACTATAACATCAAATGCGGATTTAAAAACCTGTTCTAAATCTACAAAATAGTCTATAAGATTTAAAGTGATTTTGGCCTAAAAATTTTATTAAAATATTTTTTTTTTTTCTATTAGTAAAACATGAAATTTTTTTTAAACTTAAAAACCACCATGATTTAAAAAAAATGGTTGTACCTTTTTATTTAAATATTTCAGGAACGTGAAATATTGAAACAGTGAAAATACTTAAATTTTTTTTCAATCAAAACTTAAATCACACCTAGAAAATCTACTTTTCATTACTTAGTTTAAGGTTATAAAATTTTAAACCTTAAGTTTAAGCTTTAACATAACTTTATTTGAATATAAACTAAATACAGAGCATTTATAGTTATTTAGTTAATAAATGATTGTTTTAATTTTTATTTGCACAAACTTTTCGATGGTTTCTTAAAAAGGGTACTGAACACTGGCTTAAGTAAAAAAATTTTGAATTTTTTTGAAGTTTAAGAAAGTTTAAGACTTTTAAAAGCATTTGAAATGCCGTAGACAGTTTATTCACCGTAAAGCATTGTCAAAAAAGTAAATAAATTACAACTATTGTTTAATAAATTTTATATTTATTTTTTTATTAATGCTTGTTATTTTTAGTCGCAGTCGTTTAGATAACACAAACTTAATAAACACCAATTCTTTTTGTTATATACCAAAAACAAAAGTGTTTAAAATACTTTTGTCTTCTCCTTTATACTCAGTTAAACAATTAACTTACAATGTAAAAAGTTTTTCTTATAGAACTGCCTGCTATCTTTGTTTGTTTAAAATTTATTTTAGAAATTCAAACGATTTTTCTCTCACTAAATATATAACTTTCTAACTTTTCTGCATCAGTTTATATGAGGAGAAATACATTTCCAAAACATCTCCAAAATTTTCTGTCCTCTGAAGACCGGTTTTTTGCTGGTTGTTTTTATCGGCAAAAATTACACAATTTTCCAGTGAGTTTTTTTTTTATGTTTTAATTAGTCTTAAAACAATAAATAAAATTTAATAAATTTATTTATCTAAATAAAGTTTACTAAATGTATTTTATAACTAATTAGCTAATCAAAGTAAATTATAAAAAAAATCATTACAGTTTGCACACAAAATTACTTCAAAATAAACTGGTGCACGATAGTGTACACAATTTTTTTTCGCGTGCACGAAACGTTTAGGGTACATGAACCTCATTTAGGGGTGAACGAAATTTTCAGATTACACAAAAAAATATTTTAGTCTTCGCATTATTAGTTTTAGCGACATAGTTCAGTTAAGTATTAAAGTTAAATCTAGCCCTGGTGTTTGATTGGCTTTTATTTTTTGGCCATTTTACTCTCATGATCTATTTTGTAATTAAACAACACACATAAATTATTGTATAATTATAATTGTAACTATTATTACAATGCAATTAAAAAAATAAAACATACGTAACAACTTATAAAACAATTTAAGAAAACAACACAACTGTTGCGTTGAACTTTAATAAATTCCAATAAATAAGGACTTATTTGTCTTTAAAAAAACGTGGTAAATTATAGACTTCTTTTAAAATGAAGTAGAAAGAAGTATAAAGTTCTTTAAAGCCTTATTTTAGAAAACAACATATAAACTATAAAAATACGAAATAAGCTAAAATATGCAAATTAAAATAAACTTTAAGCAATTAACCGATAAACTATTTTTTTCTAAAAATAACGTAAGTTTAAATTGTTGTTAACTTTGATTAAACATCTTAGGATTTTTCTTCAAATTTTAAATTGTTGTTTACATTAATTAAACGTGTTAGTTTTTTCTTTAAGTTAAAAACTTTGTTTACATTGATTAAACGTATTAGTTTTTCTCGTTAAATTTTAAATTGTTTATTACATTGATTAAGCGTTTTAGTTTTTTCTTTTAATTTTAAATAATAGTTTTATAGTTTACCAATAATGACTTAGGCCCTGGTCATAATAAACACTGATAGTAAAAAAAATTATGGTAAACCACTAAGGTTGGTAAACAGCCAAATTGTAGAAACTTAAATTATACATATCATAGTTGTATAGTTTCTCCTTTGACAAACAACATGATCTAATAAATGTTGTTATTATATCACACTCTATAATTTTAAAGTAAAAGTTTCCAAGTCAGCATTAGTTTGGAGAAGATGGACACTTCTACTACTAACCAAAGTTTGTAAAAGTTGTATATTTTGTTATTTTTAGATTTAAAGTAATATTTAAAGACACTCATTTCTAACTATGATTGGGAACAATTCTATATATAGGTATTTGAAGTGTACAGGGTTGAATAAACAACACTGTTTAAACAACCCCAAGAACATATCTAAATCAGTAAAAGATAAATAAATCCTTGTACTGGTGAATTAACCTTCAACCTAATACTAAATAGCCTGATTAAACAACCAATATTTGACCCTAGTTTCCAAACTAAATTGTTGGTCTACATGACTATTTTATTTAAATTGGTAGCAAAACATAATGTAAAGTTTAGCTAAATGTAATTGAATTATAATTTATGCTATTCATCAAGTTGTACTATATTGTATTGCAGATGTTTGCCCACCTAAAAAGTGTGAAGTGGTTCAATCCTAGCAGCTATAATAAAGGTAAATTTTGTTTTTATTGCAATTTAATATATCAAAAGCTCCTATACAACACATATTTTCCTTAATATAATCTTGTTTTTAGTTTGGTTGTGCTGTTCTAAATATCATGACAATATAAATAATTCCTACAAAGTTTTAAAGAAAAATTAAGTATTATTTACTGTCATATAACTAAACTATTTGTGTGCAAAGTTTGATTGGGTATAATAAATAACTTTTTGACTTAAAAGTCAGATGGTAAATAAAAATTTATTTTGAAATAGAGTTCCATTGCGGCAAATTTTAAAGTGCAAAAATAGAATTGAAAAAAGTGACAAGCCTAATGAAATGCAGTAAATTTAATATAGTTTGCTAGTTCATATCAGTTTTATAATAGAAAAGTACATCATATGTTTTTCTGTAAATATCCTTCCAAATATTTGTCACCATATTTAAACAATCATCCATTAATAATGGTTGGAATGTACTTTGTTTTTTATTTTTTCTCATCATATTATATTTTAATTGTTTCCTTTTGAGACTAGCTCTGACTTGGTAAGTATTCTACTAATTATTGCATGAGTTGGCTTTTTTTTAGTTCTCAGAGCTAGTTTTTATTTGTTAAAAGTTCTAATAAAAAGTCTTTTAAAGAGTGAAAAATCTTTTTGTTTTAATAAGATAGTGTAAAATAATAAAGTCCCCATTATTATTGGTTTATGTAAACTATATTATGTATTTAAATTTTCAAGTATATGACATCCAAAAACTAAAGTTTTTTTTTCACAAGTATAATATAATTTGTATAAATAATCATTATGTTTTGGAAATTTAAATTATGTGGTGCATTGGAAATATTTTAAGAAATATCCAGACTGGTATTAATACCATGTTAATACATTTGGTATTTTTTTGTGTACTTCAGTATAACAAGTCTTTATTTTTCTTGAGTAATTAAATATTACTACTTGACTAACATAATTTTTTCACTATTTATTGTTTTTAATTTAACATAAGGCTAATTGATAAGTTTTAAGTCACTCAGATTAGATTGGCTTCAATGCTTCAAAAGCCTGTCATAGATAAGCCGTAGTATTAAAAAAAAACAAAATTGTTTGTCTCTTTTATTGCTTTAACACCTTTTATGTTTATATAAGTAATTTACAAATTAAAGTTTTAAGGTTACAAGTGTTGATTATAACTTGTTATTTTTTCTACATTTTATATGTGTTGACAGGTTTTTACAACTTTAGAATGTGCAAGGGTCTTGAGGAAATTTTGAGCAATGATGCACATGAATCATCTGTAAGCACACAACAACTGGACCTCAACCCAGGAAGGTCTCTAACTGCTCACTTAGGGCAGTAACAAGGTAAATATGTTATAGTTCTTGCTTTTGTACTAATAGCTACAATAAATCATAAAAAGTTAAATTTAGAGAAAGTAAAGGTGACAATGTTATCTAAATTGAATTAAACTCATTCAGTGATGTTTATAAGTGATGTAGTTTATAATTAATGTTCATTTTTGACCTAATAACTGGAATAGAATCTAGTATTGCTTTTAACTCAACAGAATGTTCAAATAATTGCAAGTAAAAATTATCATTATTGTTAATATTAAGTATATTTATCATTATCATTTTTCATTTAACATAAAAATTAGTGTGGTCATTACAAGTAAAAAGTAAAATTTAACAAAAAAACTTTAAACTTGTTTTAAAGACTAATGAACATAAGCTAAGAATGTTTTTTAGGATGCGAACTAATTTATTAAATAATTAATTAAATATTTAAAATATTGTTACAACAAAGTTAGATTTGCTCACTTTGTTAGTACATCACTTTGAGTATTGTGATGGTTTTAAATGTTAAAGTTTGGCCAAAAGAAAACTTATTTGTATTCCAATGTTTTTCTTAAACTCAACGTTTTTTAATTTTAAAATAATAGAAATCAACAAAAGGCTATGATTAAATTAAATAGAAGACCATACTTGATTATTTTTACCCATCCACAATTTTATACAAAATATTATAAATAAGCTTGATGACAACTTACCACTAAAAAATTATTGTTTCCTAAAATATTAGCAAGTTTGCCACTAAAATTAAAAAGCAAAATGAATTTTTTTTTTAATCTAGCATCAGGGTTGCCACTCGGTCAGGAAAAGTCAGGAAATCAGGAAAAGTCAGGAGAAATTAAAAAAAAAGAAAAAAATCAGGAAAAAATGGGGGGTTTTAAAAAAGTCAGGAAAAGGCAGGAAATTTGATAAAATTAAAAAAAAAGTCAGATTATGTCATTTTAATTTTACAAAATTCCTTGTTTTCCAAAGCCTTCAAACGGTAAAAATTAATTAAAAGTCCTTTGAAGTCAGAAAAAAATTCCAAAATTTTCCTAGAAATTTACAAAAATATTTAACTTTATTTCCAATGCCTTCACCTGGTATAAGTTAAGATAAAAAACTCCTCACAGTGGAAATTGTAAAAATAAAATTGGAACACGATTTCAGCAAAGTAACTCGATTATTGTTGATGAAAATTTGTATGCGTCCTTTGAACGACGTCAGTATCAGTAGAAATGAAAATCAGCTCCATCCTACCACTATAGTTACGTCACGATAGAAATTTGCTAATAGAATCCAATAACTTTGCTTTCGAAATAAAATATCCTTTATAAAACTGCAAAAAATTTCTATTAACATATTGAACAAGTACCCTACTTTAACAAGCAGATTTTGTAAGCTTTTTAGTATTGATAATCTGTAGCAAGGACACTTCCATAGTGAAACTGATATATACACAAAAGTTTATCTAGCATAATTTTAAAATCTAAGTGTTTTTTGTTTAAGTAAATAGTTAAGTTCTTTATAGTTATGCAGTTAGTTTAG
Organism: Thalia democratica; assembly: GCF_965202585.1. Classification (NCBI taxonomy): domain Eukaryota; kingdom Metazoa; phylum Chordata; class Thaliacea; order Salpida; family Salpidae; genus Thalia; species Thalia democratica. Next base: position 24,742,180 of record NC_139169.1, on the reverse strand, counting down.
TATTTTATGGATCAAGTTGATGTGTATACTTTATCTCTTTATAATTTTTTAAAGTTGTTTAAATTTATGAAATAAGTTTTAAGAGAGGTATATGCCAAGATTAAGTTTACACATTATTTGTATTTTTTGTAGAGTAACTTAAGTTTTTAAAGTAAATATTTAATTATTCAAACCAAAACAAACCAGTTTGTTGCAGTTAAAAATCATACCTTTCACCCCAAATTAGACTCATTACTACGAATTTATAAAACATTTTTTCCTATTTTTTTAATATATGAATTAAAGCGCTGAAAGTAATAAAAATATTAGTCATCAGATAAAAGTAAATGATAGGTTTATGTATTAGGGCTTACATCTGATAGTAAGAATATTTTTAAATTGAATCTTTTAAACAGGATTTCCATGAAGCTCTCTCTTTGAGTGAAGGTCAGTAGACAGATCCCCAGAGTGATTGGCCTTTACGAGTCAATTCCTCTTCCCACTTTGAATGCATCATCCGCAAGGTAATTTCTACATAGTATGTTTGAAAATCATTCGTTTGAACTTGTAATTGTTTTTAAACTTATAGTGAATAAGTTTACCAAACAAGAAGCCATGTTGTAATAACAAGTAGTTTATAAAACACCTTAACACAAATTTAAAAACATAAATCTCTTAGTTTTACAAGTTCTGAGGATAATAAATAGTCCTATTTAGTTAACTAATGCTAGTCAATAATAAAGTTGATCGATTTTAAAAAAAAGTAATACAAACATGATGATATATTATCTAAATAAAGTGGTCATCTTGCTTGTGAATTGTTTTCTGAAATGTTGTTATAAAGTCGTGTAATAATACATTTTGTAACAACTTCCTTGATTATTTTTTGAACATATGTATTTTAGGAAGCGTTTTCAAAGTTTACCTTAAATATATATCACTATTGACCTACTTCTTAGTAACTAATTTAACAAACTTTGAACATTTTTATTGTATTTTATTACTGTAAAGTAACCATTTTGTACCAGTTTCTTAGGTATTTTATTGCCAAACCATAAACAGAACAAAATAAAGTCCATAATTGTTTGATGCTCAATTTTATGCTAATTTTAAAAAGCTCGGTTTTATTATTTTAAATTAAACAAATATCCATTTTGATCACATAACTATTGCGAAACACATCTATCAGGGTTAGCTAAAAACCATCTAGAAATTGAACAAAAATTACTGGAATTTTTATCATCAATTCTTACGAAAAAACAATGAATTTCTGAAGTCTTTGTTATACAATAGTTTTTATTTGACATCATCACTTAAATTTTTATAAACCACATTCAAAGTAGCATTACAGTATCTCCTCATTAACGTTATTAAATTTAACGAATTCCTTACCTTGAAATTTATGTCATACTCAAGGTGGAAAAAAAAAATTGTATTTTCAAAACATGAAAAATTTTTTGACAACCCTGAGATATGCTCAAATGATTAATAGATTAAAGGCAATGTTTAAATAGTTAATGATAAACTGCATGATTAAAATGTGAATGAAGTGTAGCGTTAGTAGATAAGTTTGTTAGTAAAAGCTAAATATTTTTTTCAAACAGAATGAGATCACAGCCGGAGACGGAACGATGAAAAGAATCAGAAACAGAATCAGTGCGGATCAGATAACTTATTTATATAAACATTTGAATAAACTTTTTGCATTTAAATTGTGTTTACTTTGTCATAATTAAATAGATTAAGACAGAAAATTAATGCTTGGGTGTAGTGAAAAAAGTTTTAATATTTGATAGATCTATTATTTAGTAACTTTCCTTTATTTAGTTGTTATAATGTCTTGAGTTTAAGCCCAATAACAGTTTTTTTAATGAAAACATAAAGCGCATAAAATAATTGGTTTAAAGAGCCGTTCAATTCGTACACCAGTTAGATACAGTTAAGTTTAGTACAAGTTTATATAAGGATAGTATAATTCAACTTAACGACTATGAGTATGTCTTTAATAAATTGTTTTAAATCCCTACCTGAATATTAAAAGAAACTAAATGTATTATCACCGTCATAATCCTAGGCTGCTTATCGCTTAGTAAAGTTGTTAATTGAAAGTTTCAAAATTTTTCATTTGTAAAAAAATGAATATATTTTCATACTAGTTGCCTTGTTACTAGTATAATATTTGGCAACTTATTTTTAGATCTATATATAAATTTATATGTTGCACAAATACTATTTTTCTCTATAGCCGGGTGTGTGGTTATCGTGTAAAATACACTTCTTGTAACATATATAATAATCTTCTGATCTAGTTGCACTTAAAAACTATACCAAGCTAAACCCTGTTTTCCTTATAATAAATATAAGCCAATTTTACTGATCTAAAACAAAAATTTCGACTTTATTATAAATGTGGTTATTTAGAGTTCCTGTATCAAAGAGAAAACTTATTCAACCGGCGTAAGCATTACGACGACGCCCTAAGAACCAATTTCAAAATATCGACAAAGTCCGGAGCCAGGACACCGAAGGTGTCCGCCAGCGTAGATATTTTGAAATTGGTTCGCTACCCTTTATTATATTTTATACTTTCACATTAAGGAATTTCCCAAAAATTTTGATAATTCTACACTCCAAAAATAATTTTCAAAGTTAACAAAAAAAGAAAAATGAACATTTTCAACAGTTTTTAATCGAGTCTTTTTTATTAGCCATCATGTTATAAATAGTCAAATCAGATAGAACACCGGTTTTTGGTCAGTTCCTAAAAGTGTAGTAATAAATAAATTGCAAAAGAATAGCAAACTCGTTGACTTAATTTGATTAAACAGATTGTTTTTAAATTGTTTTTTTATACATATGCCTACCACCACACGTAAATTGTGAAAATATTATTATAGTAAACAATTTTTAAAAATTCACTTTAACTGACTAAAACCGATCTCTTATCTAACATGAATAGCAAGTAACAATATAAACTGAACAAAAGTACAATTGATCAAGTCATACTTATGTTTAATTTATACTCTTAAATGCTTAAAACAGCCTGAACTAGCTATACTTGAATATAAAGTATTCATGAGAGAAATCATATAGAATTAAAGCAAAAAGACAGTGGATTTCAAAATAGCTACCTAGGCATAAAGCAATCATCTAAAAATATGCAAATACAATCTCAAAATTAGAAACAATTGTAAGTTCAAAAGAGTTAATTTGTAACAGTTGGAAAATATCTATATATAACAGTTATCTAAGGTGGAAACAAAGAAATCAAATAGTTCAACTTGTAGTTGCTTGAAACTTTAATGCTTGTGATTGCTTGAAACTTTGAAATTATTTCAAGTATTTTTTAACGCTATTGTTTTACATGTTTAAATAGAAATATTGATAGTAATAAATAATAACTAAAAGCTTAAAATAAGTTTGTACCTCTATAGTTACAGTTACAATAGAAGAACACAACTTGTAACTGTTTAAATTTTCATCACACAAAAGTAAACAGTTATTTGTCCAAAGATGTTAATTTATTACAATTAGAAAGTATTTTGTAAGATTGAAACAAAGAATTCAAACTTTACTACTGTTAAATTGCTTGAAACTGTGAAAATAATTTAACTGTTTTATAACATTATTGCTTCATAAGTTTCAATAGAAATATTGATACTAAGAAGTCATAACTCCGAACTTAAAAATAAGTTTCTACCTAAGTAGTTACAGTTACAACAAGAAGAAAAAAACATGTAACTGATTGAAATTTCAACAGAAAAAAGTAAAGAGTTGTTTATCAAAAGATGTTGATAAAACACATATGTTCAACAGACAAAATTATTTGTTTAAAGAAGTTGATCGTATATCATCTAAAGCTTGCAACATGTACTAGCTCATTGATGTTTTCATATTAATTCATAATAATTCATGCATTGTAAAAAAAGAACAAGAAAAAATTGTCAACAAAAAAAAATATACTGTTAACTAGATGTACTTACAACACAAGGTTTTCTAGAGAAATGATTCAAATGAAAAATTAATATTCTTCTAAAATCTTATTTGATTGTTTACGTCACAAATAAAAACATAATTTAGTTTATGCGCGGTCATATAAGCCCGCCTAATGTTTATGCAAATTTTCCCTTTGTTAGAAACTTCAAAACTTATACCTTTTGATAGCTGAATTTTTTTTGATCTTTTATGTAAATTTTATTTTACTAGTCTAAGCATTGTTTTTAAATTTACAGTGTTTTATTTTAAAAACAAATAATGCCACCATAAAACTTTCTTTAAATTGTGCACAACTTTTATTTGTAATAATAAAAGTATAATTCTTGTTTAAACTTTTTGGTAACTCAAAGTGAATAAAACCATTTTGAGTTGTTATGGTGTTTTTTTTTCGGTTTTCTTTTAACAGTTGATTCTAAAACTACAAATATATCAAACCAAATCTGAGGCTGCTATTTGATATTAATAATCCTTAACTAGACTTTTAAATTGAATTGTCTTTTTTGATATATATTCAAACTTGAAAACTTAAGTACTGACATCAAAGCGCCCAAAAAATCTGAATCCAATGGATTTGGTTTTGTATATTGTGATTATAAAGTACGAGAGAGGCAGATATAAGCAGGCCAAAAAAAGGACTGAAACCAATAAGTCAGGGCTTAAAAATTCAGACCTTGTTACAAAACACTTTTAGTATAAACTATTTTTTCTTTGGACATTAACCTTAACCTTAAAAGCTTTAAGTATTTTGGCAATTTAGAACAATTAAAAAAGCATAAGCTTAAGATTTCAGGAAAAATAATGTTTTACAAAAAGTTTTTTTCAAAAAAAGAGACAATTACCGCTCACGCGGTACAAAGCTATTTGTTAAAAGGTATGTACTTAATCCGTAAACATATCAAAAATGTGATTTTTTTTTGTCGATTTTTCATATTGTTGCAATTATAGAGAAAATAATTAAAAATTTGTAACTTAAAACACTTGTTCATTCACATTTTTTAAAAATTGACTAACTTGATAACTTTTGTTTTAAATGTCATAACATATATCATGAAAAATTTGTTCACTCAATAAACTTAAATATGTTTTAGCTTTGACAATTGATGAAATAAGAACTGAAACAGTTATAAGCAATTTCGGAAAAAATTGTTTGTCATATAAATAAAAACTAGTGATGTGAATGATAACAAAAGGGTAAGTAAACATACAGTATTTTTAATGTATTTTATATGCACATCATTTTTTAAAACAAGTGTTTTTTAAACCCATAAAGGTGTTTATAAATCAAGAAACTTATTTTATGATGTATTTTAACTATATTTTATCTTCTTTTTTAAATTATTAGGCTGTTTTAAAGTATATAAAGTCTAGCACGGGACTTGAACCCCTGATCGTTAAATTAAAAGTCCAACGCTCTACCGACTGAGCTACTCATGCTCACGATGGGGTATACTTAATTGTGTTTAAAAAGCTATCTCCGGCTCTTATGACGTAATAATAGTACAAATTTAGGGAACACATGCAAAATCCACCCGCGATCAAAATCCACCCAGTCAAATTCGGGAACCGCTTAGCAATCGAAAGTAAGGGTTAGGGGTAACAGTGATAGTCAAAAACAAATAAAAAAATTGATGAAAAAAAGCAAAAAGTATATAAAATAAAATAATAAATACAGGAAATAAAATTAAAAATTGGGTGGATTTTGAACGCGGGTGGATTTTGATAGTATACCTAATTTATTATAAATAGAACATTTAAAAGTGCTATATAATTTATATTTTACTTTAGCTTCAGCTTTTAAATATTATCAAACTTCTTATTTTGGTTGTTTTTTAACACTAAAATGAGTTAAAAAACTAAAAGTAGCATATATATATAATTTGTATAAAGTTGTATAAAAATTGAAAAAACTATGCTTTTACATAATTATTATCAATTAAAAAACTTTTGATCTATTATTATCTATTAAAAAAAAAAAACGATAACTTGTTGAAATATTTTAGACAAATATTACACATCATTAATAAAGGCATCTGTAAGAATAACATAGATTATCGACACAAATTACACCGACTTATATTATCTAAAATTAATAAAACACAAAATTTCTCACCTGTTAGTGTTTCTATTTTCTTTTTAAATTTTTAGAGTTTGCCCACTATTTTCTTATTGTTCTTTTTCAAAACTCTTTTTATATCTACTTTGAAGTTTTGCTGTGAATAAAGTTAGCTGTTCAAAAAATTGATGGGAATTCTAAATAGCAAATACATAGATGTGTTTAAAATATTTTTTTAACCAATAAATGTAATTATACTAACAAGAAGTTTGTTTTGACATGTATATACAAATTACATTTTCTCCTTGTTAAAAAAATTCAAATCTTTTTTTAAACCTTAAAAGCAGCCTGAAAAAACTTGAAACCCTGATCAATGTGTAAAAAATGATTAAACTTCAGCTTTTAAAGATTAAACTTTTTTATTAAGTTTTTATTAAACATGAAATGAAGTTTAACAAATTAAAAGTGGTACATATATATTGCTAGTTGTTGCATAAAAACTATATTAACATAAATATAAGCAATTCAAAAACTTTAGAATCAATGTTACCTACTAGACAAAAAAAAAAAGTATTTTTCAATAGTTCACAAAATTATCATAAATCGTTTATAAAAGCGTTTCTATCAATATCTTAGATGAACATTATATGACACAAACATCAACAATTAACTTTGTCTAAAATTAAAAAAGATGGCGCTGTTAGCTTCACTGTTTTGAGGTGCAATTTCCTGACGTTGAACTTTGATTGCAACAGGCAAATCAAATTGTTTCAATTTTTCTCATCCGTCAGGCAATCGCACCACAAAACAGCTACTGGACCGCACCGCTACGGTGAAGCCAGCGCCGTGGTGCGGGTTACCCCCTTTTTGTTTCGTGTGGCGGGGGTTCACCGGGTTTCCCCGGTCATATAGGCCACATTGTCTTTTAAAGAATTATTTTTTTAAAAATCTGAAAAAAATAACGATTTGGCAAATCGTATGGAAAATTACATCAAATTTTTTTTTAATTGTCTCATAGGAGGTCACTACGTTTCGGCGCTTAGTGAAAATTCAAATCACAAGAAAATGACAAATTCAGAAAAGGTGAATAACTTGCAATATATTTTTAAACGTACAGTTAGACTTTATAAATTATTTACATACAAATTAAATTCTTTAGGTTGCATTTGCAGTTAATTAGCTTGAGCATTCAAAAGGCTTCAAGCTATACGGTATTTAGGGCATAAAAATTATGGTTAAATATTACAATAAATAAACAAATAACGTACTTTTTATATTAACGTTAAAACAACATTTTTTTCTATTACTTTTGTATTTTTCTATTCTCTTTTTTTTTTTTTTGTTTACGTTTGTTTTCAGTTTTTTTTTTTTTGCTTTTATTTTTTGCTTTTTTTATTTTTTTTTTGTTTGCGTTTTTTTTTTCTTTTTTTTTTTTGCTTTGTTTTTATTGCTTTTTGTTTGTTATTTTCTTTTATATTGCTTTTTTTTCTTTTTATTAATATCATTTGCTTTTTTAGTTTTTTAATGTTGTTTTATTATAATGGGTTTGATATGTCTTAGTCGATCATCTACTAAAGCACCAATATCATCCACCATACTAAGCCTCCTATAGCTAGATTACAGGTAGTAACAACATTACCCGGCAGTATAGTATACGTAATTAGTTCATTTATTATCTTAAATTTAGTTATGTAGTATTTTTATGCCCTTTAATCTTAGATTAAAAATATGTAACCTAAAGAATTTAAATTGTAAGAAGTAATTTTTTTTATTAAATTAGATCGTTAATATAACAGTAACTTTTTATATTTTTCTATATATCATTTATGCAATTTTGTCATTTTAAGTGGTTTTACAACTCATTATGCTACGAAACGTCTTAACCAACTTAAATCTAATCATATCAAGAAAAAAATAATTTAACTTCTTTGTATTTAAGTTTTGAAATTATAAATGAATTAGAATTTTAGAATTTAAATTTATGAAACCACAAATATATAACGAAAAATATAAAAGAAAACGTAACAAGATTACAAAAACTAAAAGATTAAACTAAAATTGCAAAATGAGTAACACAATTAATTTATAAAATAAACTGAATCTGAATCTAAAACTTAAGCTGAAGAAGCGAAACTGAAGGAAACTTAAATTTATTCACTGTTGTCACGCGAAACATGCCCTGTATCGCAATTTGGATCAAAAATACAATCTCTAAGCGCTGAACCTCTCAAAAAAAAATTCTCAACAGAGTATGAAAAATATACTTGAGAAAAAGTAGTTTTTAAATTTTTAATGTTTTTTAAACTAGAGGACCTAACTGTAACACTTCCATTGATAAAATTGATACGACCTGATGTGTTATCATATTTTTCATCAGACTTTGCAAAATACTTTTTAAGTTTATCAACTTGTAACCATAAACTACCCTCATTTTTCATTGTCTTTCTTAAATTCATGGTCAATTTCGTGCTCGAAGTTTTTGAAAAAATAGAATTTGTGATTTTTTTTAAAGTTTTTTTGATCTACCGTAAAGCAATAACTAGTATCTTGGTACAATTCTAATCTAACTCCTTCAGGCCAAGCGTAATTAGTTTCCTCGAAAAGTTCCCTTACCGCAGTTCTTTTTAGATTGTTATTATCGTTATAATCTATTTTTCCCATAGGGAAATTGATTCTAATTTTATTATTTTTATCTCTATAATAAACAAATAACAATTCGCCCTTACCCTTCTTGACGCGATGTAAGATTACCCCCGCGCAGTCTAACCTTTTTACATTGAATTCCCAGTTAATTAAAAAAGAATCTCCCCGCTTGTGTTTAAATTTAACCTTAAATAAGTTATTAGCTAAATGGTGTTTTGCATCGTCGTTTAATTGATCAATAAAAATTTGCTTAGCGTAACGGTCGAAACTTTTGTATTTTTCATCAACTAGACTGTATACTTGTTTTTCGATAATGTTATAAACATTCAAAAAGTCATGCCAATCATCTTTTGAAAATTTTTTATTAATAAAATCTATAAGTTTTTGTTTAAGTTCATTATCGTGTTTATTTTTGAAAGATCTAGATACGTTGTTAACCTGATCTGTTACGAAAAAGGACGTTCCACCCGCTTCTTGTTGTGGTGCTCGATCCCGCTGGAGTTCCGCATGCGTCATTTGAACACCTTGGACAACCTCCTCCTCACCAACTATATTCGTAGTTTTAATGACGTCATCCTTTATAAATTTTGTCCTAGATGGTATTAAATAAACGTTTTTTATATTTATTTTACACAGAAAAGTTTAATATGGGGTTGCCAAAAGCAAATTAGTTAAAACTAGGATTGTTTATTGGATTGATTTATTGGACTCCAATTAAATTTGAAATTGTACATATTTAGAGAAATCAAAAACTGTACGTTGTTTGATTAAAAAGTATAAAGTTACAACTTAACAATAAATAGCAAAGCCTAGACTTCAATAGGTTCCTTAAGAAAGCCTCAAGCTAAAAACTCAAAAATATCAATCTATTAAAATTGATGAGTTTTTAAAATATTTTCTTTGAAGCTTTCTTAAAAATGGTTAATCTTTATGTTGAAAATTAAAAACTTCAATTGTAAATTAATTAAAATATATGACTATTGCTAGCAAAACAAAAAAAAATCTGATGGATACTTCTCGTTATAAAGCTTTTTAAATCTACAGAGTATTTTAAAAACTATTGTAAAATATGGCATACGTTATTCTAAACAACTAACCTTCTTTGCATGATCAAAGTGATATTATATCTCCAAATAACTTAGTACTTTAATAATACAGAGCTGTTTTGATATAAAAACTATAACTACAGCATCAATAATATAGGTAGAAAAACTACCTTCTACAAAAAAATTAATCTAATAGAGTTTTAATTTTTTTTATTCAAACTTATTTTTAATATGAAATTACATTCAGTTTAATAATTTCAGTTGAAAAAACATTTAACAACACAAGTTTAAATTAATGATCAAAAATATGAAACTAATATACAATGTTATAAGATAATAAAATCTAAATGTGAACTAAAAACTAAATAAATAGAAAATAAATATGCAGTGTCTAATTAATAATAATTTTAGAAATAATTTCAATGAAATATTTATAGGTTATTGTTTAGAAAAATAAAAAAGTACTTTATAAATACAATTATACTTAAACATGAATTTAACTTTTGAAAGATTCTAGTGTTCAACCTAATCAATAATTTAGTTACATAAAATTGTCATATAATGTATTGTTTATAAAATAAAAGTGTTTAATAACTACTTTAATTTACTTATTACAAAACTACAGACTGTATATCAGTGTTGTTATAGTGATTCCAACATGACTTCTTTCCAACATGACTTCACTTAAAAAGTTTATAATACTGAACTTTACTTGTATAATCTTCTTTTTTAAAGACGTTTTACTATTTGCTTTTAACCATTGCAGTTATGTAAGTTTGTTAAAATTTTATTTTGAACTTATATTATTTTTAACTATAACATCAAATGCGGATTTAAAAACCTGTTCTAAATCTACAAAATAGTCTATAAGATTTAAAGTGATTTTGGCCTAAAAATTTTATTAAAATATTTTTTTTTTTTCTATTAGTAAAACATGAAATTTTTTTTAAACTTAAAAACCACCATGATTTAAAAAAAAATGGTTGTACCTTTTTATTTAAATATTTCAGGAACGTGAAATATTGAAACAGTGAAAATACTTAAATTTTTTTTCAATCAAAACTTAAATCACACCTAGAAAATCTACTTTTCATTACTTAGTTTAAGGTTATAAAATTTTAAACCTTAAGTTTAAGCTTTAACATAACTTTATTTGAATATAAACTAAATACAGAGCATTTATAGTTATTTAGTTAATAAATGATTGTTTTAATTTTTATTTGCACAAACTTTTCGATGGTTTCTTAAAAAGGGTACTGAACACTGGCTTAAGTAAAAAAATTTTGAATTTTTTTGAAGTTTAAGAAAGTTTAAGACTTTTAAAAGCATTTGAAATGCCGTAGACAGTTTATTCACCGTAAAGCATTGTCAAAAAAGTAAATAAATTACAACTATTGTTTAATAAATTTTATATTTATTTTTTTATTAATGCTTGTTATTTTTAGTCGCAGTCGTTTAGATAACACAAACTTAATAAACACCAATTCTTTTTGTTATATACCAAAAACAAAAGTGTTTAAAATACTTTTGTCTTCTCCTTTATACTCAGTTAAACAATTAACTTACAATGTAAAAAGTTTTTCTTATAGAACTGCCTGCTATCTTTGTTTGTTTAAAATTTATTTTAGAAATTCAAACGATTTTTCTCTCACTAAATATATAACTTTCTAACTTTTCTGCATCAGTTTATATGAGGAGAAATACATTTCCAAAACATCTCCAAAATTTTCTGTCCTCTGAAGACCGGTTTTTTGCTGGTTGTTTTTATCGGCAAAAATTACACAATTTTCCAGTGAGTTTTTTTTTTATGTTTTAATTAGTCTTAAAACAATAAATAAAATTTAATAAATTTATTTATCTAAATAAAGTTTACTAAATGTATTTTATAACTAATTAGCTAATCAAAGTAAATTATAAAAAAAATCATTACAGTTTGCACACAAAATTACTTCAAAATAAACTGGTGCACGATAGTGTACACAATTTTTTTTCGCGTGCACGAAACGTTTAGGGTACATGAACCTCATTTAGGGGTGAACGAAATTTTCAGATTACACAAAAAAATATTTTAGTCTTCGCATTATTAGTTTTAGCGACATAGTTCAGTTAAGTATTAAAGTTAAATCTAGCCCTGGTGTTTGATTGGCTTTTATTTTTTGGCCATTTTACTCTCATGATCTATTTTGTAATTAAACAACACACATAAATTATTGTATAATTATAATTGTAACTATTATTACAATGCAATTAAAAAAATAAAACATACGTAACAACTTATAAAACAATTTAAGAAAACAACACAACTGTTGCGTTGAACTTTAATAAATTCCAATAAATAAGGACTTATTTGTCTTTAAAAAAACGTGGTAAATTATAGACTTCTTTTAAAATGAAGTAGAAAGAAGTATAAAGTTCTTTAAAGCCTTATTTTAGAAAACAACATATAAACTATAAAAATACGAAATAAGCTAAAATATGCAAATTAAAATAAACTTTAAGCAATTAACCGATAAACTATTTTTTTCTAAAAATAACGTAAGTTTAAATTGTTGTTAACTTTGATTAAACATCTTAGGATTTTTCTTCAAATTTTAAATTGTTGTTTACATTAATTAAACGTGTTAGTTTTTTCTTTAAGTTAAAAACTTTGTTTACATTGATTAAACGTATTAGTTTTTCTCGTTAAATTTTAAATTGTTTATTACATTGATTAAGCGTTTTAGTTTTTTCTTTTAATTTTAAATAATAGTTTTATAGTTTACCAATAATGACTTAGGCCCTGGTCATAATAAACACTGATAGTAAAAAAAATTATGGTAAACCACTAAGGTTGGTAAACAGCCAAATTGTAGAAACTTAAATTATACATATCATAGTTGTATAGTTTCTCCTTTGACAAACAACATGATCTAATAAATGTTGTTATTATATCACACTCTATAATTTTAAAGTAAAAGTTTCCAAGTCAGCATTAGTTTGGAGAAGATGGACACTTCTACTACTAACTAAAGTTTGTAAAAGTTGTATATTTTGTTATTTTTAGATTTAAAGTAATATTTAAAGACACTCATTTCTAACTATGATTGGGAACAATTCTATATATAGGTATTTGAAGTGTACAGGGTTGAATAAACAACACTGTTTAAACAACCCCAAGAACATATCTAAATCAGTAAAAGATAAATAAATCCTTGTACTGGTGAATTAACCTTCAACCTAATACTAAATAGCCTGATTAAACAACCAATATTTGACCCTAGTTTCCAAACTAAATTGTTGGTCTACATGACTATTTTATTTAAATTGGTAGCAAAACATAATGTAAAGTTTAGCTAAATGTAATTGAATTATAATTTATGCTATTCATCAAGTTGTACTATATTGTATTGCAGATGTTTGCCCACCTAAAAAGTGTGAAGTGGTTCAATCCTAGCAGCTATAATAAAGGTAAATTTTGTTTTTATTGCAATTTAATATATCAAAAGCTCCTATACAACACATATGTTCCTTAATATAATCTTGTTTTTAGTTTGGTTGTGCTGTTCTAAATATCATGACAATATAAATAATTCCTACAAAGTTTTAAAGAAAAATTAAGTATTATTTACTATCATATAACTAAACTATTTGTGTGCAAAGTTTGATTGGGTATAATAAATAACTTTTTGACTTAAAAGTCAGATGGTAAATAAAAATTTATTTTGAAATAGAGTTCCATTGCGGCAAATTTTAAAGTGCAAAAATAGAATTGAAAAAAGTGACAAGCCTAATGAAATGCAGTAAATTTAATATAGTTTGCTAGTTCATATCAGTTTTATAATAGAAAAGTACATCATATGTTTTTCTGTAAATATCCTTCCAAATATTTGTCACCATATTTAAACAATCATCCATTAATAATGGTTGGAATGTACTTTGTTTTTTATTTTTTCTCATCATATTATATTTTAATTGTTTCCTTTTGAGACTAGCTCTGACTTGGTAAGTATTCTACTAATTATTGCATGAGTTGGCTTTTTTTTAGTTCTCAGAGCTAGTTTTTATTTGTTAAAAGTTCTAATAAAAAGTCTTTTAAAGAGTGAAAAAACTTTTTGTTTTAATAAGATAGTGTAAAATAATAAAGTCCCCATTATTATTGGTTTATGTAAACTATATTATGTATTTAAATTTTCAAGTATATGACATCCAAAAACTAAAGTTTTTTTTTCACAAGTATAATATAATTTGTATAAATAATCATTATGTTTTGGAAATTTAAATTATGTGGTGCATTGGAAATATTTTAAGAAATATCCAGACTGGTATTAATACCATGTTAATACATTTGGTATTTTTTTGTGTACTTCAGTATAACAAGTCTTTATTTTTCTTGAGTAATTAAATATTACTACTTGACTAACATAATTTTTTCACTATTTATTGTTTTTAATTTAACATAAGGCTAATTGATAAGTTTTAAGTCACTCAGATTAGATTGGCTTCAATGCTTTAAAAGCCTGTCATAGATAAGCCGTAGTATTAAAAAAAAACAAAATTGTTTGTCTCTTTTATTGCTTTAACACCTTTTATGTTTATATAAGTAATTTACAAATTAAAGTTTTAAGGTTACAAGTGTTGATTATAACTTGTTATTTTTTCTACATTTTATATGTGTTGACAGGTTTTTACAACTTTAGAATGTGCAAGGGTCTTGAGGAAATTTTGAGCAATGATGCACATGAATCATCTGTAAGCACACAACAACTGGACCTCAACCCAGGAAGGTCTCTAACTGCTCACTTAGGGCAGTAACAAGGTAAATATGTTATAGTTCTTGCTTTTGTACTAATAGCTACAATAAATCATAAAAAGTTAAATTTAGAGAAAGTAAAGGTGACAATGTTATCTAAATTGAATTAAACTCATTCAGTGATGTTTATAAGTGATGTAGTTTATAATTAATGTTCATTTTTGACCTAATAACTGGAATAGAATCTAGTATTGCTTTTAACTCAACAGAATGTTCAAATAATTGCAAGTAAAAATTATCATTATTGTTAATATTAAGTATATTTATCATTATCATTTTTCATTTAACATAAAAATTAGTGTGGTCATTACAAGTAAAAAGTAAAATTTAACAAAAAAACTTTAAACTTGTTTTAAAGACTAATGAACATAAGCTAAGAATGTTTTTTAGGATGCGAACTAATTTATTAAATAATTAATTAAATATTTAAAATATTGTTACAACAAAGTTAGATTTGCTCACTTTGTTAGTACATCACTTTGAGTATTGTGATGGTTTTAAATGTTAAAGTTTGGCCAAAAGAAAACTTATTTGTATTCCAATGTTTTTCTTAAACTCAACGTTTTTTAATTTTAAAATAATAGAAATCAACAAAAGGCTATGATTAAATTAAATAGAAGACCATACTTGATTATTTTTACCCATCCACAATTTTATACAAAATATTATAAATAAGCTTGATGACAACTTACCACTAAAAAATTATTGTTTCCTAAAATATTAGCAAGTTTGCCACTAAAATTAAAAAGCAAAATGAATTTTTTTTTTAATCTAGCACCAGGGTTGCCACTCGGTCAGGAAAAGTCAGGAAATCAGGAAAAGTCAGGAGAAATTAAAAAAAAAGAAAAAAATCAGGAAAAAATGGGGGGTTTTAAAAAAGTCAGGAAAAGGCAGGAAATTTGATAAAATTAAAAAAAAAGTCAGATTATGTCATTTTAATTTTACAAAATTCCTTGTTTTCCAAAGCCTTCAAACGGTAAAAATTAATTAAAAGTCCTTTGAAGTCAGAAAAAAATTCCAAAATTTTCCTAGAAATTTACAAAAATATTTAACTTTATTTCCAATGCCTTCACCTGGTATAAGTTAAGATAAAAAACTCCTCACAGTGGAAATTGTAAAAATAAAATTGGAACACGATTTCAGCAAAGTAACTCGATTATTGTTGATGAAAATTTGTATGCGTCCTTTGAACGACGTCAGTATCAGTAGAAATGAAAATCAGCTCCATCCTACCACTATAGTTACGTCACGATAGAAATTTGCTAATAGAATCCAATAACTTTGCTTTCGAAATAAAATATCCTTTATAAAACTGCAAAAAATTTCTATTAACATATTGAACAAGTACCCTACTTTAACAAGCAGATTTTGTAAGCTTTTTAGTATTGATAATCTGTAGCAAGGACACTTCCATAGTGAAACTGATATATACACAAAAGTTTATCTAGCATAATTTTAAAATCTAAGTGTTTTTTGTTTAAGTAAATAGTTAAGTTCTTTATAGTTATGCAGTTAGTTTAGTATTTTATGGATCAAGTTGATGTGTATACTTTATCTCTTTATAATTTTTTAAAGTTGTTTAAATTTATGAAATAAGTTTTAAGAGAGGTATATGCCAAGATTAAGTTTACACATTATTTGTATTTTTTGTAGAGTAACTTAAGTTTTTAAAGTAAATATTTAATTATTCAAACCAAAACAAACCAGTTTGTTGCAGTTAAAAATCATACCTTTCACCCCAAATTAGACTCATTACTACGAATTTATAAAACATTTTTTCCTATTTTTTTAATATATGAATTAAAGCGCTGAAAGTAATAAAAATATTAGTCATCAGATAAAAGTAAATGATAGGTTTATGTATTAGGGCTTACATCTGATAGTAAGAATATTTTTAAATTGAATCTTTTAAACAGGATTTCCATGAAGCTCTCTCTTTGAGTGAAGGTCAGTAGACAGATCCCCAGAGTGATTGGCCTTTACGAGTCAATTCCTCTTCCCACTTTGAATGCATCATCCGCAAGGTAATTTCTACATAGTATGTTTGAAAATCATTCGTTTGAACTTGTAATTGTTTTTAAACTTATAGTGAATAAGTTTACCAAACAAGAAGCCATGTTGTAATAACAAGTAGTTTATAAAACACCTTAACACAAATTTAAAAACATAAATCTCTTAGTTTTACAAGTTCTGAGGATAATAAATAGTCCTATTTAGTTAACTAATGCTAGTCAATAATAAAGTTGATCGATTTTAAAAAAAAGTAATACAAACATGATGATATATTATCTAAATAAAGTGGTCATCTTGCTTGTGAATTGTTTTCTGAAATGTTGTTATAAAGTCGTGTAATAATACATTTTGTAACAACTACCTTGATTATTTTTTGAACATATGTATTTTAGGAAGCGTTTTCAAAGTTTACCTTAAATATATATCACTATTGACCTACTTCTTAGTAACTAATTTAACAAACTTTGAACATTTTTATTGTATTTTATTACTGTAAAGTAACCATTTTGTACCAGTTTCTTAGGTATTTTATTGCCAAACCATAAACAGAACAAAATAAAGTCCATAATTGTTTGATGCTCAATTTTATGCTAATTTTAAAAAGCTCGGTTTAATTATTTTAAATTAAACAAATATCCATTTTGATCACATAACTATTGCGAAACACATCTATCAGGGTTAGCTAAAAACCATCTAGAAATTGAACAAAAATTACTGGAATTTTTATCATCAATTCTTACGAAAAAACAATGAATTTCTGAAGTCTTTGTTATACAATAGTTTTTATTTGACATCATCACTTAAATTTTTATAAACCACATTCAAAGTAGCATTACAGTATCTCCTCATTAACGTTATTAAATTTAACGAATTCCTTACCTTGAAATTTATGTCATACTCAAGGTGGAAAAAAAAAATTGTATTTTCAAAACATGAAAAAATTTTTGACAACCCTGAGATATGCTCAAATGATTAATAGATTAAAGGCAATGTTTAAATAGTTAATGATAAACTGCATGATTAAAATGTGAATGAAGTGTAGCGTTAGTAGATAAGTTTGTTAGTAAAAGCTAAATATTTTTTTCAAACAGAATGAGATCACAGCCGGAGACGGAACGATGAAAAGAATCAGAAACAGAATCAGTGCGGATCAGATAACTTATTTATATAAACATTTGAATAAACTTTTTGCATTTAAATTGTGTTTACTTTGTCATAATTAAATAGATTAAGACAGAAAATTAATGCTTGGGTGTAGTGAAAAAAGTTTTAATATTTGATAGATCTATTATTTAGTAACTTTCCTTTATTTAGTTGTTATAATGTCTTGAGTTTAAGCCCAATAACAGTTTTTTTAATGAAAACATAAAGCGCATAAAATAATTGGTTTAAAGAGCCGTTCAATTCGTACACCAGTTAGATACACTTAAGTTTAGTACAAGTTTATATAAGGATAGTATAATTCAACTTAACGACTATGAGTATGTCTTTAATAAATTGTTTTAAATCCCTACCTGAATATTAAAAGAAACTAAATGTATTATCACCGTCATAATCCTAGGCTGCTTATCGCTTAGTAAAGTTGTTAATTGAAAGTTTCAAAATTTTTCATTTGTAAAAAAATGAATATATTTTCATACTAGTTGCCTTGTTACTAGTATAATATTTGGCAACTTATTTTTAGATCTATATATAAATTTATATGTTGCACAAATACTATTTTTCTCTATAGCCGGGTGTGTGGTTATCGTGTAAAATACACTTCTTGTAACATATATAATAATCTTCTGATCTAGTTGCACTTAAAAACTATACCAAGCTAAACCCTGTTTTCCTTATAATAAATATAAGCCAATTTTACTGATCTAAAACAAAAATTTCGACTTTATTATAAATGTGGTTATTTAGAGTTCCTGTATCAAAGAGAAAACTTATTCAACCGGCGTAAGCATTACGACGACGCCCTAAGAACCAATTTCAAAATATCGACAAAGTCCGGAGCCAGGACACCGAAGGCTCAAAATAACTACCTAGGCATAAAGCAATCATCTAAAAATATGCAAATACAATCTCAAAATTAGAAACAATTGTAAGTTCAAAAGAGTTAATTTGTAACAGTTGGAAAATATCTATATATAACAGTTATCTAAGGTGGAAACAAAGAAATCAAATAGTTCAACTTGTAGTTGCTTGAAACTTTAATGCTTGTGATTGCTTGAAACTTTGAAATTATTTCAAGTATTTTTTAACGCTATTGTTTTACATGTTTAAATAGAAATATTGATAGTAATAAATAATAACTAAAAGCTTAAAATAAGTTTGTACCTCTATAGTTACAGTTACAATAGAAGAACACAACTTGTAACTGTTTAAATTTTCATCACACAAAAGTAAACAGTTATTTGTCCAAAGATGTTAATTTATTACAATTAGAAAGTATTTTGTAAGATTGAAACAAAGAATTCAAACTTTACTACTGTTAAATTGCTTGAAACTGTGAAAATAATTTAACTGTTTTATAACATTATTGCTTCATAAGTTTCAATAGAAATATTGATACTAAGAAGTCATAACTCCGAACTTAAAAATAAGTTTCTACCTAAGTAGTTACAGTTACAACAAGAAGAAAAAAACATGTAACTGATTGAAATTTCAACAGAAAAAAGTAAAGAGTTGTTTATCAAAAGATGTTGATAAAACACATATGTTCAACAGACAAAATTATTTGTTTAAAGAAGTTGATCGTATATCATCTAAAGCTTGCAACATGTACTAGCTCATTGATGTTTTCATATTAATTCATAATAATTCATGCATTGTAAAAAAAGAACAAGAAAAAATTGTCAACAAAAAAAAATATACTGTTAACTAGATGTACTTACAACACAAGGTTTTCTAGAGAAATGATTCAAATGAAAAATTAATATTCTTCTAAAATCTTATTTGATTGTTTACGTCACAAATAAAAACATAACTTAGTTTATGCGCGGTCATATAAGCCCGCCTAATGTTTATGCAAATTTTCCCTTTGTTAGAAACTTCAAAACTTATACCTTTTGATAGCTGAATTTTTTTTGATCTTTTATGTAAATTTTATTTTACTAGTCTAAGCATTGTTTTTAAATTTACAGTGTTTTATTTTAAAAACAAATAATGCCACCATAAAACTTTCTTTAAATTGTGCACAACTTTTATTTGTAATAATAAAAGTATAATTCTTGTTTAAACTTTTTGGTAACTCAAAGTGAATAAAACCATTTTGAGTTGTTATGGTGTTTTTTTTTCGGTTTTCTTTTAACAGTTGATTCTAAAACTACAAATATATCAAACCAAATCTGAGGCTGCTATTTGATATTAATAATCCTTAACTAGACTTTTAAATTGAATTGTCTTTTTTGATATATATTCAAACTTGAAAACTTAAGTACTGACATCAAAGCGCCCAAAAAATCTGAATCCAATGGATTTGGTTTTGTATATTGTGATTATAAAGTACGAGAGAGGCAGATATAAGCAGGCCAAAAAAAGGACTGAAACCAATAAGTCAGGGCTTAAAAATTCAGACCTTGTTACAAAACACTTTTAGTATAAACTATTTTTTCTTTGGACATTAACCTTAACCTTAAAAGCTTTAAGTATTTTGGCAATTTAGAACAATTAAAAAAGCATAAGCTTAAGATTTCAGGAAAAATAATGTTTTACCAAAAGTTTTTTTCAAAAAAAGAGACAATTACCGCTCACGCGGTACAAAGCTATTTGTTAAAAGGTATGTACTTAATCCGTAAACATATCAAAAATGTGATTTTTTTTTGTCGATTTTTCATATTGTTGCAATTATAGAGAAAATAATTAAAAATTTATAACTTAAAACACTTGTTCATTCACATTTTTTAAAAATTGACTAACTTGATAACTTTTGTTTTAAATGTCATAACATATATCATGAAAAATTTGTTCACTCAATAAACTTAAATATGTTTTAGCTTTGACAATTGATGAAATAAGAACTGAAACAGTTATAAGCAATTTCGGAAAAAATTGTTTGTCATATAAATAAAAACTAGTGATGTGAATGATAACAAAAGGGTAAGTAAACATACAGTATTTTTAATGTATTTTATATGCACATCATTTTTTAAAACAAGTGTTTTTTAAACCCATAAAGGTGTTTATAAATCAAGAAACTTATTTTATGATGTATTTTAACTATATTTTATCTTCTTTTTTAAATTATTAGGCTGTTTTAAAGTATATAAAGTCTAGCACGGGACTTGAACCCCTGATCGTTAAATTAAAAGTCCAACGCTCTACCGACTGAGCTACTCATGCTCACGATGGGGTATACTTAATTGTGTTTAAAAAGCTATCTCCGGCTCTTATGACGTAATAATAGTACAAATTTATGGAACACATGCAAAATCCACCCGCGATCAAAATCCACCCAGTCAAATTCGGGAACCGCTTAGCAATCGAAAGTAAGGGTTAGGGGTAACAGTGATAGTCAAAAACAAATAAAAAAATTGATGAAAAAAAGCAAAAAGTATATAAAATAAAATAATAAATACAGGAAATAAAATTAAAAATTGGGTGGATTTTGAACGCGGGTGGATTTTGATAGTATACCTAATTTATTATAAATAGAACATTTAAAAGTGCTATATAATTTATATTTTACTTTAGCTTCAGCTTTTAAATATTATCAAACTTCTTATTTTGGTTGTTTTTTAACACTAAAATGAGTTAAAAAACTAAAAGTAGCATATATATATAATTTGTATAAAGTTGTATAAAAATTGAAAAAACTATGCTTTTACATAATTATTATCAATTAAAAAACTTTTGATCTATTATTATCTAATAGAAAAAAACGATAACTTGTTGAAATATTTTAGACAAATATTACACATCATTAATAAAGGCATCTGTAAGAATAACATAGATTATCGACACAAATTACACCGACTTATATTATCTAAAATTAATAAAACACAAAATTTCTCACCTGTTAGTGTTTCTATTTTCTTTTTAAATTTTTAGAGTTTGCCCACTATTTTCTTATTGTTCTTTTTCAAAACTCTTTTTATATCTACTTTGAAGTTTTGCTGTGAATAAAGTTAGCTGTTCAAAAAATTGATGGGAATTCTAAATAGCAAATACATAGATGTGTTTAAAATATTTTTTTAACCAATAAATGTAATTATACTAACAAGAAGTTTGTTTTGACATGTATATACAAATTACATTTTCTCCTTGTTAAAAAAATTCAAATCTTTTTTTAAACCTTAAAAGCAGCCTGAAAAAACTTGAAACCCTGATCAATGTGTAAAAAATGATTAAACTTCAGCTTTTAAAGATTAAACTTTTTTATTAAGTTTTTATTAAACATGAAATGAAGTTTAACAAATTAAAAGTGGTACATATATATTGCTAGTTGTTGCATAAAAACTATATTAACATAAATATAAGCAATTCAAAAACTTTAGAATCAATGTTACCTACTAGACAAAAAAAAAAAGTATTTTTCAATAGTTCACAAAATTATCATAAATCGTTTATAAAAGCGTTTCTATCAATATCTTAGATGAACATTATATGACACAAACATCAACAATTAACTTTGTCTAAAATTAAAAAAGATGGCGCTGTTAGCTTCACTGTTTTGAGGTGCAATTTCCTGACGTTGAACTTTGATTGCAACAGGCAAATCAAATTGTTTCAATTTTTCTCATCCGTCAGGCAATCGCACCACAAAACAGCTACTGGACCGCACCGCTACGGTGAAGCCAGCGCCGTGGTGCGGGTTACCCCCTTTTTGTTTCGTGTGGCGGGGGTTCACCGGGTTTCCCCGGTCATATAGGCCACATTGTCTTTTAAAGAATTATTTTTTTAAAAATCTGAAAAAAATAACGATTTGGCAAATCGTATGGAAAATTACATCAAATTTTTTTTTAATTGTCTCATAGGAGGTCACTACGTTTCGGCGCTTAGTGAAAATTCAAATCACAAGAAAATGACAAATTCAGAAAAGGTGAATAACTTGCAATATATTTTTAAACGTACAGTTAGACTTTATAAATTATTTACATACAAATTAAATTCTTTAGGTTGCATTTGCAGTTAATTAGCTTGAGCATTCAAAAGGCTTCAAGCTATACGGTATTTAGGGCATAAAAATTATGGTTAAATATTACAATAAATAAACAAATAACGTACTTTTTATATTAACGTTAAAACAACATTTTTTTCTATTACTTTTGTATTTTTCTATTCTCTTTTTTTTTTTTTTGTTTACGTTTGTTTTCAGTTTTTTTTTTTTTGCTTTTATTTTTTGCTTTTTTTATTTTTTTTTTGTTTGCGTTTTTTTTTTCTTTTTTTTTTTTGCTTTGTTTTTATTGCTTTTTGTTTGTTATTTTCTTTTATATTGCTTTTTTTTCTTTTTATTAATATCATTTGCTTTTTTAGTTTTTTAATGTTGTTTTATTATAATGGGTTTGATATGTCTTAGTCGATCATCTACTAAAGCACCAATATCATCCACCATACTAAGCCTCCTATAGCTAGATTACAGGTAGTAACAACATTACCCGGCAGTATAGTATACGTAATTAGTTCATTTATTATCTTAAATTTAGTTATGTAGTATTTTTATGCCCTTTAATCTTAGATTAAAAATATGTAACCTAAAGAATTTAAATTGTAAGAAGTAATTTTTTTTATTAAATTAGATCGTTAATATAACAGTAACTTTTTATATTTTTCTATATATCATTTATGCAATTTTGTCATTTTAAGTGGTTTTACAACTCATTATGCTACGAAACGTCTTAACCAACTTAAATCTAATCATATCAAGAAAAAAATAATTTAACTTCTTTGTATTTAATTTTTGAAATTATAAATGAATTAGAATTTTAGAATTTAAATTTATGAAACCACAAATATATAACGAAAAATATAAAAGAAAACGTAACAAGATTACAAAAACTAAAAGATTAAACTAAAATTGCAAAATGAGTAACACAATTAGTTTATAAAATAAACTGAATCTGAATCTAAAACTTAAGCTGAAGAAGCGAAACTGAAGGAAACTTAAATTTATTCACTGTTGTCACGCGAAACATGCCCTGTATCGCAATTTGGATCAAAAATACAATCTCTAAGCGCTGAACCTCTCAAAAAAAAATTCTCAACAGAGTATGAAAAATATACTTGAGAAAAAGTAGTTTTTAAATTTTTAATGTTTTTTAAACTAGAGGACCTAACTGTAACACTTCCATTGATAAAATTGATACGACCTGATGTGTTATCATATTTTTCATCAGACTTTGCAAAATACTTTTTAAGTTTATCAACTTGTAACCATAAACTACCCTCAATTTCATTGTCTTTCTTAAATTCATGGTCAATTTCGTGCTCGAAGTTTTTGAAAAAATAGAATTTGTGATTTTTTTTAAAGTTTTTTTGATCTACCGTAAAGCAATAACTAGTATCTTGGTACAATTCTAATCTAACTCCTTCAGGCCAAGCGTAATTAGTTTCCTCGAAAAGTTCCCTTACCGCAGTTCTTTTTAGATTGTTATTATCGTTATAATCTATTTTTCCCATAGGGAAATTGATTCTAATTTTATTATTTTTATCTCTATAATAAACAAATAACAATTCGCCCTTACCCTTCTTGACGCGATGTAAGATTACCCCCGCGCAGTCTAACCTTTTTACATTGAATTCCCAGTTAATTAAAAAAGAATCTCCCCGCTTGTGTTTAAATTTAACCTTAAATAAGTTATTAGCTAAATGGTGTTTTGCATCGTCGTTTAATTGATCAATAAAAATTTGCTTAGCGTAACGGTCGAAACTTTTGTATTTTTCATCAACTAGACTGTATACTTGTTTTTCGATAATGTTATAAACATTCAAAAAGTCATGCCAATCATCTTTTGAAAATTTTTTATTAATAAAATCTATAAGTTTTTGTTTAAGTTCATTATCGTGTTTATTTTTGAAAGATCTAGATACGTTGTTAACCTGATCTGTTACGAAAAAGGACGTTCCACCCGCTTCTTGTTGTGGTGCTCGATCCCGCTGGAGTTCCGCATGCGTCATTTGAACACCTTGGACAACCTCCTCCTCACCAACTATATTCGTAGTTTTAATGACGTCATCCGGTATAAATTTTGTCCTAGATGGTATTAAATAAACGTTTTTTATATTTATTTTACACAGAAAAGTTTAATATGGGGTTGCCAAAAACAAATTAGTTAAAACTAGGATTGTTTATTAGATTGATTTATTGGACTCCAATTAAATTTGAAATTGTACATATTTAGAGAAATCAAAAACTGTACATTGTTTGATTAAAAAGTATAAAGTTACAACTTAACAATAAATAGCAAAGCCTAGACTTCAATAGGTTCCTTAAGAAAGCCTCAAGCTAAAAACTCAAAAATATCAATCTATTAAAATTGATGAGTTTTTAAAATATTTTCTTTGAAGCTTTCTTAAAAATGGTTAATCTTTATGTTGAAAATTAAAAACTTCAATTGTAAATTAATTAAAATATATGACTATTGCTAGCAAAACAAAAAAAAATCTGATGGATACTTCTCGTTATAAAGCTTTTTAAATCTACAGAGTATTTTAAAAACTATTGTAAAATATGGCATACGTTATTCTAAACAACTAACCTTCTTTGCATGATCAAAGTGATATTATATCTCCAAATAACTTAGTACTTTAATAATACAGAGCTGTTTTGATATAAAAACTATAACTACAGCATCAATAATATAGGTAGAAAAACTACCTTCTACAAAAAAATTAATCTAATAGAGTTTTAATTTTTTTTATTCAAACTTATTTTTAATATGAAATTACATTCAGTTTAATAATTTCAGTTGAAAAAACATTTAACAACACAAGTTTTAATTAATGATCAAAAATATGAAACTAATATACAATGTTATAAGATAATAAAATCTAAATGTGAACTAAAAACTAAATAAATAGAAAATAAATATGCAGTGTCTAATGAATAATAATTTTAGAAATAATTTCAATGAAATATTTATAGGTTATTAATTAGAAAAATAAAAAAGTACTTTATAAATACAATTATACTTAAACATGAATTTAACTTTTGAAAGATTTTAGTGTTCAACCTAATCAATAATTTAGTTACATAAAATTGTCATATAATGTATTGTTTATAAAATAAAAGTGTTTAATAACTAC
This sequence comes from Thalia democratica, assembly GCF_965202585.1. Classification (NCBI taxonomy): domain Eukaryota; kingdom Metazoa; phylum Chordata; class Thaliacea; order Salpida; family Salpidae; genus Thalia; species Thalia democratica. The sequence continues at coordinate 24,716,430 of NC_139169.1, read as the reverse complement.
TTTAATTTACTTATTTCAAAACTACAGACTGTATATCAGTGTTGTTATAGTGATTCCAACATGACTTCTTTCCAACATGACTTCACTTAAAAAGTTTATAATACTGAACTTTACTTGTATAATCTTCTTTTTTAAAGACGTTTTACTATTTGCTTTTAACCATTGCAGTTATGTAAGTTTGTTAAAATTTTATTTTGAACTTATATTATTTTTAACTATAACATCAAATGCGGATTTAAAAACCTGTTCTAAATCTACAAAATAGTCTATAAGATTTAAAGTGATTTTGGCCTAAAAATTTTATTAAAATATTTTTTTTTTTCTATTAGTAAAACATGAAATTTTTTTTAAACTTAAAAACCACCATGATTTAAAAAAAAATGGTTGTACCTTTTTATTTAAATATTTCAGGAACGTGAAATATTGAAACAGTGAAAATACTTAAAGTTTTTTTCAATCAAAACTTAAATCACACCTAGAAAATCTACTTTTCATTACTTAGTTTAAGGTTATAAAATTTTAAACCTTAAGTTTAAGCTTTACCATAACTTTATTTGAATATAAACTAAATACAGAGCATTTATAGTTATTTAGTTAATAAATGATTGTTTTAATTTTTATTTGCACAAACTTTTCGATGGTTTCTTAAAAAGGGTACTGAACACTGGCTTAAGTAAAAAAATTTTGAATTTTTTTGAAGTTTAAGAAAGTTTAAGACTTTTAAAAGCATTTGAAATGCCGTAGACAGTTTATTCACCGTAAAGCATTGTCAAAAAAGTAAATAAATTACAACTATTGTTTAATAAATTTTATATTTATTTTCTTATTAATGCTTGTTATTTTTAGTCGCAGTCGTTTAGATAACACAAACTTAATAAACACCAATTCTTTTTGTTATATACCAAAAACAAAAGTGTTTAAAATACTTTTGTCTTCTCCTTTATACTCAGTTAAACAATTAACTTACAATGTAAAAAGTTTTTCTTATAGAACTGCCTGCTATCTTTGTTTGTTTAAAATTTATTTTAGAAATTCAAACGATTTTTCTCTCACTAAATATATAACTTTCTAACTTTTCTGCATCAGTTTATATGAGGAGAAATACATTTCCAAAACATCTCCAAAATTTTCTGTCCTCTGAAGACCGGTTTTTTGCTGGTTGTTTTTATCGGCAAAAATTACACAATTTTCCAGTGAGTTTTTTTTTTATGTTTTAATTAGTCTTAAAACAATAAATAAAATTTAATAAATTTATTTATCTAAATAAAGTTTACTAAATGTATTTTATAACTAATTAGCTAATCAAAGTAAATTATAAAAAAAATCATTACAGTTTGCACACAAAATTACTTCAAAATAAACTGGTGCACGATAGTGTACACAATTTTTTTTCGCGTGCACGAAACGTTTAGGGTACATGAACCTCATTTAGGGGTGAACGAAATTTTCAGATTACACAAAAAAATATTTTAGTCTTCGCATTATTAGTTTTAGCGACATAGTTCAGTTAAGTATTAAAGTTAAATCTAGCCCTGGTGTTTGATTGGCTTTTATTTTTTGGCCATTTTACTCTCATGATCTATTTTGTAATTAAACAACACACATAAATTATTGTATAATTATAATTGTAACTATTATTACAATGCAATTAAAAAAATAAAACATACGTAACAACTTATAAAACAATTTAAGAAAACAACACAACTGTTGCGTTGAACTTTAATAAATTCCAATAAATAAGGACTTATTTGTCTTTAAAAAAACGTGGTAAATTATAGACTTCTTTTAAAATGAAGTAGAAAGAAGTATAAAGTTCTTTAAAGCCTTATTTTAGAAAACAACATATAAACTATAAAAATACGAAATAAGCTAAAATATGCAAATTAAAATAAACTTTAAGCAATTAACCGATAAACTATTTTTTTCTAAAAATAACGTAAGTTTAAATTGTTGTTAACTTTGATTAAACATCTTAGGATTTTTCTTCAAATTTTAAATTGTTGTTTACATTAATTAAACGTGTTAGTTTTTTCTTTAAGTTAAAAACTTTGTTTACATTGATTAAACGTATTAGTTTTTCTCGTTAAATTTTAAATTGTTTATTACATTGATTAAGCGTTTTAGTTTTTTCTTTTAATTTTAAATAATAGTTTTATAGTTTACCAATAATGACTTAGGCCCTGGTCATAATAAACACTGATAGTAAAAAAAATTATGGTAAACCACTAAGGTTGGTAAACAGCCAAATTGTAGAAACTTAAATTATACATATCATAGTTGTATAGTTTCTCCTTTGACAAACAACATGATCTAATAAATGTTGTTATTATATCACACTCTATAATTTTAAAGTAAAAGTTTCCAAGTCAGCATTAGTTTGGAGAAGATGGACACTTCTACTACTAACCAAAGTTTGTAAAAGTTGTATATTTTGTTATTTTTAGATTTAAAGTAATATTTAAAGACACTCATTTCTAACTATGATTGGGAACAATTCTATATATAGGTATTTGAAGTGTACAGGGTTGAATAAACAACACTGTTTAAACAACCCCAAGAACATATCTAAATCAGTAAAAGATAAATAAATCCTTGTACTGGTGAATTAACCTTCAACCTAATACTAAATAGCCTGATTAAACAACCAATATTTGACCCTAGTTTCCAAACTAAATTGTTGGTCTACATGACTATTTTATTTAAATTGGTAGCAAAACATAATGTAAAGTTTAGCTAAATGTAATTGAATTATAATTTATGCTATTCATCAAGTTGTACTATATTGTATTGCAGATGTTTGCCCACCTAAAAAGTGTGAAGTGGTTCAATCCTAGCAGCTATAATAAAGGTAAATTTTGTTTTTATTGCAATTTAATATATCAAAAGCTCCTATACAACACATATGTTCATTAATATAATCTTGTTTTTAGTTTGGTTGTGCTGTTCTAAATATCATGACAATATAAATAATTCCTACAAAGTTTTAAAGAAAAATTAAGTATTATTTACTATCATATAACTAAACTATTTGTGTGCAAAGTTTGATTGGGTATAATAAATAACTTTTTGACTTAAAAGTCAGATGGTAAATAAAAATTTATTTTGAAATAGAGTTCCATTGCGGCAAATTTTAAAGTGCAAAAATAGAATTGAAAAAAGTGACAAGCCTAATGAAATGCAGTAAATTTAATATAGTTTGCTAGTTCATATCAGTTTTATAATAGAAAAGTACATCATATGTTTTTCTGTAAATATCCTTCCAAATATTTGTCACCATATTTAAACAATCATCCATTAATAATGGTTGGAATGTACTTTGTTTTTTATTTTTTCTCATCATATTATATTTTAATTGTTTCCTTTTGAGACTAGCTCTGACTTGGTAAGTATTCTACTAATTATTGCATGAGTTGGCTTTTTTTTAGTTCTCAGAGCTAGTTTTTATTTGTTAAAAGTTCTAATAAAAAGTCTTTTAAAGAGTGAAAAAACTTTTTGTTTTAATAAGATAGTGTAAAATAATAAAGTCCCCATTATTATTGGTTTATGTAAACTATATTATGTATTTAAATTTTCAAGTATATGACATCCAAAAACTAAAGTTTTTTTTTCACAAGTATAATATAATTTGTATAAATAATCATTATGTTTTGGAAATTTAAATTATGTGGTGCATTGGAAATATTTTAAGAAATATCCAGACTGGTATTAATACCATGTTAATACATTTGGTATTTTTTTGTGTACTTCAGTATAACAAGTCTTTATTTTTCTTGAGTAATTAAATATTACTACTTGACTAACATAATTTTTTCACTATTTATTGTTTTTAATTTAACATAAGGCTAATTGATAAGTTTTAAGTCACTCAGATTAGATTGGCTTCAATGCTTCAAAAGCCTGTCATAGATAAGCCGTAGTATTAAAAAAAAACAAAATTGTTTGTCTCTTTTATTGCTTTAACACCTTTTATGTTTATATAAGTAATTTACAAATTAAAGTTTTAAGGTTACAAGTGTTGATTATAACTTGTTATTTTTTCTACATTTTATATGTGTTGACAGGTTTTTACAACTTTAGAATGTGCAAGGGTCTTGAGGAAATTTTGAGCAATGATGCACATGAATCATCTGTAAGCACACAACAACTGGACCTCAACCCAGGAAGGTCTCTAACTGCTCACTTAGGGCAGTAACAAGGTAAATATGTTATAGTTCTTGCTTTTGTACTAATAGCTACAATAAATCATAAAAAGTTAAATTTAGAGAAAGTAAAGGTGACAATGTTATCTAAATTGAATTAAACTCATTCAGTGATGTTTATAAGTGATGTAGTTTATAATTAATGTTCATTTTTGACCTAATAACTGGAATAGAATCTAGTATTGCTTTTAACTCAACAGAATGTTCAAATAATTGCAAGTAAAAATTATCATTATTGTTAATATTAAGTATATTTATCATTATCATTTTTCATTTAACATAAAAATTAGTGTGGTCATTACAAGTAAAAAGTAAAATTTAACAAAAAAACTTTAAACTTGTTTTAAAGACTAATGAACATAAGCTAAGAATGTTTTTTAGGATGCGAACTAATTTATTAAATAATTAATTAAATATTTAAAATATTGTTACAACAAAGTTAGATTTGCTCACTTTGTTAGTACATCACTTTGAGTATTGTGATGGTTTTAAATGTTAAAGTTTGGCCAAAAGAAAACTTATTTGTATTCCAATGTTTTTCTTAAACTCAACGTTTTTTAATTTTAAAATAATAGAAATCAACAAAAGGCTATGATTAAATTAAATAGAAGACCATACTTGATTATTTTTACCCATCCACAATTTTATACAAAATATTATAAATAAGCTTGATGACAACTTACCACTAAAAAATTATTGTTTCCTAAAATATTAGCAAGTTTGCCACTAAAATTAAAAAGCAAAATGAATTTTTTTTTTAATCTAGCACCAGGGTTGCCACTCGGTCAGGAAAAGTCAGGAAATCAGGAAAAGTCAGGAGAAATTAAAAAAAAAGAAAAAAATCAGGAAAAAATGGGGGGTTTTAAAAAAGTCAGGAAAAGGCAGGAAATTTGATAAAATTAAAAAAAAAGTCAGATTATGTCATTTTAATTTTACAAAATTCCTTGTTTTCCAAAGCCTTCAAACGGTAAAAATTAATTAAAAGTCCTTTGAAGTCAGAAAAAAATTCCAAAATTTTCCTAGAAATTTACAAAAATATTTAACTTTATTTCCAATGCCTTCACCTGGTATAAGTTAAGATAAAAAACTCCTCACAGTGGAAATTGTAAAAATAAAATTGGAACACGATTTCAGCAAAGTAACTCGATTATTGTTGATGAAAATTTGTATGCGTCCTTTGAACGACGTCAGTATCAGTAGAAATGAAAATCAGCTCCATCCTACCACTATAGTTACGTCACGATAGAAATTTGCTAATAGAATCCAATAACTTTGCTTTCGAAATAAAATATCCTTTATAAAACTGCAAAAAATTTCTATTAACATATTGAACAAGTACCCTACTTTAACAAGCAGATTTTGTAAGCTTTTTAGTATTGATAATCTGTAGCAAGGACACTTCCATAGTGAAACTGATATATACACAAAAGTTTATCTAGCATAATTTTAAAATCTAAGTGTTTTTTGTTTAAGTAAATAGTTAAGTTCTTTATAGTTATGCAGTTAGTTTAGTATTTTATGGATCAAGTTGATGTGTATACTTTATCTCTTTATAATTTTTTAAAGTTGTTTAAATTTATGAAATAAGTTTTAAGAGAGGTATATGCCAAGATTAAGTTTACACATTATTTGTATTTTTTGTAGAGTAACTTAAGTTTTTAAAGTAAATATTTAATTATTCAAACCAAAACAAACCAGTTTGTTGCAGTTAAAAATCATACCTTTCACCCCAAATTAGACTCATTACTACGAATTTATAAAACATTTTTTCCTATTTTTTTAATATATTAATTAAAGCGCTGAAAGTAATAAAAATATTAGTCATCAGATAAAAGTAAATGATAGGTTTATGTATTAGGGCTTACATCTGATAGTAAGAATATTTTTAAATTGAATCTTTTAAACAGGATTTCCATGAAGCTCTCTCTTTGAGTGAAGGTCAGTAGACAGATCCCCAGAGTGATTGGCCTTTACGAGTCAATTCCTCTTCCCACTTTGAATGCATCATCCGCAAGGTAATTTCTACATAGTATGTTTGAAAATCATTCGTTTGAACTTGTAATTGTTTTTAAACTTATAGTGAATAAGTTTACCAAACAAGAAGCCATGTTGTAATAACAAGTAGTTTATAAAACACCTTAACACAAATTTAAAAACATAAATCTCTTAGTTTTACAAGTTCTGAGGATAATAAATAGTCCTATTTAGTTAACTAATGCTAGTCAATAATAAAGTTGATCGATTTTAAAAAAAAGTAATACAAACATGATGATATATTATCTAAATAAAGTGGTCATCTTGCTTGTGAATTGTTTTCTGAAATGTTGTTATAAAGTCGTGTAATAATACATTTTGTAACAACTTCCTTGATTATTTTTTGAACATATGTATTTTAGGAAGCGTTTTCAAAGTTTACCTTAAATATATATCACTATTGACCTACTTCTTAGTAACTAATTTAACAAACTTTGAACATTTTTATTGTATTTTATTACTGTAAAGTAACCATTTTGTACCAGTTTCTTAGGTATTTTATTGCCAAACCATAAACAGAACAAAATAAAGTCCATAATTGTTTGATGCTCAATTTTATGCTAATTTTAAAAAGCTCGGTTTTATTATTTTAAATTAAACAAATATCCATTTTGATCACATAACTATTGCGAAACACATCTATCAGGGTTAGCTAAAAACCATTTAGAAATTGAACAAAAATTACTGGAATTTTTATCATCAATTCTTACGAAAAAACAATGAATTTCTGAAGTCTTTGTTATACAATAGTTTTTATTTGACATCATCACTTAAATTTTTATAAACCACATTCAAAGTAGCATTACAGTATCTCCTCATTAACGTTATTAAATTTAACGAATTCCTTACCTTGAAATTTATGTCATACTCAAGGTGGAAAAAAAAAATTGTATTTTCAAAACATGAAAAAATTTTTGACAACCCTGAGATATGCTCAAATGATTAATAGATTAAAGGCAATGTTTAAATAGTTAATGATAAACTGCATGATTAAAATGTGAATGAAGTGTAGCGTTAGTAGATAAGTTTGTTAGTAAAAGCTAAATATTTTTTTCAAACAGAATGAGATCACAGCCGGAGACGGAACGATGAAAAGAATCAGAAACAGAATCAGTGCGGATCAGATAACTTATTTATATAAACATTTGAATAAACTTTTTGCATTTAAATTGTGTTTACTTTGTCATAATTAAATAGATTAAGACAGAAAATTAATGCTTGGGTGTAGTGAAAAAAGTTTTAATATTTGATAGATCTATTATTTAGTAACTTTCCTTTATTTAGTTGTTATAAAGTCTTGAGTTTAAGCCCAATAACAGTTTTTTTAATGAAAACATAAAGCGCATAAAATAATTGGTTTAAAGAGCCGTTCAATTCGTACACCAGTTAGATACAGTTAAGTTTAGTACAAGTTTATATAAGGATAGTATAATTCAACTTAACGACTATGAGTATGTCTTTAATAAATTGTTTTAAATCCCTACCTGAATATTAAAAGAAACTAAATGTATTATCACCGTCATAATCCTAGGCTGCTTATCGCTTAGTAAAGTTGTTAATTGAAAGTTTCAAAATTTTTCATTTGTAAAAAAATGAATATATTTTCATACTAGTTGCCTTGTTACTAGTATAATATTTGGCAACTTATTTTTAGATCTATATATAAATTTATATGTTGCACAAATACTATTTTTCTCTATAGCCGGGTGTGTGGTTATCGTGTAAAATACACTTCTTGTAACATATATAATAATCTTCTGATCTAGTTGCACTTAAAAACTATACCAAGCTAAACCCTGTTTTCCTTATAATAAATATAAGCCAATTTTACTGATCTAAAACAAAAATTTCGACTTTATTATAAATGTGGTTATTTAGAGTTCCTGTATCAAAGAGAAAACTTATTCAACCGGCGTAAGCATTACGACGACGCCCTAAGAACCAATTTCAAAATATCGACAAAGTCCGGAGCCAGGACACCGAAGGTGTCCGCCAGCGTAGATATTTTGAAATTGGTTCGCTACCCTTTATTATATTTTATACTTTCACATTAAGGAATTTCCCAAAAATTTTGATAATTCTACACTCCAAAAATAATTTTCAAAGTTAACAAAAAAAGAAAAATGAACATTTTCAACAGTTTTTAATCGAGTCTTTTTTATTAGCCATCATGTTATAAATAGTCAAATCAGATAGAACACCGGTTTTTGGTCAGTTCCTAAAAGTGTAGTAATAAATAAATTGCAAAAGAATAGCAAACTCGTTGACTTAATTTGATTAAACAGATTGTTTTTAAATTGTTTTTTTATACATATGCCTACCACCACACGTAAATTGTGAAAATATTATTATAGTAAACAATTTTTAAAAATTCACTTTAACTGACTAAAACCGATCTCTTATCTAACATGAATAGCAAGTAACAATATAAACTGAACAAAAGTACAATTGATCAAGTCATACTTATGTTTAATTTATACTCTTAAATGCTTAAAACAGCCTGAACTAGCTATACTTGAATATAAAGTATTCATGAGAGAAATCATATAGAATTAAAGCAAAAAGACAGTGGATTTCAAAATAGCTACCTAGGCATAAAGCAATCATCTAAAAATATGCAAATACAATCTCAAAATTAGAAACAATTGTAAGTTCAAAAGAGTTAATTTGTAACAGTTGGAAAATATCTATATATAACAGTTATCTAAGGTTGAAACAAAGAAATCAAATAGTTCAACTTGTAGTTGCTTGAAACTTTAATGCTTGTGATTGCTTGAAACTTTGAAATTATTTCAAGTATTTTTTAACGCTATTGTTTTACATGTTTAAATAGAAATATTGATAGTAATAAATAATAACTAAAAGCTTAAAATAAGTTTGTACCTCTATAGTTACAGTTACAATAGAAGAACACAACTTGTAACTGTTTAAATTTTCATCACACAAAAGTAAACAGTTATTTGTCCAAAGATGTTAATTTATTACAATTAGAAAGTATTTTGTAAGATTGAAACAAAGAATTCAAACTTTACTACTGTTAAATTGCTTGAAACTGTGAAAATAATTTAACTGTTTTATAACATTATTGCTTCATAAGTTTCAATAGAAATATTGATACTAAGAAGTCATAACTCCGAACTTAAAAATAAGTTTCTACCTAAGTAGTTACAGTTACAACAAGAAGAAAAAAACATGTAACTGATTGAAATTTCAACAGAAAAAAGTAAAGAGTTGTTTATCAAAAGATGTTGATAAAACACATATGTTCAACAGACAAAATTATTTGTTTAAAGAAGTTGATCGTATATCATCTAAAGCTTGCAACATGTACTAGCTCATTGATGTTTTCATATTAATTCATAATAATTCATGCATTGTAAAAAAAGAACAAGAAAAATTGTCAACAAAAAAAAATATACTGTTAACTAGATGTACTTACAACACAAGGTTTTCTAGAGAAATGATTCAAATGAAAAATTAATATTCTTCTAAAATCTTATTTGATTGTTTACGTCACAAATAAAAACATAATTTAGTTTATGCGCGGTCATATAAGCCCGCCTAATGTTTATGCAAATTTTCCCTTTGTTAGAAACTTCAAAACTTATACCTTTCGATAGCTGAATTTTTTTTGATCTTTTATGTAAATTTTATTTTACTAGTCTAAGCATTGTTTTTAAATTTACAGTGTTTTATTTTAAAAACAAATAATGCCACCATAAAACTTTCTTTAAATTGTGCACAACTTTTATTTGTAATAATAAAAGTATAATTCTTGTTTAAACTTTTTGGTAACTCAAAGTGAATAAAACCATTTTGAGTTGTTATGGTGTTTTTTTTTCGGTTTTCTTTTAACAGTTGATTCTAAAACTACAAATATATCAAACCAAATCTGAGGCTGCTATTTGATATTAATAATCCTTAACTAGACTTTTAAATTGAATTGTCTTTTTTGATATATATTCAAACTTGAAAACTTAAGTACTGACATCAAAGCGCCCAAAAAATCTGAATCCAATGGATTTGGTTTTGTATATTGTGATTATAAAGTACGAGAGAGGCAGATATAAGCAGGCCAAAAAAAGGACTGAAACCAATAAGTCAGGGCTTAAAAATTCAGACCTTGTTACAAAACACTTTTAGTATAAACTATTTTTTCTTTGGACATTAACCTTAACCTTAAAAGCTTTAAGTATTTTGGCAATTTAGAACAATTAAAAAAGCATAAGCTTAAAATTTCAGGAAAAATAATGTTTTACAAAAAGTTTTTTTCAAAAAAAGAGACAATTACCGCTCACGCGGTACAAAGCTATTTGTTAAAAGGTATGTACTTAATCCGTAAACATATCAAAAATGTGATTTTTTTTTGTCGATTTTTCATATTGTTGCAATTATAGAGAAAATAATTAAAAATTTGTAACTTAAAACACTTGTTCATTCACATTTTTTAAAAATTGACTAACTTGATAACTTTTGTTTTAAATGTCATAACATATATCATGAAAAATTTGTTCACTCAATAAACTTAAATATGTTTTAGCTTTGACAATTGATGAAATAAGAACTGAAACAGTTATAAGCAATTTCGGAAAAAATTGTTTGTCATATAAATAAAAACTAGTGATGTGAATGATAACAAAAGGGTAAGTAAACATACAGTATTTTTAATGTATTTTATATGCACATCATTTTTTAAAACAAGTGTTTTTTAAACCCATAAAGGTGTTTATAAATCAAGAAACTTATTTTATGATGTATTTTAACTATATTTTATCTTCTTTTTTAAATTATTAGGCTGTTTTAAAGTATATAAAGTCTAGCACGGGACTTGAACCCCTGATCGTTAAATTAAAAGTCCAACGCTCTACCGACTGAGCTACTCATGCTCACGATGGGGTATACTTAATTGTGTTTAAAAAGCTATCTCCGGCTCTTATGACGTAATAATAGTACAAATTTATGGAACACATGCAAAATCCACCCGCGATCAAAATCCACCCAGTCAAATTCGGGAACCGCTTAGCAATCGAAAGTAAGGGTTAGGGGTAACAGTGATAGTCAAAAACAAATAAAAAAATTGATGAAAAAAAGCAAAAAGTATATAAAATAAAATAATAAATACAGGAAATAAAATTAAAAATTGGGTGGATTTTGAACGCGGGTGGATTTTGATAGTATACCTAATTTATTATAAATAGAACATTTAAAAGTGCTATATAATTTATATTTTACTTTAGCTTCAGCTTTTAAATATTATCAAACTTCTTATTTTGGTTGTTTTTTAACACTAAAATGAGTTAAAAAACTAAAAGTAGCATATATATATAATTTGTATAAAGTTGTATAAAAATTGAAAAAACTATGCTTTTACATAATTATTATCAATTAAAAAACTTTTGATCTATTATTATCTAATAGAAAAAAACGATAACTTGTTGAAATATTTTAGACAAATATTACACATCATTAATAAAGGCATCTGTAAGAATAACATAGATTATCGACACAAATTACACCGACTTATATTATCTAAAATTAATAAAACACAAAATTTCTCACCTGTTAGTGTTTCTATTTTCTTTTTAAATTTTTAGAGTTTGCCCACTATTTTCTTATTGTTCTTTTTCAAAACTCTTTTTATATCTACTTTGAAGTTTTGCTGTGAATAAAGTTAGCTGTTCAAAAAATTGATGGGAATTCTAAATAGCAAATACATAGATGTGTTTAAAATATTTTTTTAACCAATAAATGTAATTATACTAACAAGAAGTTTGTTTTGACATGTATATACAAATTACATTTTCTCCTTGTTAAAAAAATTCAAATCTTTTTTTAAACCTTAAAAGCAGCCTGAAAAAACTTGAAACCCTGATCAATGTGTAAAAAATGATTAAACTTCAGCTTTTAAAGATTAAACTTTTTTATTAAGTTTTTATTAAACATGAAATGAAGTTTAACAAATTAAAAGTGGTACATATATATTGCTAGTTGTTGCATAAAAACTATATTAACATAAATATAAGCAATTCAAAAACTTTAGAATCAATGTTACCTACTAGACAAAAAAAAAAAGTATTTTTCAATAGTTCACAAAATTATCATAAATCGTTTATAAAAGCGTTTCTATCAATATCTTAGATGAACATTATATGACACAAACATCAACAATTAACTTTGTCTAAAATTAAAAAAGATGGCGCTGTTAGCTTCACTGTTTTGAGGTGCAATTTCCTGACGTTGAACTTTGATTGCAACAGGCAAATCAAATTGTTTCAATTTTTCTCATCCGTCAGGCAATCGCACCACAAAACAGCTACTGGACCGCACCGCTACGGTGAAGCCAGCGCCGTGGTGCGGGTTACCCCCTTTTTGTTTCGTGTGGCGGGGGTTCACCGGGTTTCCCCGGTCATATAGGCCACATTGTCTTTTAAAGAATTATTTTTTTAAAAATCTGAAAAAAATAACGATTTGGCAAATCGTATGGAAAATTACATCAAATTTTTTTTTAATTGTCTCATAGGAGGTCACTACGTTTCGGCGCTTAGTGAAAATTCAAATCACAAGAAAATGACAAATTCAGAAAAGGTGAATAACTTGCAATATATTTTTAAACGTACAGTTAGACTTTATAAATTATTTACATACAAATTAAATTCTTTAGGTTGCATTTGCAGTTAATTAGCTTGAGCATTTAAAAGGCTTCAAGCTATACGGTATTTAGGGCATAAAAATTATGGTTAAATATTACAATAAATAAACAAATAACGTACTTTTTATATTAACGTTAAAACAACATTTTTTTCTATTACTTTTGTATTTTTCTATTCTCTTTTTTTTTTTTTTTGTTTACGTTTGTTTTCAGTTTTTTTTTTTTTGCTTTTATTTTTTGCTTTTTTTATTTTTTTTTTGTTTGCGTTTTTTTTTTCTTTTTTATTTTTGCTTTGTTTTTATTGCTTTTTGTTTGTTATTTTCTTTTATATTGCTTTTTTTTCTTTTTATTAATATCATTTGCTTTTTTAGTTTTTTAATGTTGTTTTATTATAATGGGTTTGATATGTCTTAGTCGATCATCTACTAAAGCACCAATATCATCCACCATACTAAGCCTCCTATAGCTAGATTACAGGTAGTAACAACATTACCCGGCAGTATAGTATACGTAATTAGTTCATTTATTATCTTAAATTTAGTTATGTAGTATTTTTATGCCCTTTAATCTTAGATTAAAAATATGTAACCTAAAGAATTTAAATTGTAAGAAGTAATTTTTTTTATTAAATTAGATCGTTAATATAACAGTAACTTTTTATATTTTTCTATATATCATTTATGCAATTTTGTCATTTTAAGTGGTTTTACAACTCATTATGCTACGAAACGTCTTAACCAACTTAAATCTAATCATATCAAGAAAAAAATAATTTAACTTCTTTGTATTTAAGTTTTGAAATTATAAATGAATTAGAATTTTAGAATTTAAATTTATGAAACCACAAATATATAACGAAAAATATAAAAGAAAACGTAACAAGATTACAAAAACTAAAAGATTAAACTAAAATTGCAAAATGAGTAACACAATTAATTTATAAAATAAACTGAATCTGAATCTAAAACTTAAGCTGAAGAAGCGAAACTGAAGGAAACTTAAATTTATTCACTGTTGTCACGCGAAACATGCCCTGTATCGCAATTTGGATCAAAAATACAATCTCTAAGCGCTGAACCTCTCAAAAAAAAATTCTCAACAGAGTATGAAAAATATACTTGAGAAAAAGTAGTATTTAAATTTTTAATGTTTTTTAAACTAGAGGACCTAACTGTAACACTTCCATTGATAAAATTGATACGACCTGATGTGTTATCATATTTTTCATCAGACTTTGCAAAATACTTTTTAAGTTTATCAACTTGTAACCATAAACTACCCTCAATTTCATTGTCTTTCTTAAATTCATGGTCAATTTCGTGCTCGAAGTTTTTGAAAAAATAGAATTTGTGATTTTTTTTAAAGTTTTTTTGATCTACCGTAAAGCAATAACTAGTATCTTGGTACAATTCTAATCTAACTCCTTCAGGCCAAGCGTAATTAGTTTCCTCGAAAAGTTCCCTTACCGCAGTTCTTTTTAGATTGTTATTATCGTTATAATCTATTTTTCCCATAGGGAAATTGATTCTAATTTTATTATTTTTATCTCTATAATAAACAAATAACAATTCGCCCTTACCCTTCTTGACGCGATGTAAGATTACCCCCGCGCAGTCTAACCTTTTTACATTGAATTCCCAGTTAATTAAAAAAGAATCTCCCCGCTTGTGTTTAAATTTAACCTTAAATAAGTTATTAGCTAAATGGTGTTTTGCATCGTCGTTTAATTGATCAATAAAAATTTGCTTAGCGTAACGGTCGAAACTTTTGTATTTTTCATCAACTAGACTGTATACTTGTTTTTCGATAATGTTATAAACATTCAAAAAGTTATGCCAATCATCTTTTGAAAATTTTTTATTAATAAAATCTATAAGTTTTTGTTTAAGTTCATTATCGTGTTTATTTTTGAAAGATCTAGATACGTTGTTAACCTGATCTGTTACGAAAAAGGACGTTCCACCCGCTTCTTGTTGTGGTGCTCGATCCCGCTGGAGTTCCGCATGCGTCATTTGAACACCTTGGACAACCTCCTCCTCACCAACTATATTCGTAGTTTTAATGACGTCATCCGGTATAAATTTTGTCCTAGATGGTATTAAATAAACGTTTTTTATATTTATTTTACACAGAAAAGTTTAATATGGGGTTGCCAAAAACAAATTAGTTAAAACTAGGATTGTTTATTGGATTGATTTATTGGACTCCAATTAAATTTAAAATTGTACATATTTAGAGAAATCAAAAACTGTACATTGTTTGATTAAAAAGTATAAAGTTACAACTTAACAATAAATAGCAAAGCCTAGACTTCAATAGGTTCCTTAAGAAAGCATCAAGCTAAAAACTCAAAAATATCAATCTATTAAAATTGATGAGTTTTTAAAATATTTTCTTTGAAGCTTTCTTAAAAATGGTTAATCTTTATGTTGAAAATTAAAAACTTCAATTGTAAATTAATTAAAATATATGACTATTGCTAGCAAAACAAAAAAAAATCTGATGGATACTTCTCGTTATAAAGCTTTTTAAATCTACAGAGTATTTTAAAAACTATTGTAAAATATGGCATACGTTATTCTAAACAACTAACCTTCTTTGCATGATCAAAGTGATATTATATCTCCAAATAACTTAGTACTTTAATAATACAGAGCTGTTTTGATATAAAAACTATAACTACAGCATCAATAATATAGGTAGAAAAACTACCTTCTACAAAAAAATTAATCTAATAGAGTTTTAATTTTTTTTATTCAAACTTATTTTTAATATGAAATTACATTCAGTTTAATAATTTCAGTTGAAAAAACATTTAACAACACAAGTTTAAATTAATGATCAAAAATATGAAACTAATATACAATGTTATAAGATAATAAAATCTAAATGTGAACTAAAAACTAAATAAATAGAAAATAAATATGCAGTGTCTAATTAATAATAATTTTAGAAATAATTTCAATGAAATATTTATAGGTTATTGTTTAGAAAAATAAAAAAGTACTTTATAAATACAATTATACTTAAACATGAATTTAACTTTTGAAAGATTTTAGTGTTCAACCTAATCAATAATTTAGTTACATAAAATTGTCATATAATGTATTGTTTATAAAATAAAAGTGTTTAATAACTACTTTAATTTACTTATTACAAAACTACAGACTGTATATCAGTGTTGTTATAGTGATTCCAACATGACTTCTTTCCAACATGACTTCACTTAAAAAGTTTATAATACTGAACTTTACTTGTATAATCTTCTTTTTTAAAGACGTTTTACTATTTGCTTTTAACCATTGCAGTTATGTAAGTTTGTTAAAATTTTATTTTGAACTTATATTATTTTTAACTATAACATCAAATGCGGATTTAAAAACCTGTTCTAAATCTACAAAATAGTCTATAAGATTTAAAGTGATTTTGGCCTAAAAATTTTATTAAAATATTTTTTTTTTTCTATTAGTAAAACATGAAATTTTTTTTAAACTTAAAAACCACCATGATTTAAAAAAAAATGGTTGTACCTTTTTATTTAAATATTTCAGGAACGTGAAATATTGAAACAGTGAAAATACTTAAATTTTTTTTCAATCAAAACTTAAATCACAGCTAGAAAATCTACTTTTCATTACTTAGTTTAAGGTTATAAAATTTTAAACCTTAAGTTTAAGCTTTAACATAACTTTATTTGAATATAAACTAAATACAGAGCATTTATAGTTATTTAGTTAATAAATGATTGTTTTAATTTTTATTTGCACAAACTTTTCGATGGTTTCTTAAAAAGGGTACTGAACACTGGCTTAAGTAAAAAAAATTTGAATTTTTTTGAAGTTTAAGAAAGTTTAAGACTTTTAAAAGCATTTGAAATGCCGTAGACAGTTTATTCACCGTAAAGCATTGTCAAAAAAGTAAATAAATTACAACTATTGTTTAATAAATTTTATATTTATTTTTTTATTAATGCTTGTTATTTTTAGTCGCAGTCGTTTAGATAACACAAACTTAATAAACACCAATTCTTTTTGTTATATACCAAAAACAAAAGTGTTTAAAATACTTTTGTCTTCTCCTTTATACTCAGTTAAACAATTAACTTACAATGTAAAAAGTTTTTCTTATAGAACTGCCTGCTATCTTTGTTTGTTTAAAATTTATTTTAGAAATTCAAACGATTTTTCTCTCACTAAATATATAACTTTCTAACTTTTCTGCATCAGTTTATATGAGGAGAAATACATTTCCAAAACATCTCCAAAATTTTCTGTCCTCTGAAGACCGGTTTTTTGCTGGTTGTTTTTATCGGCAAAAATTACACAATTTTCCAGTGAGTTTTTTTTTTATGTTTTAATTAGTCTTAAAACAATAAATAAAATTTAATAAATTTATTTATCTAAATAAAGTTTACTAAATGTATTTTATAACTAATTAGCTAATCAAAGTAAATTATAAAAAAAATCATTACAGTTTGCACACAAAATTACTTCAAAATAAACTGGTGCACGATAGTGTACACAATTTTTTTTCGCGTGCACG
This sequence comes from Thalia democratica, assembly GCF_965202585.1. Taxonomy (NCBI): domain Eukaryota; kingdom Metazoa; phylum Chordata; class Thaliacea; order Salpida; family Salpidae; genus Thalia; species Thalia democratica. The sequence continues at coordinate 24,699,006 of NC_139169.1, read as the reverse complement.
AAACGTTTAGGGTACATGAACCTCATTTAGGGGTGAACGAAATTTTCAGATTACACAAAAAAATATTTTAGTCTTCGCATTATTAGTTTTAGCGACATAGTTCAGTTAAGTATTAAAGTTAAATCTAGCCCTGGTGTTTGATTGGCTTTTATTTTTTGGCCATTTTACTCTCATGATCTATTTTGTAATTAAACAACACACATAAATTATTGTATAATTATAATTGTAACTATTATTACAATGCAATTAAAAAAATAAAACATACGTAACAACTTATAAAACAATTTAAGAAAACAACACAACTGTTGCGTTGAACTTTAATAAATTCCAATAAATAAGGACTTATTTGTCTTCAAAAAAACGTGGTAAATTATAGACTTCTTTTAAAATGAAGTAGAAAGAAGTATAAAGTTCTTTAAAGCCTTATTTTAGAAAACAACATATAAACTATAAAAATACGAAATAAGCTAAAATATGCAAATTAAAATAAACTTTAAGCAATTAACCGATAAACTATTTTTTTCTAAAAATAACGTAAGTTTAAATTGTTGTTAACTTTGATTAAACATCTTAGGATTTTTCTTCAAATTTTAAATTGTTGTTTACATTAATTAAACGTGTTAGTTTTTTCTTTAAGTTAAAAACTTTGTTTACATTGATTAAACGTATTAGTTTTTCTCGTTAAATTTTAAATTGTTTATTACATTGATTAAGCGTTTTAGTTTTTTCTTTTAATTTTAAATAATAGTTTTATAGTTTACCAAATACCAATAATGACTTAGGCCCTGGTCATAATAAACACTGATAGTAAAAAAAATTATGGTAAACCACTAAGGTTGGTAAACAGCCAAATTGTAGAAACTTAAATTATACATATCATAGTTGTATAGTTTCTCCTTTGACAAACAACATGATCTAATAAATGTTGTTATTATATCACACTCTATAATTTTAAAGTAAAAGTTTCCAAGTCAGCATTAGTTTGGAGAAGATGGACACTTCTACTACTAACCAAAGTTTGTAAAAGTTGTATATTTTGTTATTTTTAGATTTAAAGTAATATTTAAAGACACTCATTTCTAACTATGATTGGGAACAATTCTATATATAGGTATTTGAAGTGTACAGGGTTGAATAAACAACACTGTTTAAACAACCCCAAGAACATATCTAAATCAGTAAAAGATAAATAAATCCTTGTACTGGTGAATTAACCTTCAACCTAATACTAAATAGCCTGATTAAACAACCAATATTTGACCCTAGTTTCCAAACTAAATTGTTGGTCTACATGACTATTTTATTTAAATTGGTAGCAAAACATAATGTAAAGTTTAGCTAAATGTAATTGAATTATAATTTATGCTATTCATCAAGTTGTACTATATTGTATTGCAGATGTTTGCCCACCTAAAAAGTGTGAAGTGGTTCAATCCTAGCAGCTATAATAAAGGTAAATTTTGTTTTTATTGCAATTTAATATATCAAAAGCTCCTATACAACACATATGTTCCTTAATATAATCTTGTTTTTAGTTTGGTTGTGCTGTTCTAAATATCATGACAATATAAATAATTCCTACAAAGTTTTAAAGAAAAATTAAGTATTATTTACTATCATATAACTAAACTATTTGTGTGCAAAGTTTGATTGGGTATAATAAATAACTTTTTGACTTAAAAGTCAGATGGTAAATAAAAATTTATTTTGAAATAGAGTTCCATTGCGGCAAATTTTAAAGTGCAAAAATAGAATTGAAAAAAGTGACAAGCCTAATGAAATGCAGTAAATTTAATATAGTTTGCTAGTTCATATCAGTTTTATAATAGAAAAGTACATCATATGTTTTTCTGTAAATATCCTTCCAAATATTTGTCACCATATTTAAACAATCATCCATTAATAATGGTTGGAATGTACTTTGTTTTTTATTTTTTCTCATCATATTATATTTTAATTGTTTCCTTTTGAGACTAGCTCTGACTTGGTAAGTATTCTACTAATTATTGCATGAGTTGGCTTTTTTTTAGTTCTCAGAGCTAGTTTTTATTTGTTAAAAGTTCTAATAAAAAGTCTTTTAAAGAGTGAAAAAACTTTTTGTTTTAATAAGATAGTGTAAAATAATAAAGTCCCCATTATTATTGGTTTATGTAAACTATATTATGTATTTAAATTTTCAAGTATATGACATCCAAAAACTAAAGTTTTTTTTTCACAAGTATAATATAATTTGTATAAATAATCATTATGTTTTGGAAATTTAAATTATGTGGTGCATTGGAAATATTTTAAGAAATATCCAGACTGGTATTAATACCATGTTAATACATTTGGTATTTTTTTGTGTACTTCAGTATAACAAGTCTTTATTTTTCTTGAGTAATTAAATATTACTACTTGACTAACATAATTTTTTCACTATTTATTGTTTTTAATTTAACATAAGGCTAATTGATAAGTTTTAAGTCACTCAGATTAGATTGGCTTCAATGCTTCAAAAGCCTGTCATAGATAAGCCGTAGTATTAAAAAAAAACAAAATTGTTTGTCTCTTTTATTGCTTTAACACCTTTTATGTTTATATAAGTAATTTACAAATTAAAGTTTTAAGGTTACAAGTGTTGATTATAACTTGTTATTTTTTCTACATTTTATATGTGTTGACAGGTTTTTACAACTTTAGAATGTGCAAGGGTCTTGAGGAAATTTTGAGCAATGATGCACATGAATCATCTGTAAGCACACAACAACTGGACCTCAACCCAGGAAGGTCTCTAACTGCTCACTTAGGGCAGTAACAAGGTAAATATGTTATAGTTCTTGCTTTTGTACTAATAGCTACAATAAATCATAAAAAGTTAAATTTAGAGAAAGTAAAGATGACAATGTTATCTAAATTGAATTAAACTCATTCAGTGATGTTTATAAGTGATGTAGTTTATAATTAATGTTCATTTTTGACCTAATAACTGGAATAGAATCTAGTATTGCTTTTAACTCAACAGAATGTTCAAATAATTGCAAGTAAAAATTATCATTATTGTTAATATTAAGTATATTTATCATTATCATTTTTCATTTAACATAAAAATTAGTGTGGTCATTACAAGTAAAAAGTAAAATTTAACAAAAAAACTTTAAACTTGTTTCAAAGACTAATGAACATAAGCTAAGAATGTTTTTTAGGATGCGAACTAATTTATTAAATAATTAATTAAATATTTAAAATATTGTTACAACAAAGTTAGATTTGCTCACTTTGTTAGTACATCACTTTGAGTATTGTGATGGTTTTAAATGTTAAAGTTTGGCCAAAAGAAAACTTATTTGTATTCCAATGTTTTTCTTAAACTCAACGTTTTTTAATTTTAAAATAATAGAAATCAACAAAAGGCTATGATTAAATTAAATAGAAGACCATACTTGATTATTTTTACCCATCCACAATTTTATACAAAATATTATAAATAAGCTTGATGACAACTTACCACTAAAAAATTATTGTTTCCTAAAATATTAGCAAGTTTGCCACTAAAATTAAAAAGCAAAATGAATTTTTTTTTTAATCTAGCATCAGGGTTGCCACTCGGTCAGGAAAAGTCAGGAAATCAGGAAAAGTCAGGAGAAATTAAAAAAAAAGAAAAAAATCAGGAAAAAATGGGGGGTTTTAAAAAAGTCAGGAAAAGGCAGGAAATTTGATAAAATTAAAAAAAAAGTCAGATTATGTCATTTTAATTTTACAAAATTCCTTGTTTTCCAAAGCCTTCAAACGGTAAAAATTAATTAAAAGTCCTTTGAAGTCAGAAAAAAATTCCAAAATTTTCCTAGAAATTTACAAAAATATTTAACTTTATTTCCAATGCCTTCACCTGGTATAAGTTAAGATAAAAAACTCCTCACAGTGGAAATTGTAAAAATAAAATTGGAACACGATTTCAGCAAAGTAACTCGATTATTGTTGATGAAAATTTGTATGCGTCCTTTGAACGACGTCAGTATCAGTAGAAATGAAAATCAGCTCCATCCTACCACTATAGTTACGTCACGATAGAAATTTGCTAATAGAATCCAATAACTTTGCTTTCGAAATAAAATATCCTTTATAAAACTGCGAAAAATTTCTATTAACATATTGAACAAGTACCCTACTTTAACAAGCAGATTTTGTAAGCTTTTTAGTATTGATAATCTGTAGCAAGGACACTTCCATAGTGAAACTGATATATACACAAAAGTTTATCTAGCATAATTTTAAAATCTAAGTGTTTTTTGTTTAAGTAAATAGTTAAGTTCTTTATAGTTATGCAGTTAGTTTAGTATTTTATGGATCAAGTTGATGTGTATACTTTATCTCTTTATAATTTTTTAAAGTTGTTTAAATTTATGAAATAAGTTTTAAGAGAGGTATATGCCAAGATTAAGTTTACACATTATTTGTATTTTTTGTAGAGTAACTTAAGTTTTTAAAGTAAATATTTAATTATTCAAACCAAAACAAACCAGTTTGTTGCAGTTAAAAATCATACCTATTACCCCAAATTAGACTCATTACTACGAATTTATAAAACATTTTTTCCTATTTTTTTAATATATGAATTAAAGCGCTGAAAGTAATAAAAATATTAGTCATCAGATAAAAGTAAATGATAGGTTTATGTATTAGGGCTTACATCTGATAGTAAGAATATTTTTAAATTGAATCTTTTAAACAGGATTTCCATGAAGCTCTCTCTTTGAGTGAAGGTCAGTAGACAGATCCCCAGAGTGATTGGCCTTTACGAGTCAATTCCTCTTCCCACTTTGAATGCATCATCCGCAAGGTAATTTCTACATAGTATGTTTGAAAATCATTCGTTTGAACTTGTAATTGTTTTTAAACTTATAGTGAATAAGTTTACCAAACAAGAAGCCATGTTGTAATAACAAGTAGTTTATAAAACACCTTAACACAAATTTAAAAACATAAATCTCTTAGTTTTACAAGTTCTGAGGATAATAAATAGTCCTATTTAGTTAACTAATGCTAGTCAATAATAAAGTTGATCGATTTTAAAAAAAAGTAATACAAACATGATGATATATTATCTAAATAAAGTGGTCATCTTGCTTGTGAATTGTTTTCTGAAATGTTGTTATAAAGTCGTGTAATAATACATTTTGTAACAACTTCCTTGATTATTTTTTGAACATATGTATTTTAGGAAGCGTTTTCAAAGTTTACCTTAAATATATATCACTATTGACCTACTTCTTAGTAACTAATTTAACAAACTTTGAACATTTTTATTGTATTTTATTACTGTAAAGTAACCATTTTGTACCAGTTTCTTAGGTATTTTATTGCCAAACCATAAACAGAACAAAATAAAGTCCATAATTGTTTGATGCTCAATTTTATGCTAATTTTAAAAAGCTCGGTTTTATTATTTTAAATTAAACAAATATCCATTTTGATCACATAACTATTGCGAAACACATCTATCAGGGTTAGCTAAAAACCATCTAGAAATTGAACAAAAATTACTGGAATTTTTATCATCAATTCTTACGAAAAAACAATGAATTTCTGAAGTCTTTGTTATACAATAGTTTTTATTTGACATCATCACTTAAATTTTTATAAACCACATTCAAAGTAGCATTACAGTATCTCCTCATTAACGTTATTAAATTTAACGAATTCCTTACCTTGAAATTTATGTCATACTCAAGGTGGAAAAAAAAAATTGTATTTTCAAAACATGAAAAAATTTTTGACAACCCTGAGATATGCTCAAATGATTAATAGATTAAAGGCAATGTTTAAATAGTTAATGATAAACTGCATGATTAAAATGTGAATGAAGTGTAGCGTTAGTAGATAAGTTTGTTAGTAAAAGCTAAATATTTTTTTCAAACAGAATGAGATCACAGCCGGAGACGGAACGATGAAAAGAATCAGAAACAGAATCAGTGCGGATCAGATAACTTATTTATATAAACATTTGAATAAACTTTTTGCATTTAAATTGTGTTTACTTTGTCATAATTAAATAGATTAAGACAGAAAATTAATGCTTGGGTGTAGTGAAAAAAGTTTTAATATTTGATAGATCTATTATTTAGTAACTTTCCTTTATTTAGTTGTTATAAAGTCTTGAGTTTAAGCCCAATAACAGTTTTTTTAATGAAAACATAAAGCGCATAAAATAATTGGTTTAAAGAGCCGTTCAATTCGTACACCAGTTAGATACAGTTAAGTTTAGTACAAGTTTATATAAGGATAGTATAATTCAACTTAACGACTATGAGTATGTCTTTAATAAATTGTTTTAAATCCCTACCTGAATATTAAAAGAAACTAAATGTATTATCACCGTCATAATCCTAGGCTGCTTATCGCTTAGTAAAGTTGTTAATTGAAAGTTTCAAAATTTTTCATTTGTAAAAAAATGAATATATTTTCATACTAGTTGCCTTGTTACTAGTATAATATTTGGCAACTTATTTTTAGATCTATATATAAATTTATATGTTGCACAAATACTATTTTTCTCTATAGCCGGGTGTGTGGTTATCGTGTAAAATACACTTCTTGTAACATATATAATAATCTTCTGATCTAGTTGCACTTAAAAACTATACCAAGCTAAACCCTGTTTTCCTTATAATAAATATAAGCCAATTTTACTGATCTAAAACAAAAATTTCGACTTTATTATAAATGTGGTTATTTAGAGTTCCTGTATCAAAGAGAAAACTTATTCAACCGGCGTAAGCATTACGACGACGCCCTAAGAACCAATTTCAAAATATCGACAAAGTCCGGAGCCAGGACACCGAAGGTGTCCGCCAGCGTAGATATTTTGAAATTGGTTCGCTACCCTTTATTATATTTTATACTTTCACATTAAGGAATTTCCCAAAAATTTTGATAATTCTACACTCCAAAAATAATTTTCAAAGTTAACAAAAAAAGAAAAATGAACATTTTCAACAGTTTTTAATCGAGTCTTTTTTATTAGCCATCATGTTATAAATAGTCAAATCAGATAGAACACCGGTTTTTGGTCAGTTCCTAAAAGTGTAGTAATAAATAAATTGCAAAAGAATAGCAAACTCGTTGACTTAATTTGATTAAACAGATTGTTTTTAAATTGTTTTTTTATACATATGCCTACCACCACACGTAAATTGTGAAAATATTATTATAGTAAACAATTTTTAAAAATTCACTTTAACTGACTAAAACCGATCTCTTATCTAACATGAATAGCAAGTAACAATATAAACTGAACAAAAGTACAATTGATCAAGTCATACTTATGTTTAATTTATACTCTTAAATGCTTAAAACAGCCTGAACTAGCTATACTTGAATATAAAGTATTCATGAGAGAAATCATATAGAATTAAAGCAAAAAGACAGTGGATTTCAAAATAGCTACCTAGGCATAAAGCAATCATCTAAAAATATGCAAATACAATCTCAAAATTAGAAACAATTGTAAGTTCAAAAGAGTTAATTTGTAACAGTTGGAAAATATCTATATATAACAGTTATCTAAGGTGGAAACAAAGAAATCAAATAGTTCAACTTGTAGTTGCTTGAAACTTTAATGCTTGTGATTGCTTGAAACTTTGAAATTATTTCAAGTATTTTTTAACGCTATTGTTTTACATGTTTAAATAGAAATATTGATAGTAATAAATAATAACTAAAAGCTTAAAATAAGTTTGTACCTCTATAGTTACAGTTACAATAGAAGAACACAACTTGTAACTGTTTAAATTTTCATCACACAAAAGTAAACAGTTATTTGTCCAAAGATGTTAATTTATTACAATTAGAAAGTATTTTGTAAGATTGAAACTAAGAATTCAAACTTTACTACTGTTAAATTGCTTGAAACTGTGAAAATAATTTAACTGTTTTATAACATTATTGCTTCATAAGTTTCAATAGAAATATTGATACTAAGAAGTCATAACTCCGAACTTAAAAATAAGTTTCTACCTAAGTAGTTACAGTTACAACAAGAAGAAAAAAACATGTAACTGATTGAAATTTCAACAGAAAAAAGTAAAGAGTTGTTTATCAAAAGATGTTGATAAAACACATATGTTCAACAGACAAAATTATTTGTTTAAAGAAGTTGATCGTATATCATCTAAAGCTTGCAACATGTACTAGCTCATTGATGTTTTCATATTAATTCATAATAATTCATGCATTGTAAAAAAAGAACAAGAAAAAATTGTCAACAAAAAAAAATATACTGTTAACTAGATGTACTTACAACACAAGGTTTTCTAGAGAAATGATTCAAATGAAAAATTAATATTCTTCTAAAATCTTATTTGATTGTTTACGTCACAAATAAAAACATAATTTAGTTTATGCGCGGTCATATAAGCCCGCCTAATGTTTATGCAAATTTTCCCTTTGTTAGAAACTTCAAAACTTATACCTTTCGATAGCTGAATTTTTTTTGATCTTTTATGTAAATTTTATTTTACTAGTCTAAGCATTGTTTTTAAATTTACAGTGTTTTATTTTAAAAACAAATAATGCCACCATAAAACTTTCTTTAAATTGTGCACAACTTTTATTTGTAATAATAAAAGTATAATTCTTGTTTAAACTTTTTGGTAACTCAAAGTGAATAAAACCATTTTGAGTTGTTATGGTGTTTTTTTTTCGGTTTTCTTTTAACAGTTGATTCTAAAACTACAAATATATCAAACCAAATCTGAGGCTGCTATTTGATATTAATAATCCTTAACTAGACTTTTAAATTGAATTGTCTTTTTTGATATATATTCAAACTTGAAAACTTAAGTACTGACATCAAAGCGCCCAAAAAATCTGAATCCAATGGATTTGGTTTTGTATATTGTGATTATAAAGTACGAGAGAGGCAGATATAAGCAGGCCAAAAAAAGGACTGAAACCAATAAGTCAGGGCTTAAAAATTCAGACCTTGTTACAAAACACTTTTAGTATAAACTATTTTTTCTTTGGACATTAACCTTAACCTTAAAAGCTTTAAGTATTTTGGCAATTTAGAACAATTAAAAAAGCATAAGCTTAAGATTTCAGGAAAAATAATGTTTTACAAAAAGTTTTTTTCAAAAAAAGAGACAATTACCGCTCACGCGGTACAAAGCTATTTGTTAAAAGGTATGTACTTAATCCGTAAACATATCAAAAATGTGATTTTTTTTTGTCGATTTTTCATATTGTTGCAATTATAGAGAAAATAATTAAAAATTTGTAACTTAAAACACTTGTTCATTCACATTTTTTAAAAATTGACTAACTTGATAACTTTTGTTTTAAATGTCATAACATATATCATGAAAAATTTGTTCACTCAATAAACTTAAATATGTTTTAGCTTTGACAATTGATGAAATAAGAACTGAAACAGTTATAAGCAATTTCGGAAAAAATTTTTTGTCATATAAATAAAAACTAGTGATGTGAATGATAACAAAAGGGTAAGTAAACATACAGTATTTTTAATGTATTTTATATGCACATCATTTTTTAAAACAAGTGTTTTTTAAACCCATAAAGGTGTTTATAAATCAAGAAACTTATTTTATGATGTATTTTAACTATATTTTATCTTCTTTTTTAAATTATTAGGCTGTTTTAAAGTATATAAAGTCTAGCACGGGACTTGAACCCCTGATCGTTAAATTAAAAGTCCAACGCTCTACCGACTGAGCTACTCATGCTCACGATTGGGTATACTTAATTGTGTTTAAAAAGCTATCTCCGGCTCTTATGACGTAATAATAGTACAAATTTATGGAACACATGCAAAATCCACCCGTGATCAAAATCCACCCAGTCAAATTCGGGAACCGCTTAGCAATCGAAAGTAAGGGTTAGGGGTAACAGTGATAGTCAAAAACAAATAAAAAAATTGATGAAAAAAAGCAAAAAGTATATAAAATAAAATAATAAATACAGGAAATAAAATTAAAAATTGGGTGGATTTTGAACGCGGGTGGATTTTGATAGTATACCTAATTTATTATAAATAGAACATTTAAAAGTGCTATATAATTTATATTTTACTTTAGCTTCAGCTTTTAAATATTATCAAACTTCTTATTTTGGTTGTTTTTTAACACTAAAATGAGTTAAAAAACTAAAAGTAGCATATATATATAATTTGTATAAAGTTGTATAAAAATTGAAAAAACTATGCTTTTACATAATTATTATCAATTAAAAAACTTTTGATCTATTATTATCTAATAGAAAAAAACGATAACTTGTTGAAATATTTTAGACAAATATTACACATCATTAATAAAGGCATCTGTAAGAATAACATAGATTATCGACACAAATTACACCGACTTATATTATCTAAAATTAATAAAACACAAAATTTCTCACCTGTTAGTGTTTCTATTTTCTTTTTAAATTTTTAGAGTTTGCCCACTATTTTCTTATTGTTCTTTTTCAAAACTCTTTTTATATCTACTTTGAAGTTTTGCTGTGAATAAAGTTAGCTGTTCAAAAAATTGATGGGAATTCTAAATAGCAAATACATAGATGTGTTTAAAATATTTTTTTAACCAATAAATGTAATTATACTAACAAGAAGTTTGTTTTGACATGTATATACAAATTACATTTTCTCCTTGTTAAAAAAATTCAAATCTTTTTTTAAACCTTAAAAGCAGCCTGAAAAAACTTGAAACCCTGATCAATGTGTAAAAAATGATTAAACTTCAGCTTTTAAAGATTAAACTTTTTTATTAAGTTTTTATTAAACATGAAATGAAGTTTGACAAATTAAAAGTGGTACATATATATTGCTAGTTGTTGCATAAAAACTATATTAACATAAATATAAGCAATTCAAAAACTTTAGAATCAATGTTACCTACTAGACAAAAAAAAAAAGTATTTTCATATTTCTATTTTTTTTATTAAATTAGATCGTTAATATAACAGTAACTTTTTATATTTTTCTATATATCATTTATGCAATTTTGTCATTTTAAGTGGTTTTACAACTCATTATGCTACGAAACGTCTTAACCAACTTAAATCTAATCATATCAAGAAAAAAATAATTTAACTTCTTTGTATTTAAGTTTTGAAATTATAAATGAATTAGAATTTTAGAATTTAAATTTATGAAACCACAAATATATAACGAAAAATATAAAAGAAAACGTAACAAGATTACAAAAACTAAAAGATTAAACTAAAATTGCAAAATGAGTAACACAATTAATTTATAAAATAAACTGAATCTGAATCTAAAACTTAAGCTGAAGAAGCGAAACTGAAGGAAACTTAAATTTATTCACTGTTGTCACGCGAAACATGCCCTGTATCGCAATTTGGATCAAAAATACAATCTCTAAGCGCTGAACCTCTCAAAAAAAAATTCTCAACAGAGTATGAAAAATATACTTGAGAAAAAGTAGTTTTTAAATTTTTAATGTTTTTTAAACTAGAGGACCTAACTGTAACACTTCCATTGATAAAATTGATACGACCTGATGTGTTATCATATTTTTCATCAGACTTTGCAAAATACTTTTTAAGTTTATCAACTTGTAACCATAAACTACCTCAATTTCATTGTCTTTCTTAAATTCATGGTCAATTTCGTGCTCGAAGTTTTTGAAAAAATAGAATTTGTGATTTTTTTTAAAGTTTTTTTGATCTACCGTAAAGCAATAACTAGTATCTTGGTACAATTCTAATCTAACTCCTTCAGGCCAAGCGTAATTAGTTTCCTCGAAAAGTTCCCTTACCGCAGTTCTTTTTAGATTGTTATTATCGTTATAATCTATTTTTCCCATAGGGAAATTGATTCTAATTTTATTATTTTTATCTCTATAATAAACAAATAACAATTCGCCCTTACCCTTCTTGACGCGATGTAAGATTACCCCCGCGCAGTCTAACCTTTTTACATTGAATTCCCAGTTAATTAAAAAAGAATCTCCCCGCTTGTGTTTAAATTTAACCTTAAATAAGTTATTAGCTAAATGGTGTTTTGCATCGTCGTTTAATTGATCAATAAAAATTTGCTTAGCGTAACGGTCGAAACTTTTGTATTTTTCATCAACTAGACTGTATACTTGTTTTTCGATAATGTTATAAACATTCAAAAAGTCATGCCAATCATCTTTTGAAAATTTTTTATTAATAAAATCTATAAGTTTTTGTTTAAGTTCATTATCGTGTTTATTTTTGAAAGATCTAGATACGTTGTTAACCTGATCTGTTACGAAAAAGGACGTTCCACCCGCTTCTTGTTGTGGTGCTCGATCCCGCTGGAGTTCCGCATGCGTCATTTGAACACCTTGGACAACCTCCTCCTCACCAACTATATTCGTAGTTTTAATGACGTCATCCGGTATAAATTTTGTCCTAGATGGTATTAAATAAACGTTTTTTATATTTATTTTACACAGAAAAGTTTAATATGGGGTTGCCAAAAACAAATTAGTTAAAACTAGGATTGTTTATTGGATTGATTTATTGGACTCCAATTAAATTTGAAATTGTACATATTTAGAGAAATCAAAAACTGTACATTGTTTGATTAAAAAGTATAAAGTTACAACTTAACAATAAATAGCAAAGCCTAGACTTCAATAGGTTCCTTAAGAAAGCCTCAAGCTAAAAACTCAAAAATATCAATCTATTAAAATTGATGAGTTTTTAAAATATTTTCTTTGAAGCTTTCTTAAAAATGGTTAATCTTTATGTTGAAAATTAAAAACTTCAATTGTAAATTAATTAAAATATATGACTATTGCTAGCAAAACAAAAAAAAATCTGATGGATACTTCTCGTTATAAAGCTTTTTAAATCTACAGAGTATTTTAAAAACTATTGTAAAATATGGCATACGTTATTCTAAACAACTAACCTTCTTTGCATGATCAAAGTGATATTATATCTCCAAATAACTTAGTACTTTAATAATACAGAGCTGTTTTGATATAAAAACTATAACTACAGCATCAATAATATAGGTAGAAAAACTACCTTCTACAAAAAAATTAATCTAATAGAGTTTTAATTTTTTTATTCAAACTTATTTTTAATATGAAATTACATTCAGTTTAATAATTTCAGTTGAAAAAACATTTAACAACACAAGTTTAAATTAATGATCAAAAATATGAAACTAATATACAATGTTATAAGATAATAAAATCTAAATGTGAACTAAAAACTAAATAAATAGAAAATAAATATGCAGTGTCTAATTAATAATAATTTTAGAAATAATTTCAATGAAATATTTATAGGTTATTGTTTAGAAAAATAAAAAAGTACTTTATAAATACAATTATACTTAAACATGAATTTAACTTTTGAAAGATTTTAGTGTTCAACCTAATCAATAATTTAGTTACATAAAATTGTCATATAATGTATTGTTTATAAAATAAAAGTGTTTAATAACTACTTTAATTTACTTATTACAAAACTACAGACTGTATATCAGTGTTGTTATAGTGATTCCAACATGATTCCACCATGATTCCAACATAATAATTCATGCATTGTAAAAAAAGAACAAGAAAAAATTGTCAACAAAAAAAAATATACTGTTAACTAGATGTACTTACAACACAAGGTTTTCTAGAGAAATGATTCAAATGAAAAATTAATATTCTTCTAAAATCTTATTTGATTGTTTACGTCACAAATAAAAACATAATTTAGTTTATGCGCGGTCATATAAGCCCGCCTAATGTTTATGCAAATTTTCCCTTTGTTAGAAACTTCAAAACTTATACCTTTCGATAGCTGAATTTTTTTTGATCTTTTATGTAAATTTTATTTTACTAGTCTAAGCATTGTTTTTAAATTTACAGTGTTTTATTTTAAAAACAAATAATGCCACCATAAAACTTTCTTTAAATTGTGCACAACTTTTATTTGTAATAATAAAAGTATAATTCTTGTTTAAACTTTTTGGTAACTCAAAGTGAATAAAACCATTTTGAGTTGTTATGGTGTTTTTTTTTCGGTTTTCTTTTAACAGTTGATTCTAAAACTACAAATATATCAAACCAAATCTGAGGCTGCTATTTGATATTAATAATCCTTAACTAGACTTTTAATTTGAATTGTCTTTTTTGATATATATTCAAACTTGAAAACTTAAGTACTGACATCAAAGCGCCCAAAAAATCTGAATCCAATGGATTTGGTTTTGTATATTGTGATTATAAAGTACGAGAGAGGCAGATATAAGCAGGCCAAAAAAAGGACTGAAACCAATAAGTCAGGGCTTAAAAATTCAGACCTTGTTACAAAACACTTTTAGTATAAACTATTTTTTCTTTGGACATTAACCTTAACCTTAAAAGCTTTAAGTATTTTGGCAATTTAGAACAATTAAAAAAGCATAAGCTTAAGATTTCAGGAAAAATAATGTTTTACAAAAAGTTTTTTTCAAAAAAAGAGACAATTACCGCTCACGCGGTACAAAGCTATCTGTTAAAAGGTATGTACTTAATCCGTAAACATATCAAAAATGTGATTTTTTTTTGTCGATTTTTCATATTGTTGCAATTATAGAGAAAATAATTAAAAATTTGTAACTTAAAACACTTGTTCATTCACATTTTTTAAAAATTGACTAACTTGATAACTTTTGTTTTAAATGTCATAACATATATCATGAAAAATTTGTTCACTCAATAAACTTAAATATGTTTTAGCTTTGACAATTGATGAAATAAGAACTGAAACAGTTATAAGCAATTTCGGAAAAAATTGTTTGTCATATAAATAAAAACTAGTGATGTGAATGATAACAAAAGGGTAAGTAAACATACAGTATTTTTAATGTATTTTATATGCACATCATTTTTTAAAACAAGTGTTTTTTAAACCCATAAAGGTGTTTATAAATCAAGAAACTTATTTTATGATGTATTTTAACTATATTTTATCTTCTTTTTTAAATTATTAGGCTGTTTTAAAGTATATAAAGTCTAGCACGGGACTTGAACCCCTGATCGTTAAATTAAAAGTCCAACGCTCTACCGACTGAGCTACTCATGCTCACGATGGGGTATACTTAATTGTGTTTAAAAAGCTATCTCCGGCTCTTATGACGTAATAATAGTACAAATTTATGGAACACATGCAAAATCCACCCGCGATCAAAATCCACCCAGTCAAATTCGGGAACCGCTTAGCAATCGAAAGTAAGGGTTAGGGGTAACAGTGATAGTCAAAAACAAATAAAAAAATTGATGAAAAAAAGCAAAAAGTATATAAAATAAAATAATAAATACAGGAAATAAAATTAAAAATTGGGTGGATTTTGAACGCGGGTGGATTTTGATAGTATACCTAATTTATTATAAATAGAACATTTAAAAGTGCTATATAATTTATATTTTACTTTAGCTTCAGCTTTTAAATATTATCAAACTTCTTATTTTGGTTGTTTTTTAACACTAAAATGAGTTAAAAAACTAAAAGTAGCATATATATATAATTTGTATAAAGTTGTATAAAAATTGAAAAAACTATGCTTTTACATAATTATTATCAATTAAAAAACTTTTGATCTATTATTATCTAATAGAAAAAAACGATAACTTGTTGAAATATTTTAGACAAATATTACACATCATTAATAAAGGCATCTGTAAGAATAACATAGATTATCGACACAAATTACACCGACTTATATTATCTAAAATTAATAAAACACAAAATTTCTCACCTGTTAGTGTTTCTATTTTCTTTTTAAATTTTTAGAGTTTGCCCACTATTTTCTTATTGTTCTTTTTCAAAACTCTTTTTATATCTACTTTGAAGTTTTGCTGTGAATAAAGTTAGCTGTTCAAAAAATTGATGGGAATTCTAAATAGCAAATACATAGATGTGTTTAAAATATTTTTTTAACCAATAAATGTAATTATACTAACAAGAAGTTTGTTTTGACATGTATATACAAATTACATTTTCTCCTTGTTAAAAAAATTCAAATCTTTTTTTAAACCTTAAAAGCAGCCTGAAAAAACTTGAAACCCTGATCAATGTGTAAAAAATGATTAAACTTCAGCTTTTAAAGATTAAACTTTTTTATTAAGTTTTTATTAAACATGAAATGAAGTTTAACAAATTAAAAGTGGTACATATATATTGCTAGTTGTTGCATAAAAACTATATTAACATAAATATAAGCAATTCAAAAACTTTAGAATCAATCTTACCTACTAGACAAAAAAAAAAAGTATTTTTCAATAGTTCACAAAATTATCATAAATCGTTTATAAAAGCGTTTCTATCAATATCTTAGATGAACATTATATGACACAAACATCAACAATTAACTTTGTCTAAAATTAAAAAAGATGGCGCTGTTAGCTTCACTGTTTTGAGGTGCAATTTCCTGACGTTGAACTTTGATTGCAACAGGCAAATCAAATTGTTTCAATTTTTCTCATCCGTCAGGCAATCGCACCACAAAACAGCTACTGGACCGCACCGCTACGGTGAAGCCAGCGCCGTGGTGCGGGTTACCCCCTTTTTGTTTCGTGTGGCGGGGGTTCACCGGGTTTCCCCGGTCATATAGGCCACATTGTCTTTTAAAGAATTATTTTTTTAAAAATCTGAAAAAAATAACGATTTGGCAAATCGTATGGAAAATTACATCAAATTTTTTTTTAATTGTCTCATAGGAGGTCACTACGTTTCGGCGCTTAGTGAAAATTCAAATCACAAGAAAATGACAAATTCAGAAAAGGTGAATAACTTGCAATATATTTTTAAACGTACAGTTAGACTTTATAAATTATTTACATACAAATTAAATTCTTTAGGTTGCATTTGCAGTTAATTAGCTTGAGCATTTAAAAGGCTTCAAGCTATACGGTATTTAGGGCATAAAAATTATGGTTAAATATTACAATAAATAAACAAATAACGTACTTTTTATATTAACGTTAAAACAACATTTTTTTCTATTACTTTTGTATTTTTCTATTCTCTTTTTTTTTTTTTTTGTTTACGTTTGTTTTCAGTTTTTTTTTTTTGCTTTTATTTTTTGCTTTTTTTATTTTTTTTTTGTTTGCGTTTTTTTTTTCTTTTTTATTTTTGCTTTGTTTTTATTGCTTTTTGTTTGTTATTTTCTTTTATATTGCTTTTTTTTCTTTTTATTAATATCATTTGCTTTTTTAGTTTTTTAATGTTGTTTTATTATAATGGGTTTGATATGTCTTAGTCGATCATCTACTTAAGCACCAATATCATCCACCATACTAAGCCTCCTATAGCTAGATTACAGGTAGTAACAACATTACCCGGCAGTATAGTATACGTAATTAGTTCATTTATTATCTTAAATTTAGTTATGTAGTATTTTTATGCCCTTTAATCTTAGATTAAAAATATGTAACCTAAAGAATTTAAATTGTAAGAAGTAATTTTTTTTATTAAATTAGATCGTTAATATAACAGTAACTTTTTATATTTTTCTATATATCATTTATGCAATTTTGTCATTTTAAGTGGTTTTACAACTCATTATGCTACGAAACGTCTTAACCAACTTAAATCTAATCATATCAAGAAAAAAATAATTTAACTTCTTTGTATTTAAGTTTTGAAATTATAAATGAATTAGAATTTTAGAATATAAATTTATGAAACCACAAATATATAACGAAAAATATAAAAGAAAACGTAACAAGATTACAAAAACTAAAAGATTAAACTAAAATTGCAAAATGAGTAACACAATTAATTTATAAAATAAACTGAATCTGAATCTAAAACTTAAGCTGAAGAAGCGAAACTGAAGGAAACTTAAATTTATTCACTGTTGTCACGCGAAACATGCCCTGTATCGCAATTTGGATCAAAAATACAATCTCTAAGCGCTGAACCTCTCAAAAAAAAATTCTCAACAGAGTATGAAAAATATACTTGAGAAAAAGTAGTTTTTAAATTTTTAATGTTTTTTAAACTAGAGGACCTAACTGTAACACTTCCATTGATAAAATTGATACGACCTGATGTGTTATCATATTTTTCATCAGACTTTGCAAAATACTTTTTAAGTTTATCAACTTGTAACCATAAACTACCCTCAATTTCATTGTCTTTCTTAAATTCATGGTCAATTTCGTGCTCGAAGTTTTTGAAAAAATAGAATTTGTGATTTTTTTTAAAGTTTTTTTGATCTACCGTAAAGCAATAACTAGTATCTTAGTACAATTCTAATCTAACTCCTTCAGGCCAAGCGTAATTAGTTTCCTCGAAAAGTTCCCTTACCGCAGTTCTTTTTAGATTGTTATTATCGTTATAATCTATTTTTCCCATAGGGAAATTGATTCTAATTTTATTATTTTTATCTCTATAATAAACAAATAACAATTCGCCCTTACCCTTCTTGACGCGATGTAAGATTACCCCCGCGCAGTCTAACCTTTTTACATTGAATTCCCAGTTAATTAAAAAATAATCTCCCCGCTTGTGTTTAAATTTAACCTTAAATAAGTTATTAGCTAAATGGTGTTTTGCATCGTCGTTTAATTGATCAATAAAAATTTGCTTAGCGTAACGGTCGAAACTTTTGTATTTTTCATCAACTAGACTGTATACTTGTTTTTCGATAATGTTATAAACATTCAAAAAGTCATGCCAATCATCTTTTGAAAATTTTTTATTAATAAAATCTATAAGTTTTTGTTTAAGTTCATTATCGTGTTTATTTTTGAAAGATCTAGATACGTTGTTAACCTGATCTGTTACGAAAAAGGACGTTCCACCCGCTTCTTGTTGTGGTGGTCGATCCCGCTGGAGTTCCGCATGCGCCATTTGAACACCTTGGACAACCTCCTCCTCACCAACTATATTCGTAGTTTTAATGACGTCATCCGGTATAAATTTTGTCCTAGATGGTATTAAATAAACGTTTTTTATATTTATTTTACACAGAAAAGTTTAATATGGGGTTGCCAAAAACAAATTAGTTAAAACTAGGATTGTTTATTGGATTGATTTATTGGACTCCAATTAAATTTGAAATTGTACATATTTAGAGAAATCAAAAACTGTACATTGTTTGATTAAAAAGTATAAAGTTACAACTTAACAATAAATAGCAAAGCCTAGACTTCAATAGGTTCCTTAAGAAAGCCTCAAGCTAAAAACTCAAAAATATCAATCTATTAAAATTGATGAGTTTTTAAAATATTTTCTTTGAAGCTTTCTTAAAAATGGTTAATCTTTATGTTGAAAATTAAAAACTTCAATTGTAAATTAATTAAAATATATGACTATTGCTAGCAAAACAAAAAAAAATCTGATGGATACTTCTCGTTATAAAGCTTTTTAAATCTACAGAGTATTTTAAAAACTATTGTAAAATATGGCATACGTTATTCTAAACAACTAACCTTCTTTGCATGATCAAAGTGATATTATATCTCCAAATAACTTAGTACTTTAATAATACAGAGCTGTTTTGATATAAAAACTATAACTACAGCATCAATAATATAGGTAGAAAAACTACCTTCTACAAAAAAATTAATCTAATAGAGTTTTAATTTTTTTTATTCAAACTTATTTTTAATATGAAATTACATTCAGTTTAATAATTTCAGTTGAAAAAACATTTAACAACACATGTTTAAATTAATGATCAAAAATATGAAACTAATATACAATGTTATAAGATAATAAAATCTAAATGTGAACTAAAAACTAAATAAATAGAAAATAAATATGCAGTGTCTAATTAATAATAATTTTAGAAATAATTTCAATGAAATATTTATAGGTTATTGTTTAGAAAAATAAAAAAGTACTTTATAAATACAATTATACTTAAACATGAATTTAACTTTTGAAAGATTTTAGTGTTCAACCTAATCAATAATTTAGTTACATAAAATTGTCATATAATGTATTGTTTATAAAATAAAAGTGTTTAATAACTACTTTAATTTACTTATTACAAAACTACAGACTGTATATCAGTGTTGTTATAGTGATTCCAACATGACTTCTTTCCAACATGACTTCACTTAAAAAGTTTATAATACTGAACTTTACTTGTATAATCTTCTTTTTTAAAGACGTTTTACTATTTGCTTTTAACCATTGCAGTTATGTAAGTTTGTTAAAATTTTATTTTGAACTTATATTATTTTTAACTATAACATCAAATGCGGATTTAAAAACCTGTTCTAAATCTACAAAATAGTTTATAAGATTTAAAGTGATTTTGGCCTAAAAATTTTATTAAAATATTTTTTTTTTTTCTATTAGTAAAACATGAAATTTTTTTTAAACTTAAAAACCACCATGATTTAAAAAAAAATGGTTGTACCTTTTTATTTAAATATTTCAGGAACGTGAAATATTGAAACAGTGAAAATACTTAAATTTTTTTTCAATCAAAACTTAAATCACACCTAGAAAATCTACTTTTCATTACTTAGTTTAAGGTTATAAAATTTTAAACCTTAAGTTTAAGCTTTAACATAACTTTATTTGAATATAAACTAAATACAGAGCATTTATAGTTATTTAGTTAATAAATGATTGTTTTAATTTTTATTTGCACAAACTTTTCGATGGTTTCTTAAAAAGGGTACTGAACACTGGCTTAAGTAAAAAAATTTTGAATTTTTTTGAAGTTTAAGAAAGTTTAAGACTTTTAAAAGCATTTGAAATGCCGTAGACAGTTTATTCACCGTAAAGCATTAACAAAAAAGTAAATAAATTACAACTATTGTTTAATAAATTTTATATTTATTTTTTTATTAATGCTTGTTATTTTTAGTCGCAGTCGTTTAGATAACACAAACTTAATAAACACCAATTCTTTTTGTTATATACCAAAAACAAAAGTGTTTAAAATACTTTTGTCTTCTCCTTTATACTCAGTTAAACAATTAACTTACAATGTAAAAAGTTTTTCTTATAGAACTGCCTGCTATCTTTGTTTGTTTAAAATTTATTTTAGAAATTCAAACGATTTTTCTCTCACTAAATATATAACTTTCTAACTTTTCTGCATCAGTTTATATGAGGAGAAATACATTTCCAAAACATCTCCAAAATTTTCTGTCCTCTGAAGACCGGTTTTTTGCTGGTTGTTTTTATCGGCAAAAATTACACAATTTTCCAGTGAGTTTTTTTTTTATGTTTTAATTAGTCTTAAAACAATAAATACAATTTAATAAATTTATTTATCTAAATAAAGTTTACTAAATGTATTTTATAACTAATTAGCTAATCAAAGTAAATTATAAAAAAAATCATTACAGTTTGCACACAAAATTACTTCAAAATAAACTGGTGCACGATAGTGTACACAATTTTTTTTCGCGTGCACGAAACGTTTAGGGTACATGAACCTCATTTAGGGGTGAACGAAATTTTCAGATTACACAAAAAAATATTTTAGTCTTCGCATTATTAGTTTTAGCGACATAGTTCAGTTAAGTATTAAAGTTAAATCTAGCCCTGGTGTTTGATTGGCTTTTATTTTTTGGCCATTTTACTCTCATGATCTATTTTGTAATTAAACAACACACATAAATTATTGTATAATTATAATTGTAACTATTATTACAATGCAATTAAAAAAATAAAACATACGTAACAACTTATAAAACAATTTAAGAAAACAACACAACTGTTGCGTTGAACTTTAATAAATTCCAATAAATAAGGACTTATTTGTCTTTAAAAAAACGTGGTAAATTATAGACTTCTTTTAAAATGAAGTAGAAAGAAGTATAAAGTTCTTTAAAGCCTTATTTTAGAAAACAACATATAAACTATAAAAATACGAAATAAGCTAAAATATGCAAATTAACATAAACTTTAAGCAATTAACCGATAAACTATTTTTTTCTAAAAATAACGTAAGTTTAAATTGTTGTTAACTTTGATTAAACATCTTAGGATTTTTCTTCAAATTTTAAATTGTTGTTTACATTAATTAAACGTGTTAGTTTTTTCTTTAAGTTAAAAACTTTGTTTACATTGATTAAACGTATTAGTTTTTCTCGTTAAATTTTAAATTGTTTATTACATTGATTAAGCGTTTTAGTTTTTTCTTTTAATTTTAAATAATAGTTTTATAGTTTACCAATAATGACTTAGGCCCTGGTCATAATAAACACTGATAGTAAAAAAAATTATGGTAAACCACTAAGGTTGGTAAACAGCCAAATTGTAGAAACTTAAATTATACATATCATAGTTGTATAGTTTCTCCTTTGACAAAAAACATGATCTAATAAATGTTGTTATTATATCACACTCTATAATTTTAAAGTAAAAGTTTCCAAGTCAGCATTAGTTTGGAGAAGATGGACACTTCTACTACTAACCAAAGTTTGTAAAAGTTGTATATTTTGTTATTTTTAGATTTAAAGTAATATTTAAAGACACTCATTTCTAACTATGATTGGGAACAATTCTATATATAGGTATTTGAAGTGTACAGGGTTGAATAAACAACACTGTTTAAACAACCCCAAGAACATATCTAAATCAGTAAAAGATAAATAAATCCTTGTACTGGTGAATTAACCTTCAACCTAATACTAAATAGCCTGATTAAACAACCAATATTTGACCCTAGTTTCCAAACTAAATTGTTGGTCTACATGACTATTTTATTTAAATTGGTAGCAAAACATAATGTAAAGTTTAGCTAAATGTAATTGAATTATAATTTATGCTATTCATCAAGTTGTACTATATTGTATTGCAGATGTTTGCCCACCTAAAAAGTGTGAAGTGGTTCAATCCTAGCAGCTATAATAAAGGTAAATTTTGTTTTTATTGCAATTTAATATATCAAAAGCTCCTATACAACACATATGTTCCTTAATATAATCTTGTTTTTAGTTTGGTTGTGCTGTTCTAAATATCATGACAATATAAATAATTCCTACAAAGTTTTAAAGAAAAATTAAGTATTATTTACTATCATATAACTAAACTATTTGTGTGCAAAGTTTGATTGGGTATAATAAATAACTTTTTGACTTAAAAGTCAGATGGTAAATAAAAATTTATTTTGAAATAGAGTTCCATTGCGGCAAATTTTAAAGTGCAAAAATAGAATTGAAAAAAGTGACAAGCCTAATGAAATGCAGTAAATTTAATATAGTTTGCTAGTTCATATCAGTTTTATAATAGAAAAGTACATCATATGTTTTTCTGTAAATATCCTTCCAAATATTTGTCACCATATTTAAACAATCATCCATTAATAATGGTTGGAATGTACTTTGTTTTTTATTTTTTCTCATCATATTATATTTTAATTGTTTCCTTTTGAGACTAGCTCTGACTTGGTAAGTATTCTACTAATTATTGCATGAGTTGGCTTTTTTTTAGTTCTCAGAGCTAGTTTTTATTTGTTAAAAGTTCTAATAAAAAGTCTTTTAAAGAGTGAAAAAACTTTTTGTTTTAATAAGATAGTGTAAAATAATAAAGTCCCCATTATTATTGGTTTATGTAAACTATATTATGTATTTAAATTTTCAAGTATATGACATCCAAAAACTAAAGTTTTTTTTTCACAAGTATAATATAATTTGTATAAATAATCATTATGTTTTGGAAATTTAAATTATGTGGTGCATTGGAAATATTTTAAGAAATATCCAGACTGGTATTAATACCATGTTAATACATTTGGTATTTTTTTGTGTACTTCAGTATAACAAGTCTTTATTTTTCTTGAGTAATTAAATATTACTACTTGACTAACATAATTTTTTCACTATTTATTGTTTTTAATTTAACATAAGGCTAATTGATAAGTTTTAAGTCACTCAGATTAGATTGGCTTCAATGCTTCAAAAGCCTGTCATAGATAAGCCGTAGTATTAAAAAAAAACAAAATTGTTTGTCTCTTTTATTGCTTTAACACCTTTTATGTTTATATAAGTAATTTACAAATTAAAGTTTTAAGGTTACAAGTGTTGATTATAACTTGTTATTTTTTCTACATTTTATATGTGTTGACAGGTTTTTACAACTTTAGAATGTGCAAGGGTCTTGAGGAAATTTTGAGCAATGATGCACATGAATCATCTGTAAGCACACAACAACTGGACCTCAACCCAGGAAGGTCTCTAACTGCT
The DNA here is from genome assembly GCF_965202585.1 of Thalia democratica. Taxonomy (NCBI): domain Eukaryota; kingdom Metazoa; phylum Chordata; class Thaliacea; order Salpida; family Salpidae; genus Thalia; species Thalia democratica. The sequence goes on along the minus strand of NC_139169.1, from coordinate 24,674,866 downwards.
CACTTAGGGCAGTAACAAGGTAAATATGTTATAGTTCTTGCTTTTGTACTAATAGCTACAATAAATCATAAAAAGTTAAATTTAGAGAAAGTAAAGGTGACAATGTTATCTAAATTGAATTAAACTCATTCAGTGATGTTTATAAGTGATGTAGTTTATAATTAATGTTCATTTTTGACCTAATAACTGGAATAGAATCTAGTATTGCTTTTAACTCAACAGAATGTTCAAATAATTGCAAGTAAAAATTATCATTATTGTTAATATTAAGTATATTTATCATTATCATTTTTCATTTAACATAAAAATTAGTGTGGTCATTACAAGTAAAAAGTAAAATTTAACAAAAAAACTTTAAACTTGTTTTAAAGACTAATGAACATAAGCTAAGAATGTTTTTTAGGATGCGAACTAATTTATTAAATAATTAATTAAATATTTAAAATATTGTTACAACAAAGTTAGATTTGCTCACTTTGTTAGTACATCACTTTGAGTATTGTGATGGTTTTAAATGTTAAAGTTTGGCCAAAAGAAAACTTATTTGTATTCCAATGTTTTTCTTAAACTCAACGTTTTTTAATTTTAAAATAATAGAAATCAACAAAAGGCTATGATTAAATTAAATAGAAGACCATACTTGATTATTTTTACCCATCCACAATTTTATACAAAATATTATAAATAAGCTTGATGACAACTTACCACTAAAAAATTATTGTTTCCTAAAATATTAGCAAGTTTGCCACTAAAATTAAAAAGCAAAATGAATTTTTTTTTTAATCTAGCATCAGGGTTGCCACTCGGTCAGGAAAAGTCAGGAAATCAGGAAAAGTCAGGAGAAATTAAAAAAAAAGAAAAAAATCAGGAAAAAATGGGGGGTTTTAAAAAAGTCAGGAAAAGGCAGGAAATTTGATAAAATTAAAAAAAAAGTCAGATTATGTCATTTTAATTTTACAAAATTCCTTGTTTTCCAAAGCCTTCAAACGGTAAAAATTAATTAAAAGTCCTTTGAAGTCAGAAAAAAATTCCAAAATTTTCCTAGAAATTTACAAAAATATTTAACTTTATTTCCAATGCCTTCACCTGGTATAAGTTAAGATAAAAAACTCCTCACAGTGGAAATTGTAAAAAATAAAATTGGAACACGATTTCAGCAAAGTAACTCGATTATTGTTGATGAAAATTTGTATGCGTCCTTTGAACGACGTCAGTATCAGTAGAAATGAAAATCAGCTCCATCCTACCACTATAGTTACGTCACGATAGAAATTTGCTAATAGAATCCAATAACTTTGCTTTCGAAATAAAATATCCTTTATAAAACTGCAAAAAATTTCTATTAACATATTGAACAAGTACCCTACTTTAACAAGCAGATTTTGTAAGCTTTTTAGTATTGATAATCTGTAGCAAGGACACTTCCATAGTGAAACTGATATATACACAAAAGTTTATCTAGCATAATTTTAAAATCTAAGTGTTTTTTGTTTAAGTAAATAGTTAAGTTCTTTATAGTTATGCAGTTAGTTTAGTATTTTATGGATCAAGTTGATGTGTATACTTTATCTCTTTATAATTTTTTAAAGTTGTTTAAATTTATGAAATAAGTTTTAAGAGAGGTATATGCCAAGATTAAGTTTACACATTATTTGTATTTTTTGTAGAGTAACTTAAGTTTTTAAAGTAAATATTTAATTATTCAAACCAAAACAAACCAGTTTGTTGCAGTTAAAAATCATACCTATTACCCCAAATTAGACTCATTACTACGAATTTATAAAACATTTTTTCCTATTTTTTTAATATATGAATTAAAGCGCTGAAAGTAATAAAAATATTAGTCATCAGATAAAAGTAAATGATAGGTTTATGTATTAGGGCTTACATCTGATAGTAAGAATATTTTTAAATTGAATCTTTTAAACAGGATTTCCATGAAGCTCTCTCTTTGAGTGAAGGTCAGTAGACAGATCCCCAGAGTGATTGGCCTTTACGAGTCAATTCCTCTTCCCACTTTGAATGCATCATCCGCAAGGTAATTTCTACATAGTATGTTTTAAAATCATTCGTTTGAACTTGTAATTGTTTTTGAACTTATAGTGAATAAGTTTACCAAACAAGAAGCCATGTTGTAATAACAAGTAGTTTATAAAACACCTTAACACAAATTTAAAAACATAAATCTCTCAGTTTTACAAGTTCTGAGGATAATAAATAGTCCTATTTAGTTAACTAATGCTAGTCAATAATAAAGTTGATCGATTTTAAAAAAAAGTAATACAAACATGATGATATATTATCTAAATAAAGTGGTCATCTTGCTTGTGAATTGTTTTCTGAAATGTTGTTATAAAGTCGTGTAATAATACATTTTGTAACAACTTCCTTGATTATCTTTTGAACATATGTATTTTAGGAAGCGTTTTCAAAGTTTACCTTAAATATATATCACTATTGACCTACTTCTTAGTAACTAATTTAACAAACTTTGAACATTTTTATTGTATTTTATTACTGTAAAGTAACCATTTTGTACCAGTTTCTTAGGTATTTTATTGCCAAACCATAAACAGAACAAAATAAAGTCCATAATTGTTTGATGCTCAATTTTATGCTAATTTTAAAAAGCTCGGTTTTATTATTTTAAATTAAACAAATATCCATTTTGATCACATAACTATTGCGAAACACATCTATCAGGGTTAGCTAAAAACCATCTAGAAATTGAACAAAAATTACTGGAATTTTTATCATCAATTCTTACGAAAAAACAATGAATTTCTGAAGTCTTTGTTATACAATAGTTTTTATTTGACATCATCACTTAAATTTTTATAAACCACATTCAAAGTAGCATTACAGTATCTCCTCATTAACGTTATTAAATTTAACGAATTCCTTACCTTGAAATTTATGTCATACTCAAGGTGGAAAAAAAAAATTGTATTTTCAAAACATGAAAAAATTTTTGACAACCCTGAGATATGCTCAAATGATTAATAGATTAAAGGCAATGTTTAAATAGTTAATGATAAACTGCATGATTAAAATGTGAATGAAGTGTAGCGTTAGTAGATAAGTTTGTTAGTAAAAGCTAAATATTTTTTTCAAACAGAATGAGATCACAGCCGGAGACGGAACGATGAAAAGAATCAGAAACAGAATCAGTGCGGATCAGATAACTTATTTATATAAACATTTGAATAAACTTTTTGCATTTAAATTGTGTTTACTTTGTCATAATTAAATAGATTAAGACAGAAAATTAATGCTTGGGTGTAGTGAAAAAAGTTTTAATATTTGATAGATCTATTATTTAGTAACTTTCCTTTATTTAGTTGTTATAATGTCTTGAGTTTAAGCCCAATAACAGTTTTTTTAATGAAAACATAAAGCGCAGAAAATAATTGGTTTAAAGAGCCGTTCAATTCGTACACCAGTTAGATACAGTTAAGTTTAGTACAAGTTTATATAAGGATAGTATAATTCAACTTAACGACTATGAGTATGTCTTTAATAAATTGTTTTAAATCCCTACCTGAATATTAAAAGAAACTAAATGTATTATCACCGTCATAATCCTAGGCTGCTTATCGCTTAGTAAAGTTGTTAATTGAAAGTTTCAAAATTTTTCATTTGTAAAAAAATGAATATATTTTCATACTAGTTGCCTTGTTACTAGTATAATATTTGGCAACTTATTTTTAGATCTATATATAAATTTATATGTTGCACAAATACTATTTTTCTCTATAGCCGGGTGTGTGGTTATCGTGTAAAATACACTTCTTGTAACATATATAATAATCTTCTGATCTAGTTGCACTTAAAAACTATACCAAGCTAAACCCTGTTTTCCTTATAATAAATATAAGCCAATTTTACTGATCTAAAACAAAAATTTCGACTTTATTATAAATGTGGTTATTTAGAGTTCCTGTATCAAAGAGAAAACTTATTCAACCGGCGTAAGCATTACGACGACGCCCTAAGAACCAATTTCAAAATATCGACAAAGTCCGGAGCCAGGACACCGAAGGTGTCCGCCAGCGTAGGACTTTGTCGATATTTTGAAATTGGTTCGCTACCCTTTATTATATTTTATACTTTCACATTAAGGAATTTCCCAAAAATTTTGATAATTCTACACTCCAAAAATAATTTTCAAAGTTAACAAAAAAAGAAAAATGAACATTTTCAACAGTTTTTAATCGAGTCTTTTTTATTAGCCATCATGTTATAAATAGTCAAATCAGATAGAACACCGGTTTTTGGTCAGTTCCTAAAAGTGTAGTAATAAATAAATTGCAAAAGAATAGCAAACTCGTTGACTTAATTTGATTAAACAGATTGTTTTTAAATTGTTTTTTTATACATATGCCTACCACCACACGTAAATTGTGAAAATATTATTATAGTAAACAATTTTTAAAAATTCACTTTAACTGACTAAAACCGATCTCTTATCTAACATGAATAGCAAGTAACAATATAAACTGAACAAAAGTACAATTGATCAAGTCATACTTATGTTTAATTTATACTCTTAAATGCTTAAAACAGCCTGAACTAGCTATACTTGAATATAAAGTATTCATGAGAGAAATCATATAGAATTAAAGCAAAAAGACAGTGGATTTCAAAATAGCTACCTAGGCATAAAGCAATCATCTAAAAATATGCAAATACAATCTCAAAATTAGAAACAATTGTAAGTTCAAAAGAGTTAATTTGTAACAGTTGGAAAATATCTATATATAACAGTTATCTAAGGTGGAAACAAAGAAATCAAATAGTTCAACTTGTAGTTGCTTGAAACTTTAATGCTTGTGATTGCTTGAAACTTTGAAATTATTTCAAGTATTTTTTAACGCTATTGTTTTACATGTTTAAATAGAAATATTGATAGTAATAAATAATAACTAAAAGCTTAAAATAAGTTTGTACCTCTATAGTTACAGTTACAATAGAAGAACACAACTTGTAACTGTTTAAATTTTCATCACACAAAAGTAAACAGTTATTTGTCCAAAGATGTTAATTTATTACAATTAGAAAGTATTTTGTAAGATTGAAACAAAGAATTCAAACTTTACTACTGTTAAATTGCTTGAAACTGTGAAAATAATTTAACTGTTTTATAACATTATTGCTTCATAAGTTTCAATAGAAATATTGATACTAAGAAGTCATAACTCCGAACTTAAAAATAAGTTTCTACCTAAGTAGTTACAGTTACAACAAGAAGAAAAAAACATGTAACTGATTGAAATTTCAACAGAAAAAAGTAAAGAGTTGTTTATCAAAAGATGTTGATAAAACACATATGTTCAACAGACAAAATTATTTGTTTAAAGAAGTTGATCGTATATCATCTAAAGCTTGCAACATGTACTAGCTCATTGATGTTTTCATATTAATTCATAATAATTCATGCATTGTAAAAAAAGAACAAGAAAAAATTGTCAACAAAAAAAAATATACTGTTAACTAGATGTACTTACAACACAAGGTTTTCTAGAGAAATGATTCAAATGAAAAATTAATATTCTTCTAAAATCTTATTTGATTGTTTACGTCACAAATAAAAACATAACTTAGTTTATGCGCGGTCATATAAGCCCGCCTAATGTTTATGCAAATTTTCCCTTTGTTAGAAACTTCAAAACTTATACCTTTTGATAGCTGAATTTTTTTTGATCTTTTATGTAAATTTTATTTTACTAGTCTAAGCATTGTTTTTAAATTTACAGTGTTTTATTTTAAAAACAAATAATGCCACCATAAAACTTTCTTTAAATTGTGCACAACTTTTATTTGTAATAATAAAAGTATAATTCTTGTTTAAACTTTTTGGTAACTCAAAGTGAATAAAACCATTTTGAGTTGTTATGGTGTTTTTTTTTCGGTTTTCTTTTAACAGTTGATTCTAAAACTACAAATATATCAAACCAAATCTGAGGCTGCTATTTGATTTTAATAATCCTTAACTAGACTTTTAAATTGAATTGTCTTTTTTGATATATATTCAAACTTGAAAACTTAAGTACTGACATCAAAGCGCCCAAAAAATCTGAATCCAATGGATTTGGTTTTGTATATTGTGATTATAAAGTACGAGAGAGGCAGATATAAGCAGGCCAAAAAAAGGACTGAAACCAATAAGTCAGGGCTTAAAAATTCAGACCTTGTTACAAAACACTTTTAGTATAAACTATTTTTTCTTTGGACATTAACCTTAACCTTAAAAGCTTTAAGTATTTTGGCAATTTAGAACAATTAAAAAAGCATAAGCTTAAGATTTCAGGAAAAATAATGTTTTACCAAAAGTTTTTTTCAAAAAAAGAGACAATTACCGCTCACGCGGTACAAAGCTATTTGTTAAAAGGTATGTACTTAATCCGTAAACATATCAAAAATGTGATTTTTTTTTGTCGATTTTTCATAGTGTTGCAATTATAGAGAAAATAATTAAAAATTTATAACTTAAAACACTTGTTCATTCACATTTTTTAAAAATTGACTAACTTGATAACTTTTGTTTTAAATGTCATAACATATATCATGAAAAATTTGTTCACTCAATAAACTTAAATATGTTTTAGCTTTGACAATTGATGAAATAAGAACTGAAACAGTTATAAGCAATTTCGGAAAAAATTGTTTGTCATATAAATAAAAACTAGTGATGTGAATGATAACAAAAGGGTAAGTAAACATACAGTATTTTTAATGTATTTTATATGCACATCATTTTTTAAAACAAGTGTTTTTTAAACCCATAAAGGTGTTTATAAATCAAGAAACTTATTTTATGATGTATTTTAACTATATTTTATCTTCTTTTTTAAATTATTAGGCTGTTTTAAAGTATATAAAGTCTAGCACGGGACTTGAACCCCTGATCGTTAAATTAAAAGTCCAACGCTCTACCGACTGAGCTACTCATGCTCACGATGGGGTATACTTAATTGTGTTTAAAAAGCTATCTCCGGCTCTTATGACGTAATAATAGTACAAATTTATGGAACACATGCAAAATCCACCCGCGATCAAAATCCACCCAGTCAAATTCGGGAACCGCTTAGCAATCGAAAGTAAGGGTTAGGGGTAACAGTGATAGTCAAAAACAAATAAAAAAATTGATGAAAAAAAGCAAAAAGTATATAAAACAAAATAATAAATACAGGAAATAAAATTAAAAATTGGGTGGATTTTGAACGCGGGTGGATTTTGATAGTATACCTAATTTATTATAAATAGAACATTTAAAAGTGCTATATAATTTATATTTTACTTTAGCTTCAGCTTTTAAATATTATCAAACTTCTTATTTTGGTTGTTTTTTAACACTAAAATGAGTTAAAAAACTAAAAGTAGCATATATATATAATTTGTATAAAGTTGTATAAAAATTGAAAAAACTATGCTTTTACATAATTATTATCAATTAAAAAACTTTTGATCTATTATTATCTAATAGAAAAAAACGATAACTTGTTGAAATATTTTAGACAAATATTACACATCATTAATAAAGGCATCTGTAAGAATAACATAGATTATCGACACAAATTACACCGACTTATATTATCTAAAATTAATAAAACACAAAATTTCTCACCTGTTAGTGTTTCTATTTTCTTTTTAAATTTTTAGAGTTTGCCCACTATTTTCTTATTGTTCTTTTTCAAAACTCTTTTTATATCTACTTTGAAGTTTTGCTGTGAATAAAGTTAGCTGTTCAAAAAATTGATGGGAATTCTAAATAGCAAATACATAGATGTGTTTAAAATATTTTTTTAAGCAATAAATGTAATTATACTAACAAGAAGTTTGTTTTGACATGTATATACAAATTACATTTTCTCCTTGTTAAAAAAATTAAAATCTTTTTTTAAACCTTAAAAGCAGCCTGAAAAAACTTGAAACCCTGATCAATGTGTAAAAAATGATTAAACTTCAGCTTTTAAAGATTAAACTTTTTTATTAAGTTTTTATTAAACATGAAATGAAGTTTAACAAATTAAAAGTGGTACATATATATTGCTAGTTGTTGCATAAAAACTATATTAACATAAATATAAGCAATTCAAAAACTTTAGAATCAATGTTACCTACTAGACAAAAAAAAAAAGTATTTTTCAATAGTTCACAAAATTATCATAAATCGTTTATAAAAGCGTTTCTATCAATATCTTAGATGAACATTATATGACACAAACATCAACAATTAACTTTGTCTAAAATTAAAAAAGATGGCGCTGTTAGCTTCACTGTTTTGAGGTGCAATTTCCTGACGTTGAACTTTGATTGCAACAGGCAAATCAAATTGTTTCAATTTTTCTCATCCGTCAGGCAATCGCACCACAAAACAGCTACTGGACCGCACCGCTACGGTGAAGCCAGCGCCGTGGTGCGGGTTACCCCCTTTTTGTTTCGTGTGGCGGGGGTTCACCGGGTTTCCCCGGTCATATAGGCCACATTGTCTTTTAAAGAATTATTTTTTTAAAAATCTGAAAAAAATAACGATTTGGCAAATCGTATGGAAAATTACATCAAATTTTTTTTTAATTGTCTCATAGGAGGTCACTACGTTTCGGCGCTTAGTGAAAATTCAAATCACAAGAAAATGACAAATTCAGAAAAGGTGAATAACTTGCAATATATTTTTAAACGTACAGTTAGACTTTATAAATTATTTACATACAAATTAAATTCTTTAGGTTGCATTTGCAGTTAATTAGCTTGAGCATTCAAAAGGCTTCAAGCTATACGGTATTTAGGGCATAAAAATTATGGTTAAATATTACAATAAATAAACAAATAACGTACTTTTTATATTAACGTTAAAACAACATTTTTTTCTATTACTTTTGTATTTTTCTATTCTCTTTTTTTTTTTTTTGTTTACGTTTGTTTTCAGTTTTTTTTTTTTTGCTTTTATTTTTTGCTTTTTTTATTTTTTTTTTGTTTGCGTTTTTTTTTTCTTTTTTATTTTTGCTTTGTTTTTATTGCTTTTTGTTTGTTATTTTCTTTTATATTGCTTTTTTTTCTTTTTATTAATATCATTTGCTTTTTTAGTTTTTTAATGTTGTTTTATTATAATGGGTTTGATATGTCTTAGTCGATCATCTACTAAAGCACCAATATCATCCACCATACTAAGCCTCCTATAGCTAGATTACAGGTAGTAACAACATTACCCTGGCAGTATAGTATACGTAATTAGTTCATTTATTATCTTAAATTTAGTTATGTAGTATTTTTATGCCCTTTAATCTTAGATTAAAAATATGTAACCTAAAGAATTTAAATTGTAAGAAGTAATTTTTTTTATTAAATTAGATCGTTAATATAACAGTAACTTTTTATATTTTTCTATATATCATTTATGCAATTTTGTCATTTTAAGTGGTTTTACAACTCATTATGCTACGAAACGTCTTAACCAACTTAAATCTAATCATATCAAGAAAAAAATAATTTAACTTCTTTGTATTTAAGTTTTGAAATTATAAATGAATTAGAATTTTAGAATTTAAATTTATGAAACCACAAATATATAACGAAAAATATAAAAGAAAACGTAACAAGATTACAAAAACTAAAAGATTAAACTAAAATTGCAAAATGAGTAACACAATTAATTTATAAAATAAACTGAATCTGAATCTAAAACTTAAGCTGAAGAAGCGAAACTGAAGGAAACTTAAATTTATTCACTGTTGTCACGCGAAACATGCCCTGTATCGCAATTTGGATCAAAAATACAATCTCTAAGCGCTGAACCTCTCAAAAAAAAATTCTCAACAGAGTATGAAAAATATACTTGAGAAAAAGTAGTTTTTAAATTTTTAATGTTTTTTAAACTAGAGGACCTAACTGTAACACTTCCATTGATAAAATTGATACGACCTGATGTGTTATCATATTTTTCATCAGACTTTGCAAAATACTTTTTAAGTTTATCAACTTGTAACCATAAACTACCCTCAATTTCATTGTCTTTCTTAAATTCATGGTCAATTTCGTGCTCGAAGTTTTTGAAAAAATAGAATTTGTGATTTTTTTTAAAGTTTTTTTGATCTACCGTAAAGCAATAACTAGTATCTTGGTACAATTCTAATCTAACTCCTTCAGGCCAAGCGTAATTAGTTTCCTCGAAAAGTTCCCTTACCGCAGTTCTTTTTAGATTGTTATTATCGTTATAATCTATTTTTCCCATAGGGAAATTGATTCTAATTTTATTATTTTTATCTCTATAATAAACAAATAACAATTCGCCCTTACCCTTCTTGACGCGATGTAAGATTACCCCCGCGCAGTCTAACCTTTTTACATTGAATTCCCAGTTAATTAAAAAAGAATCTCCCCGCTTGTGTTTAAATTTAACCTTAAATAAGTTATTAGCTAAATGGTGTTTTGCATCGTCGTTTAATTGATCAATAAAAATTTGCTTAGCGTAACGGTCGAAACTTTTGTATTTTTCATCAACTAGACTGTATACTTGTTTTTCGATAATGTTATAAACATTCAAAAAGTCATGCCAATCATCTTTTGAAAATTTTTTATTAATAAAATCTATAAGTTTTTGTTTAAGTTCATTATCGTGTTTATTTTTGAAAGATCTAGATACGTTGTTAACCTGATCTGTTACGAAAAAGGACGTTCCACCCGCTTCTTGTTGTGGTGCTCGATCCCGCTGGAGTTCCGCATGCGTCATTTGAACACCTTGGACAACCTCCTCCTCACCAACTATATTCGTAGTTTTAATGACGTCATCCGGTATAAATTTTGTCCTAGATGGTATTAAATAAACGTTTTTTATATTTATTTTACACAGAAAAGTTTAATATGGGGTTGCCAAAAACAAATTAGTTAAAACTAGGATTGTTTATTGGATTGATTTATTGGACTCCAATTAAATTTGAAATTGTACATATTTAGAGAAATCAAAAACTGTACATTGTTTGATTAAAAAGTATAAAGTTACAACTTAACAATAAATAGCAAAGCCTAGACTTCAATAGGTTCCTTAAGAAAGCCTCAAGCTAAAAACTCAAAAATATCAATCTATTAAAATTGATGAGTTTTTAAAATATTTTCTTTGAAGCTTTCTTAAAAATGGTTAATCTTTATGTTGAAAATTAAAAACTTCAATTGTAAATTAATTAAAATATATGACTATTGCTAGCAAAACAAAAAAAAATCTGATGGATACTTCTCGTTATAAAGCTTTTTAAATCTACAGAGTATTTTAAAAACTATTGTAAAATATGGCATACGTTATTCTAAACAACTAACCTTCTTTGCATGATCAAAGTGATATTATATCTCCAAATAACTTAGTACTTTAATAATACAGAGCTGTTTTGATATAAAAACTATAACTACAGCATCAATAATATAGGTAGAAAAACTACCTTCTACAAAAAATTAATCTAATAGAGTTTTAATTTTTTTTATTCAAACTTATTTTTAATATGAAATTACATTCAGTTTAATAATTTCAGTTGAAAAAACATTTAACAACACAAGTTTAAATTAATGATCAAAAATATGAAACTAATATACAATGTTATAAGATAATAAAATCTAAATGTGAACTAAAAACTAAATAAATAGAAAATAAATATGCAGTGTCTAATTAATAATAATTTTAGAAATAATTTCAATGAAATATTTATAGGTTATTGTTTAGAAAAATAAAAAAGTACTTTATAAATACAATTATACTTAAACATGAATTTAACTTTTGAAAGATTTTAGTGTTCAACCTAATCAATAATTTAGTTACATAAAATTGTCATATAATGTATTGTTTATAAAATAAAAGTGTTTAATAACTACTTTAATTTACTTATTACAAAACTACAGACTGTATATCAGTGTTGTTATAGTGATTCCAACATGACTTCTTTCCAACATGACTTCACTTAAAAAGTTTATAATACTGAACTTTACTTGTATAATCTTCTTTTTTAAAGACGTTTTACTATTTGCTTTTAACCATTGCAGTTATGTAAGTTTGTTAAAATTTTATTTTGAACTTATATTATTTTTAACTATAACATCAAATGCGGATTTAAAAACCTGTTCTAAATCTACAAAATAGTCTATAAGATTTAAAGTGATTTTGGCCTAAAAATTTTATTAAAATATTTTTTTTTTTTCTATTAGTAAAACATGAAATTTTTTTTAAACTTAAAAACCACCATGATTTAAAAAAAAATGGTTGTACCTTTTTATTTAAATATTTCAGGAACGTGAAATATTGAAACAGTGAAAATACTTAAAGTTTTTTTCAATCAAAACTTAAATCACACCTAGAAAATCTACTTTTCATTACTTAGTTTAAGGTTATAAAATTTTAAACCTTAAGTTTAAGCTTTAACATAACTTTATTTGAATATAAACTAAATACAGAGCATTTATAGTTATTTAGTTAATAAATGATTGTTTTAATTTTTATTTGCACAAACTTTTCGATGGTTTCTTAAAAAGGGTACTGAACACTGGCTTAAGTAAAAAAATTTTGAATTTTTTTGAAGTTTAAGAAAGTTTAAGACTTTTAAAAGCATTTGAAATGCCGTAGACAGTTTATTCACCGTAAAGTATTGTCAAAAAAGTAAATAAATTACAACTATTGTTTAATAAATTTTATATTTATTTTTTTATTAATGCTTGTTATTTTTAGTCGCAGTCGTTTAGATAACACAAACTTAATAAACACCAATTCTTTTTGTTATATACCAAAAACAAAAGTGTTTAAAATACTTTTGTCTTCTCCTTTATACTCAGTTAAACAATTAACTTACAATGTAAAAAGTTTTTCTTATAGAACTGCCTGCTATCTTTGTTTGTTTAAAATTTATTTTAGAAATTCAAACGATTTTTCTCTCACTAAATATATAACTTTCTAACTTTTCTGCATCAGTTTATATGAGGAGAAATACATTTCCAAAACATCTCCAAAATTTTCTGTCCTCTGAAGACCGGTTTTTTGCTGGTTGTTTTTATCGGCAAAAATTACACAATTTTCCAGTGAGTTTTTTTTTTATGTTTTAATTAGTCTTAAAACAATAAATAAAATTTAATAAATTTATTTATCTAAATAAAGTTTACTAAATGTATTTTATAACTAATTAGCTAATCAAAGTAAATTATAAAAAAAATCATTACAGTTTGCACACAAAATTACTTCAAAATAAACTGGTGCACGATAGTGTACACAATTTTTTTTCGCGTGCACGAAACGTTTAGGGTACATGAACCTCATTTAGGGGTGAACGAAATTTTCAGATTACACAAAAAAATATTTTAGTCTTCGCATTATTAGTTTTAGCGACATAGTTCAGTTAAGTATTAAAGTTAAATCTAGCCCTGGTGTTTGATTGGCTTTTATTTTTTGGCCATTTTACTCTCATGATCTATTTTGTAATTAAACAACACACATAAATTATTGTATAATTATAATTGTAACTATTATTACAATGCAATTAAAAAAATAAAACATACGTAACAACTTATAAAACAATTTAAGAAAACAACACAACTGTTGCGTTGAACTTTAATAAATTCCAATAAATAAGGACTTATTTGTCTTTAAAAAAACGTGGTAAATTATAGACTTCTTTTAAAATGAAGTAGAAAGAAGTATAAAGTTCTTTAAAGCCTTATTTTAGAAAACAACATATAAACTATAAAAATACGAAATAAGCTAAAATATGCAAATTAAAATAAACTTTAAGCAATTAACCGATAAACTATTTTTTTCTAAAAATAACGTAAGTTTAAATTGTTGTTAACTTTGATTAAACATCTTAGGATTTTTCTTCAAATTTTAAATTGTTGTTTACATTAATTAAACGTGTTAGTTTTTTCTTTAAGTTAAAAACTTTGTTTACATTGATTAAACGTATTAGTTTTTCTCGTTAAATTTTAAATTGTTTATTACATTGATTAAGCGTTTTAGTTTTTTCTTTTAATTTTAAATAATAGTTTTATAGTTTACCAATAATGACTTAGGCCCTGGTCATAATAAACACTGATAGTAAAAAAAATTATGGTAAACCACTAAGGTTGGTAAACAGCCAAATTGTAGAAACTTAAATTATACATATCATAGTTGTATAGTTTCTCCTTTGACAAACAACATGATCTAATAAATGTTGTTATTATATCACACTCTATAATTTTAAAGTAAAAGTTTCCAAGTCAGCATTAGTTTGGAGAAGATGGACACTTCTACTACTAACCAAAGTTTCTAAAAGTTGTATATTTTGTTATTTTTAGATTTAAAGTAATATTTAAAGACACTCATTTCTAACTATGATTGGGAACAATTCTATATATAGGTATTTGAAGTGTACAGGGTTGAATAAACAACACTGTTTAAACAACCCCAAGAACATATCTAAATCAGTAAAAGATAAATAAATCCTTGTACTGGTGAATTAACCTTCAACCTAATACTAAATAGCCTGATTAAACAACCAATATTTGACCCTAGTTTCCAAACTAAATTGTTGGTCTACATGACTATTTTATTTAAATTGGTAGCAAAACATAATGTAAAGTTTAGCTAAATGTAATTGAATTATAATTTATGCTATTCATCAAGTTGTACTATATTGTATTGCAGATGTTTGCCCACCTAAAAAGTGTGAAGTGGTTCAATCCTAGCAGCTATAATAAAGGTAAATTTTGTTTTTATTGCAATTTAATATATCAAAAGCTCCTATACAACACATATGTTCCTTAATATAATCTTGTTTTTAGTTTGGTTGTGCTGTTCTAAATATCATGACAATATAAATAATTCCTACAAAGTTTTAAAGAAAAATTAAGTATTATTTACTATCATATAACTAAACTATTTGTGTGCAAAGTTTGATTGGGTATAATAAATAACTTTTTGACTTAAAAGTCAGATGGTAAATAAAAATTTATTTTGAAATAGAGTTCCATTGCGGCAAATTTTAAAGTGCAAAAATAGAATTGAAAAAAGTGACAAGCCTAATGAAATGCAGTAAATTTAATATAGTTTGCTAGTTCATATCAGTTTTATAATAGAAAAGTACATCATATGTTTTTCTGTAAATATCCTTCCAAATATTTGTCACCATATTTAAACAATCATCCATTAATAATGGTTGGAATGTACTTTGTTTTTTATTTTTTCTCATCATATTATATTTTAATTGTTTCCTTTTGAGACTAGCTCTGACTTGGTAAGTATTCTACTAATTATTGCATGAGTTGGCTTTTTTTTAGTTCTCAGAGCTAGTTTTTATTTGTTAAAAGTTCTAATAAAAAGTCTTTTAAAGAGTGAAAAAACTTTTTGTTTTAATAAGATAGTGTAAAATAATAAAGTCCCCATTATTATTGGTTTATGTAAACTATATTATGTATTTAAATTTTCAAGTATATGACATCCAAAAACTAAAGTTTTTTTTTCACAAGTATAATATAATTTGTATAAATAATCATTATGTTTTGGAAATTTAAATTATGTGGTGCATTGGAAATATTTTAAGAAATATCCAGACTGGTATTAATACCATGTTAATACATTTGGTATTTTTTTGTGTACTTCAGTATAACAAGTCTTTATTTTTCTTGAGTAATTAAATATTACTACTTGACTAACATAATTTTTTCACTATTTATTGTTTTTAATTTAACATAAGGCTAATTGATAAGTTTTAAGTCACTCAGATTAGATTGGCTTCAATGCTTCAAAAGCCTGTCATAGATAAGCCGTAGTATTAAAAAAAAAACAAAATTGTTTGTCTCTTTTATTGCTTTAACACCTTTTATGTTTATATAAGTAATTTACAAATTAAAGTTTTAAGGTTACAAGTGTTGATTATAACTTGTTATTTTTTCTACATTTTATATGTGTTGACAGGTTTTTACAACTTTAGAATGTGCAAGGGTCTTGAGGAAATTTTGAGCAATGATGCACATGAATCATCTGTAAGCACACAACAACTGGACCTCAACCCAGGAAGGTCTCTAACTGCTCACTTAGGGCAGTAACAAGGTAAATATGTTATAGTTCTTGCTTTTGTACTAATAGCTACAATAAATCATAAAAAGTTAAATTTAGAGAAAGTAAAGGTGACAATGTTATCTAAATTGAATTAAACTCATTCAGTGATGTTTATAAGTGATGTAGTTTATAATTAATGTTCATTTTTGACCTAATAACTGGAATAGAATCTAGTATTGCTTTTAACTCAACAGAATGTTCAAATAATTGCAAGTAAAAATTATCATTATTGTTAATATTAAGTATATTTATCATTATCATTTTTCATTTAACATAAAAATTAGTGTGGTCATTACAAGTAAAAAGTAAAATTTAACAAAAAAACTTTAAACTTGTTTTAAAGACTAATGAACATAAGCTAAGAATGTTTTTTAGGATGCGAACTAATTTATTAAATAATTAATTAAATATTTAAAATATTGTTACAACAAAGTTAGATTTGCTCACTTTGTTAGTACATCACTTTGAGTATTGTGATGGTTTTAAATGTTAAAGTTTGGCCAAAAGAAAACTTATTTGTATTCCAATGTTTTTCTTAAACTCAACGTTTTTTAATTTTAAAATAATAGAAATCAACAAAAGGCTATGATTAAATTAAATAGAAGACCATACTTGATTATTTTTACCCATCCACAATTTTATACAAAATATTATAAATAAGCTTGATGACAACTTACCACTAAAAAATTATTGTTTCCTAAAATATTAGCAAGTTTGCCACTAAAATTAAAAAGCAAAATGAATTTTTTTTTTAATCTAGCATCAGGGTTGCCACTCGGTCAGGAAAAGTCAGGAAATCAGGAAAAGTCAGGAGAAATTAAAAAAAAAGAAAAAAATCAGGAAAAAATGGGGGGTTTTAAAAAAGTCAGGAAAAGGCAGGAAATTTGATAAAATTAAAAAAAAAGTCAGATTATGTCATTTTAATTTTACAAAATTCCTTGTTTTCCAAAGCCTTCAAACGGTAAAAATTAATTAAAAGTCCTTTGAAGTCAGAAAAAAATTCCAAAATTTTCCTAGAAATTTACAAAAATATTTAACTTTATTTCCAATGCCTTCACCTGGTATAAGTTAAGATAAAAAACTCCTCACAGTGGAAATTGTAAAAATAAAATTGGAACACGATTTCAGCAAAGTAACTCGATTATTGTTGATGAAAATTTGTATGCGTCCTTTGAACGACGTCAGTATCAGTAGAAATGAAAATCAGCTCCATCCTACCACTATAGTTACGTCACGATAGAAATTTGCTAATAGAATCCAATAACTTTGCTTTCGAAATAAAATATCCTTTATAAAACTGCAAAAAATTTCTATTAACATATTGAACAAGTACCCTACTTTAACAAGCAGATTTTGTAAGCTTTTTAGTATTGATAATCTGTAGCAAGGACACTTCCATAGTGAAACTGATATATACACAAAAGTTTATCTAGCATAATTTTAAAATCTAAGTGTTTTTTGTTTAAGTAAATAGTTAAGTTCTTTATAGTTATGCAGTTAGTTTAGTATTTTATGGATCAAGTTGATGTGTATACTTTATCTCTTTATAATTTTTTAAAGTTGTTTAAATTTATGAAATAAGTTTTAAGAGAGGTATATGCCAAGATTAAGTTTACACATTATTTGTATTTTTTGTAGAGTAACTTAAGTTTTTAAAGTAAATATTTAATTATTCAAACCAAAACAAACCAGTTTGTTGCAGTTAAAAATCATACCTATTACCCCAAATTAGACTCATTACTACGAATTTATAAAACATTTTTTCCTATTTTTTTAATATATGAATTAAAGCGCTGAAAGTAATAAAAATATTAGTCATCAGATAAAAGTAAATGATAGGTTTATGTATTAGGGCTTACATCTGATAGTAAGAATATTTTTAAATTGAATCTTTTAAACAGGATTTCCATGAAGCTCTCTCTTTGAGTGAAGGTCAGTAGACAGATCCCCAGAGTGATTGGCCTTTACGAGTCAATTCCTCTTCCCACTTTGAATGCATCATCCGCAAGGTAATTTCTACATAGTATGTTTGAAAATCATTCGTTTGAACTTGTAATTGTTTTTAAACTTATAGTGAATAAGTTTACCAAACAAGAAGCCATGTTGTAATAACAAGTAGTTTATAAAACACCTTAACACAAATTTAAAAACATAAATCTCTTAGTTTTACAAGTTCTGAGGATAATAAATAGTCCTATTTAGTTAACTAATGCTAGTCAATAATAAAGTTGATCGATTTTAAAAAAAAGTAATACAAACATGATGATATATTATCTAAATAAAGTGGTCATCTTGCTTGTGAATTGTTTTCTGAAATGTTGTTATAAAGTCGTGTAATAATACATTTTGTAACAACTTCCTTGATTATTTTTTGAACATATGTATTTTAGGAAGCGTTTTCAAAGTTTACCTTAAATATATATCACTATTGACCTACTTCTTAGTAACTAATTTAACAAACTTTGAACATTTTTATTGTATTTTATTACTGTAAAGTAACCATTTTGTACCAGTTTCTTAGGTATTTTATTGCCAAACCATAAACAGAACAAAATAAAGTCCATAATTGTTTGATGCTCAATTTTATGCTAATTTTAAAAAGCTCGGTTTTATTATTTTAAATTAAACAAATATCCATTTTGATCACATAACTATTGCGAAACACATCTATCAGGGTTAGCTAAAAACCATCTAGAAATTGAACAAAAATTACTGGAATTTTTATCATCAATTCTTACGAAAAAACAATGAATTTCTGAAGTCTTTGTTATACAATAGTTTTTATTTGACATCATCACTTAAATTTTTATAAACCACATTCAAAGTAGCATTACAGTATCTCCTCATTAACGTTATTAAATTTAACGAATTCCTTACCTTGAAATTTATGTCATACTCAAGGTGGAAAAAAAAAATTGTATTTTCAAAACATGAAAAAATTTTTGACAACCCTGAGATATGCTCAAATGATTAATAGATTAAAGGCAATGTTTAAATAGTTAATGATAAACTGCATGATTAAAATGTGAATGAAGTGTAGCGTTAGTAGATAAGTTTGTTAGTAAAAGCTAAATATTTTTTTCAAACAGAATGAGATCACAGCCGGAGACGGAACGATGAAAAGAATCAGAAACAGAATCAGTGCGGATCAGATAACTTATTTATATAAACATTTGAATAAACTTTTTGCATTTAAATTGTGTTTACTTTGTCATAATTAAATAGATTAAGACAGAAAATTAATGCTTGGGTGTAGTGAAAAAAGTTTTAATATTTGATAGATCTATTATTTAGTAACTTTCCTTTATTTAGTTGTTATAATGTCTTGAGTTTAAGCCCAATAACAGTTTTTTTAATGAAAACATAAAGCGCATAAAATAATTGGTTTAAAGAGCCGTTCAATTCGTACACCAGTTAGATACAGTTAAGTTTAGTACAAGTTTATATAAGGATAGTATAATTCAACTTAACGACTATGAGTATGTCTTTAATAAATTGTTTTAAATCCCTACCTGAATATTAAAAGAAACTAAATGTATTATCACCGTCATAATCCTAGGCTGCTTATCGCTTAGTAAAGTTGTTAATTGAAAGTTTCAAAATTTTTCATTTGTAAAAAAATGAATATATTTTCATACTAGTTGCCTTGTTACTAGTATAATATTTGGCAACTTATTTTTAGATCTATATATAAATTTATATGTTGCACAAATACTATTTTTCTCTATAGCCGGGTGTGTGGTTATCGTGTAAAATACACTTCTTGTAACATATATAATAATCTTCTGATCTAGTTGCACTTAAAAACTATACCAAGCTAAACCCTGTTTTCCTTATAATAAATATAAGCCAATTTTACTGATCTAAAACAAAAATTTCGACTTTATTATAAATGTGGTTATTTAGAGTTCCTGTATCAAAGAGAAAACTTATTCAACCGGCGTAAGCATTACGACGACGCCCTAAGAACCAATTTCAAAATATCGACAAAGTCCGGAGCCAGGACACCGAAGGTGTCCGCCAGCGTAGATATTTTGAAATTGGTTCGCTACCCTTTATTATATTTTATACTTTCACATTAAGGAATTTCCCAAAAATTTTGATAATTCTACACTCCAAAAATAATTTTCAAAGTTAACAAAAAAAGAAAAATGAACATTTTCAACAGTTTTTAATCGAGTCTTTTTTATTAGCCATCATGTTATAAATAGTCAAATCAGATAGAACACCGGTTTTTGGTCAGTTCCTAAAAGTGTAGTAATAAATAAATTGCAAAAGAATAGCAAACTCGTTGACTTAATTTGATTAAACAGATTGTTTTTAAATTGTTTTTTTATACATATGCCTACCACCACACGTAAATTGTGAAAATATTATTGTAGTAAACAATTTTTAAAAATTCACTTTAACTGACTAAAACCGATCTCTTATCTAACATGAATAGCAAGTAACAATATAAACTGAACAAAAGTACAATTGATCAAGTCATACTTATGTTTAATTTATACTCTTAAATGCTTAAAACAGCCTGAACTAGCTATACTTGAATATAAAGTATTCATGAGAGAAATCATATAGAATTAAAGCAAAAAGACAGTGGATTTCAAAATAGCTACCTAGGCATAAAGCAATCATCTAAAAATATGCAAATACAATCTCAAAATTAGAAACAATTGTAAGTTCAAAAGAGTTAATTTGTAACAGTTGGAAAATATCTATATATAACAGTTATCTAAGGTGGAAACAAAGAAATCAAATAGTTCAACTTGTAGTTGCTTGAAACTTTAATGCTTGTGATTGCTTGAAACTTTGAAATTATTTCAAGTATTTTTTAACGCTATTGTTTTACATGTTTAAATAGAAATATTGATAGTAATAAATAATAACTAAAAGCTTAAAATAAGTTTGTACCTCTATAGTTACAGTTACAATAGAAGAACACAACTTGTAACTGTTTAAATTTTCATCACACAAAAGTAAACAGTTATTTGTCCAAAGATGTTAATTTATTACAATTAGAAAGCATTTTGTAAGATTGAAACAAAGAATTCAAACTTTACTACTGTTAAATTGCTTGAAACTGTGAAAATAATTTAACTGTTTTATAACATTATTGCTTCATAAGTTTCAATAGAAATATTGATACTAAGAAGTCATAACTCCGAACTTAAAAATAAGTTTCTACCTAAGTAGTTACAGTTACAACAAGAAGAAAAAAACATGTAACTGATTGAAATTTCAACAGAAAAAAGTAAAGAGTTGTTTATCAAAAGATGTTGATAAAACACATATGTTCAACAGACAAAATTATTTGTTTAAAGAAGTTGATCGTATATCATCTAAAGCTTGCAACATGTACTAGCTCATTGATGTTTTCATATTAATTCATAATAATTCATGCATTGTAAAAAAAGAACAAGAAAAAATTGTCAACAAAAAAAAATATACTGTTAACTAGATGTACTTACAACACAAGGTTTTCTAGAGAAATGATTCAAATGAAAAATTAATATTCTTCTAAAATCTTATTTGATTGTTTACGTCACAAATAAAAACATAACTTAGTTTATGCGCGGTCATATAAGCCCGCCTAATGTTTATGCAAATTTTCCCTTTGTTAGAAACTTCAAAACTTATACCTTTTGATAGCTGAATTTTTTTTGATCTTTTATGTAAATTTTATTTTACTAGTCTAAGCATTGTTTTTAAATTTACAGTGTTTTATTTTAAAAACAAATAATGCCACCATAAAACTTTCTTTAAATTGTGCACAACTTTTATTTGTAATAATAAAAGTATAATTCTTGTTTAAACTTTTTTTTAACTCAAAGTGAATAAAACCATTTTGAGTTGTTATGGTGTTTTTTTTTCGGTTTTCTTTTAACAGTTGATTCTAAAACTACAAATATATCAAACCAAATCTGAGGCTGCTATTTGATATTAATAATCCTTAACTAGACTTTTAAATTGAATTGTCTTTTTTGATATATATTCAAACTTGAAAACTTAAGTACTGACATCAAAGCGCCCAAAAAATCTGAATCCAATGGATTTGGTTTTGTATATTGTGATTATAAAGTACGAGAGAGGCAGATATAAGCAGGCCAAAAAAAGGACTGAAACCAATAAGTCAGGGCTTAAAAATTCAGACCTTGTTACAAAACACTTTTAGTATAAACTATTTTTTCTTTGGACATTAACCTTAACCTTAAAAGCTTTAAGTATTTTGGCAATTTAGAACAATTAAAAAAGCATAAGCTTAAGATTTCAGGAAAAATAATGTTTTACCAAAAGTTTTTTTCAAAAAAAGAGACAATTACCGCTCACGCGGTACAAAGCTATTTGTTAAAAGGTATGTACTTAATCCGTAAACATATCAAAAATGTGATTTTTTTTTGTCGATTTTTCATATTGTTGCAATTATAGAGAAAATAATTAAAAATTTATAACTTAAAACACTTGTTCATTCACATTTTTTTAAAAATTGACTAACTTGATAACTTTTGTTTTAAATGTCATAACATATATCATGAAAAATTTGTTCACTCAATAAACTTAAATATGTTTTAGCTTTGACAATTGATGAAATAAGAACTGAAACAGTTATAAGCAATTTCGGAAAAAATTGTTTGTCATATAAATAAAAACTAGTGATGTGAATGATAACAAAAGGGTAAGTAAACATACAGTATTTTTAATGTATTTTATATGCACATCATTTTTTAAAACAAGTGTTTTTTAAACCCATAAAGGTGTTTATAAATCAAGAAACTTATTTTATGATGTATTTTAACTATATTTTATCTTCTTTTTTAAATTATTAGGCTGTTTTAAAGTATATAAAGTCTAGCACGGGACTTGAACCCCTGATCGTTAAATTAAAAGTCCAACGCTCTACCGACTGAGCTACTCATGCTCACGATGGGGTATACTTAATTGTGTTTAAAAAGCTATCTCCGGCTCTTATGACGTAATAATAGTACAAATTTATGGAACACATGCAAAATCCACCCGCGATCAAAATCCACCCAGTCAAATTCGGGAACCGCTTAGCAATCGAAAGTAAGGGTTAGGGGTAACAGTGATAGTCAAAAACTAATAAAAAAATTGATGAAAAAAAGCAAAAAGTATATAAAATAAAATAATAAATACAGGAAATAAAATTAAAAATTGGGTGGATTTTGAACGCGGGTGGATTTTGATAGTATACCTAATTTATTATAAATAGAACATTTAAAAGTGCTATATAATTTATATTTTACTTTAGCTTCAGCTTTTAAATATTATCAAACTTCTTATTTTGGTTGTTTTTTAACACTAAAATGAGTTAAAAAACTAAAAGTAGCATATATATATAATTTGTATAAAGTTGTATAAAAATTGAAAAAACTATGCTTTTACATAATTATTATCAATTAAAAAACTTTTGATCTATTATTATCTAATAGAAAAAAACGATAACTTGTTGAAATATTTTAGACAAATATTACACATCATTAATAAAGGCATCTGTAAGAATAACATAGATTATCGACACAAATTACACCGACTTATATTATCTAAAATTAATAAAACACAAAATTTCTCACCTGTTAGTGTTTCTATTTTCTTTTTAAATTTTTAGAGTTTGCCCACTATTTTCTTATTGTTCTTTTTCAAAACTCTTTTTATATCTACTTTGAAGTTTTGCTGTGAATAAAGTTAGCTGTTCAAAAAATTGATGGGAATTCTAAATAGCAAATACATAGATGTGTTTAAAATATTTTTTTAACCAATAAATGTAATTATACTAACAAGAAGTTTGTTTTGACATGTATATACAAATTACATTTTCTCCTTGTTAAAAAAATTCAAATCTTTTTTTAAACCTTAAAAGCAGCCTGAAAAAACTTGAAACCCTGATCAATGTGTAAAAAATGATTAAACTTCAGCTTTTAAAGATTAAACTTTTTTATTAAGTTTTTATTAAACATGAAATGAAGTTTAACAAACTAAAAGTGGTACATATATATTGCTAGTTGTTGCATAAAAACTATATTAACATAAATATAAGCAATTCAAAAACTTTAGAATCAATGTTACCTACTAGACAAAAAAAAAAAGTATTTTTCAATAGTTCACAAAATTATCATAAATCGTTTATAAAAGCGTTTCTATCAATATCTTAGATGAACATTATATGACACAAACATCAACAATTAACTTTGTCTAAAATTAAAAAAGATGGCGCTGTTAGCTTCACTGTTTTGAGGTGCAATTTCCTGACGTTGAACTTTGATTGCAACAGGCAAATCAAATTGTTTCAATTTTTCTCATCCGTCAGGCAATCGCACCACAAAACAGCTACTGGACCGCACCGCTACGGTGAAGCCAGCGCCGTGGTGCGGGTTACCCCCTTTTTGTTTCGTGTGGCGGGGGTTCACCGGGTTTCCCCGGTCATATAGGCCACATTGTCTTTTAAAGAATTATTTTTTTAAAAATCTGAAAAAAATAACGATTTGGCAAATCGTATGGAAAATTACATCAAATTTTTTTTTAATTGTCTCATAGGAGGTCACTACGTTTCGGCGCTTAGTGAAAATTCAAATCACAAGAAAATGACAAATTCAGAAAAGGTGAATAACTTGCAATATATTTTTAAACGTACAGTTAGACTTTATAAATTATTTACATACAAATTAAATTCTTTAGGTTGCATTTGCAGTTAATTAGCTTGAGCATTCAAAAGGCTTCAAGCTATACGGTATTTAGGGCATAAAAATTATGGTTAAATATTACAATAAATAAACAAATAACGTACTTTTTATATTAACGTTAAAACAACATTTTTTTCTATTACTTTTGTATTTTTCTATTCTCTTTTTTTTTTTTTTGTTTACGTTTGTTTTCAGTTTTTTTTTTTTTGCTTTTATTTTTTGCTTTTTTTATTTTTTTTTTGTTTGCGTTTTTTTTTTCTTTTTTATTTTTGCTTTGTTTTTATTGCTTTTTGTTTGTTATTTTCTTTTATATTGCTTTTTTTTCTTTTTATTAATATCATTTGCTTTTTTAGTTTTTTAATGTTGTTTTATTATAATGGGTTTGATATGTCTTAGTCGATCATCTACTAAAGCACCAATATCATCCACCATACTAAGCCTCCTATAGCTAGATTACAGGTAGTAACAACATTACCCGGCAGTATAGTATACGTAATTAGTTCATTTATTATCTTAAATTTAGTTATGTAGTATTTTTATGCCCTTTAATCTTAGATTAAAAATATGTAACCTAAAGAATTTAAATTGTAAGAAGTAATTTTTTTTATTAAATTAGATCGTTAATATAACAGTAACTTTTTATATTTTTCTATATATCATTTATGCAATTTTGTCATTTTAAGTGGTTTTACAACTCATTATGCTACGAAACGTCTTAACCAACTTAAATCTAATCATATCAAGAAAAAAATAATTTAACTTCTTTGTATTTAAGTTTTGAAATTATAAATGAATTAGAATTTTAGAATTTAAATTTATGAAACCACAAATATATAACGAAAAATATAAAAGAAAACGTAACAAGATTACAAAAACTAAAAGATTAAACTAAAATTGCAAAATGAGTAACACAATTAATTTATAAAATAAACTGAATCTGAATCTAAAACTTAAGCTGAAGAAGCGAAACTGAAGGAAACTTAAATTTATTCACTGTTGTCACGCGAAACATGCCCTGTATCGCAATTTGGATCAAAAATACAATCTCTAAGCGCTGAACCTCTCAAAAAAAAATTCTCAACAGAGTATGAAAAATATACTTGAGAAAAAGTAGTTTTTAAATTTTTAATGTTTTTTAAACTAGAGGACCTAACTGTAACACTTCCATTGATAAAATTGATACGACCTGATGTGTTATCATATTTTTCATCAGACTTTGCAAAATACTTTTTAAGTTTATCAACTTGTAACCATAAACTACCCTCAATTTCATTGTCTTTCTTAAATTCATGGTCAATTTCGTGCTCGAAGTTTTTGAAAAAATAGAATTTGTGATTTTTTTTAAAGTTTTTTTGATCTACCGTAAAGCAATAACTAGTATCTTGGTACAATTCTAATCTAACTCCTTCAGGCCAAGCGTAATTAGTTTCCTCGAAAAGTTCCCTTACCGCAGTTCTTTTTAGATTGTTATTATCGTTATAATCTATTTTTCCCATAGGGAAATTGATTCTAATTTTATTATTTTTATCTCTATAATAAACAAATAACAATTCGCCCTTACCCTTCTTGACGCGATGTAAGATTACCCCCGCGCAGTCTAACCTTTTTACATTGAATTCCCAGTTAATTAAAAAAGAATCTCCCCGCTTGTGTTTAAATTTAACCTTAAATAAGTTATTAGCTAAATGGTGTTTTGCATCGTCGTTTAATTGATCAATAAAAATTTGCTTAGCGTAACGGTCGAAACTTTTGTATTTTTCATCAACTAGACTGTATACTTGTTTTTCGATAATGTTATAAACATTCAAAAAGTCATGCCAATCATCTTTTGAAAATTTTTTATTAATAAAATCTATAAGTTTTTGTTTAAGTTCATTATCGTGTTTATTTTTGAAAGATCTAGATACGTTGTTAACCTGATCTGTTACGAAAAAGGACGTTCCACCCGCTTCTTGTTGTGGTGCTCGATCCCGCTGGAGTTCCGCATGCGTCATTTGAACACCTTGGACAACCTCCTCCTCACCAACTATATTCGTAGTTTTAATGACGTCATCCGGTATAAATTTTGTCCTAGATGGTATTAAATAAGCGTTTTTTATATTTATTTTACACAGAAAAGTTTAATATGGGGTTGCCAAAAACAAATTAGTTAAAACTAGGATTGTTTATTGGATTGATTTATTGGACTCCAATTAAATTTGAAATTGTACATATTTAGAGAAATCAAAAACTGTACATTGTTTGATTAAAAAGTATAAAGTTACAACTTAACAATAAATAGCAAAGCCTAGACTTCAATAGGTTCCTTAAGAAAGCCTCAAGCTAAAAACTCAAAAATATCAATCTATTAAAATTGATGAGTTTTTAAAATACTTTCTTTGAAGCTTTCTTAAAAATGGTTAATCTTTATGTTGAAAATTAAAAACTTCAATTGTAAATTAATTAAAATATATGACTATTGCTAGCAAAACAAAAAAAAATCTGATGGATACTTCTCGTTATAAAGCTTTTTAAATCTACAGAGTATTTTAAAAACTATTGTAAAATATGGCATACGTTATTCTAAACAACTAACCTTCTTTGCATGATCAAAGTGATATTATATCTCCAAATAACTTAGTACTTTAATAATACAGAGCTGTTTTGATATAAAAACTATAACTACAGCATCAATAATATAGGTAGAAAAACTACCTTCTACAAAAAAATTAATCTAATAGAGTTTTAATTTTTTTTATTCAAACTTATTTTTAATATGAAATTACATTCAGTTTAATAATTTCAGTTGAAAAAACATTTAACAACACAAGTTTAAATTAGTGATCAAAAATATGAAACTAATATACAATGTTATAAGATAATAAAATCTAAATGTGAACTAAAAACTAAATAAATAGAAAATAAATATGCAGTGTCTAATGAATAATAATTTTAGAAATAATTTCAATGAAATATTTATAGGTTATTAATTAGAAAAATAAAAAAGTACTTTATAAATACAATTATACTTAAACATGAATTTAACTTTTGAAAGATTTTAGTGTTCAACCTAATCAATAATTTAGTTACATAAAATTGTCATATAATGTATTGTTTATAAAATAAAAGTGTTTAATAACTACTTTAATTTACTTATTACAAAACTACAGACTGTATATCAGTGTTGTTATAGTGATTCCAACATGACTTCTTTCCAACATGACTTCACTTAAAAAGTTTATAATACTGAACTTTACTTGTATAATCTTCTTTTTTAAAGACGTTTTACTATTTGCTTTTAACCATTGCAGTTATGTAAGTTTGTTAAAATTTTATTTTGAACTTATATTATTTTTAACTATAACATCAAATGCGGATTTAAAAACCTGTTCTAAATCTACAAAATAGTCTATAAGATTTAAAGTGATTTTGGCCTAAAAATTTTATAAAAATATTTTTATTTTTTTTTCTATTAGTAAAACATGAAAATTTTTTTAAACTTAAAAACCACCATGATTTAAAAAAAAATGGTTGTACCTTTTTATTTAAATATTTCAGGAACGTGAAATATTGAAACAGTGAAAATACTTCAATTTTTTTTCAATCAAAACTTAAATCACACCTAGAAAATCTACTTTTCATTACTTAGTTTAAGGTTATAAAATTTTAAACCTTAAGTTTAAGCTTTAACATAACTTTATTTGAATATAAACTAAATACAGAGCATTTATAGTTATATAGTTAATAAATGATTGTTTTAATTCTTATTTGCACAAACTTTTCGATGGTTTCTTAAAAAGGGTACTGAACACTGGCTTAAGTAAAAAAATTTTGAATTTTTTTGAAGTTTAAGAAAGTTTAAGACTTTTAAAAGCATTTGAAATGCCGTAGACAGTTTATTCACCGTAAAGCATTGTCAAAAAAGTAAATAAATTACAACTATTGTTTAATAAATTTAATATTTATTTTTTTATTAATGCTTGTTATTTTTAGTCGCAGTCGTTTAGATAACACAAACTTAATAAACACCAATTCTTTTTGTTATATACCAAAAACAAAAGTGTTTAAAATACTTTTGTCTTCTCCTTTATACTCAGTTAAACAATTAACTTACAATGTAAAAAGTTTTTCTTATAGAACTGCCTGCTATCTTTGTTTGTTTAAAATTTATTTTAGAAATTCAAACGATTTTTCTCTCACTAAATATATAACTTTCTAACTTTTCTGCATCAGTTTATATGAGAAAAAATACATTTGATTTGATTAAATACAAAACAAAATGTATATTTTTAAAAATTACAAAATTTAATCAATTGATTACAGGTATAATCAACAAAAGTAAATTTCAAATTAAAACAGAAAGGTTATAACTAGTTATGTCTATAAGGTAAATGTTTTTTTTTTTACAAAATTTATATTTATTTAAAGGTATTAAACTTGCTTTAAATCTATTCAATTCTAAAATTTTTGATCATTGTCTCATAACACTATAATTAGAGATTTCAAAGTTATAACCATATTTGGAAGTGTTTACTAAAAGTTTAACATCACATCTCTTACTGCTACGCTTTTTTTAGTTTTTTATCACTGAACTTTGAAAAAATATATTTTTGCACATGTTCTTTTTATTTTAAATTTTATTTTTGTTTTTAGATGCTTGTCAAATATAGGTCCTTACGCAGTTGCACTTGAAAACACAAAATTAGAACTTTTCTTTTTGTTGTCATTGGTTCATTTATTGATCGTTGAAGTTTCAAGTGACAACTTAATACATGGCCGTGTACCTGATCTAAACTATCATAAGCTTTTGGTAGACTAACTAATGCTGCATATTAATTTTTGCTTGACTTTATCAAATGAATTTGTTGAACAAACCAATACAAAACTACGATAGTATAATAACCTTAAAAAATGTTAACTGAAATTGTTAAAATATTACATTCAGTAAAAAAATTCAGCTATATGTAACTTTTTAAATTGGTTTTTTTAATTAATAAAATTATATTTTACTAAGTTTAGGTACTGACTTTATAATGTGTAAAATACTTTTGATAGCTTTATACAAAATGAATACTTACCTTCAATACAATTAAATAAAAAAAAGCCTTTTTGTTTTTTAAGTTAAAACATTTCTAACAAAATAATAGTTTTAGAGTAAATATACGTTAACAAAATAACCTGAAACTGTTGCAATCCGAAATTCAAAATGGTTAAGTTTTAGGTACTAAAGATGTTTTTATAACACACTAAAATAAGTGTGAATGAAGACTAACAATTTTCTAACTAATTTTCTGAACTTCAAGCCTTTTCTGCGCGAGTTTTGTAACGCAGTTGTACAAACTGCAATAGTCAAGACAGTTGCTATCTCTTGAGATTGTTTTCATATGCTCACAAGATACGATAAAAACTGCTGACTCTGATGAGAATTCAGAAGAATTAAGAGCATCGTGCCTTACTCGCCAACAACAAGTTGAACCCAAAAGAGAGTGATTGCCTGACGGTTCGCAAATAAAAAACAACATTATAAATGGAATGTTTTATCTTTAACAAAGAGAGTTTGATCAAAAGTCCTTGTCTACAAAAAATAGTAGCGCAAAAATGGTCGTCTGATATTGAAAAGCACTTAACAAATGTGCAAAAAAAAATTAATAGAAATTCAATATAAAATTAAATTTCAACAAAAATAAAATTTAAATGTTTACTTTTGAAAATCATCTGAAAAAATACTAAAAAATAAATTTAGTGGATTAACTAAATGTTTAAGTATGTTTTTTTTTTCAAAAATAAACAGTCAGTTTAATGTAACTTTTTAAATGTACTAAATTACTTAAAGACCAAGGCTATTTTAAAATTTATCTAATAGAACTATGGGATTTTTTATTTAAAATAAACTATATAAAAAATTATCAATAAGTTTCAATGGGGATATTTTTTTGTGTGTTTTAGGAGGTTATTGAAAACTATCTTTTATTTAAGGAAAGTTCCTAGTTATATAGTAATTGGGCTCTAATGACATTGACGTAGTCTAAAATTCAGAAATTATAATTATATATCTTTAAAATTTAGGCTATAAGTATTTAGTGTAAACTTTTTAATATAACAGTTTAATATTTCTTTTGTGTAGTAATACCTACTAAGTATTGATATTAGTGCTTCATAATTAAAATGACTAGCCAAATTATAAACAAGATTTACTGATAAAATACAAAATATAATAAACTTGTAGCATACATTTTTATTTGTTTCTTTCTTATAAGATAATTATCAAAGAAGATGTATAACATTTTTTTACCTTTTCATACTGTTTCTTGTAACAGTTGAACCTAAAACTACTAATATATCAAATATTATTCAATATTAATAAACTTTAACTAGACTTGATATATATTCATACTTTGGAAATTTACTTATAAATTGATTTAAAATTTACTCTAACTTAAAAAAAACACATAACGATTATCATTAATGACTAGAGACATAGCAAACCAATACAAAAAATGTAATACAAAAAATGTAATACAAAAAATAAAAGGTAGAAATGAAACAGTAACTACTGACACCAAAGCGCCCAAAAAACCTGAATCCAATGGATTTGGTTTTGTATATTGTGATTATAAAGTACGAGAGAGGCAGATATAAGCAGGCCAAAAAAAGGACTGAAACCAATAAGTCAGGGCTTAAAAAATTCAGACCTTGTTACAAAACACTTTTAGTATAAACTATTTTTTCTTTGGACATTAACCTTAACCTTAAAAGCTTTAAGTATTTTGGCAATTTAGAACAATTAAAAAAGCATAAGCTTAAGATTTCAGGAAAAATAATGTTTTACCAAAAGTTTTTTATGCGAAGGTATTTTAAGTTAAACTTAATATTTTCTTTTGTTTTCGTAAGTTTTTTTCTTGCATCCTAATTACTTAAAAAGCACATGTTCTTAAAGTTTAAATATGTTTATTTATAATTTTTTCAATAACTTATAGTGTTTTAAAAAGTTAGTGGCTATCTCTATGACTGGAAGGTCAATACTAGATCGTTTGAGCAAATTTTCCAGTTTTAATTTCTTTTTATCATAAGTTGATTGATGTTATGAAAAGAAACTTACGGATCATAAATTTGTGCTTGACGGGCTGGTTAGAACAATTTTTTTTATCAGCTGGAAGATGCCATTTTTGTACGACGGGTAAATTTGCACAAGAAGTCATTTTTGCACGAAGATCATTTTGACGAGCGACTTTTAGACGAGTTGCTGCTGATGCACGCTGTTACTTTTGCGCAACGGGTCGATTTTTCATGAGGGTCACTTTTACACGAATAATTTTTTGCACGGAAAATAAATTTTGCTCGAAGCATAACTTTTGCAAGGATAAGGAACTGCTCGCCCACCAAAAAAAAGGTTTAAAAGTGATAGTAAAAAAGGAGAAAACTTAATTATATAATAGAAAAAATACCAACTAAGGGTAAGGGTGAGGGGTAACAGTGATAGTAAAATATAAGAAAAAAATAAAATTAAAACACATGTAGAAGTGTCAATTAGTGCAAAAAGTGACCCTTCGTGTAAAAGAGACAACACCTGAAAAAGTGACTATGTGCAAAAGTGATCCTTCGTGAAGAAATGTACCTTTGTGCATTTCTGACACCTACCAACTTTTTAAAAGGGAAATTTTAAA
The DNA here is from genome assembly GCF_965202585.1 of Thalia democratica. Classification (NCBI taxonomy): domain Eukaryota; kingdom Metazoa; phylum Chordata; class Thaliacea; order Salpida; family Salpidae; genus Thalia; species Thalia democratica. The sequence goes on along the minus strand of NC_139169.1, from coordinate 24,642,464 downwards.
GTTAAACGAAAACCTTTAACTTGATATTTATATAACGTATATAGATAATAAATTGCTTCTTTGTAAAGACAAGTTTATTTAAATTATAACGGTTTTAACATTCGTGTTATACTTTAATGAATACTTTATTACTTCAGGTGGGTCACCGACCCAAATGCTACACCTCTGGTATAAATAAATTTAATCTTTTTGAAAAATCATTTAGCAAAGCGGTCTTCTCTACAACATTTAATAGTTGCTGTCACTGATACTTGTTGTAAATACTTTTTAATAAAATACATTTGGTTAATTACAAATACCAAAAAGTATTGGTTAAATACTTTTTATTGGGCGAACAGCATCGTGACGATAAAAGGTTTAAAAATAAAAATTCTCAAACTAACTACAATTGAATTTTATTCATGTACTTTGTAAACATATTAAGAAGAAAACACCAAAGTAAATTGAAAAAATCGTTCTCGTAAGCAGGTTCATGGCAATTAAATTTTAGTTAATAATTAAGTAATGCTCAGTCAGAGTTCAAAAATCTTTACATTTAGGTAAGGTAGGTATATATATCTACTTTACAAATTTTTAAAATTTGTTTTATATTCTTAAACCAAAACTATTGCTCCATAAATAATACGGAATACTTTATAGTAGTACAAAGAAAAGAAAACTATTCATTTGAAATTTCAAGACCATAAAAACCAGTAAGATTTCGAAAGACTAATCTTTGACATATTGGAATTTAAAAAAAAAGAAGTTTTTGTTTATGAATTAGTAAATTTAATCTAATAGTTTAACAACTAAGTTTTAACATTAGACAGTTTTTTAATTGGCTATACAATTAGTTAAGCATGTTATTTTTCAGTTTCAAGAAGAAATTTGGTACAACAGTTTTAATTTAAGCAACCGACTGAACTAAAGATTGTTCTAACAGCATATAAGGATACATGTACACAATAACAACAACGACTTCATGCGAAAATTTATACAAACTAGACAATATATTGTTACATGTACAATACATCATTCCTTGGTTTGACATTAAGAATTAAGAAAATAAAATCAGTAATTTGCATTTATGCGCGAAATTTTGCAAACTGGTATTTTAGACTAAAACTGGTCTAGAGATTTTAAGAAATAAGTAAATAACAATGAAAGGATTGTTTAAAAAGTTAAAACTTACTTACAAATACAATAACGTTAGTTTATAAAAAAAGTTTATTTTTTCTAACTATTTTTATATACTTGCTTACTTGCTGTTTTCTTTAGTATACTTACATTGTTCACTTCAAATATTTTAAAATTTTTACAAAATATAAAATAATCACGTATTTAAATTTACTCCGTTAGCTAGTAAAAAATATTTTTCAAGTTTCAAAACGCCTTGATCGTATCAAAAAAATTCTAAAGTAACCGGTTCAAAATTTCCCGGGTACATGAAAATTTAAATTCGGACAATTCAAATTGTTATAAAAACATTTAAAATACTATATATTAAAATGTAATATGAGTTTAAAGAAAAAAGAAATATATAGATCTTATAAAAATCTAAAGCCAGTTTTTCTTTTAGGAAAAATAGTTAAAAATTTTTAATATATTTTGAAATTACTAAAAATAACTGTGTTTGGACTTTATTCAAGTCATACCTTAAAACATTGATGTTTTGCAAAAAGAAAAATATTGACTTGGACATATTTATAGGACCTACATATGTTTGAAAAATATTCATTAATTTATTAGTTGTAGCCCTTTCAATTTTTTTAGAATTTTAATCATCAGAGTTTGAACTGTCCGAATTTGAATTGTCGTAACCCAAATTTCCCGATCATCGTCAATAAAATGGCAGCTTTGCGCAAGAAAAATATCTTATTTTTGAGTTAAACTCTTCGCTTTTATCTTCTTCGGTCCATTTATCCGCGTCAACGTCGTAACTGAACACCCGTCTGCCGATTTTCTTTTCAAAGAGGAAAATTTTACTCCCCAACGACAGCGCCCCGCAGAATAAACGAGGCGCGGCGATCATTTCCCTCCACGCCCCTCCTCCCTCGGCCCCGTTGTAAACGTCGCAGCCGAGGCCGACGGCAAAAAGCCTGCTCCGCACCGCCACCAGACCGTGGTTACTTTGCTGTCTAGTCATGTGGGGCAAATCTCTCCATTTTTCCGTCGTGACGTCATAACTCTCGGCGGAGGACAGCTCAAAGTAGTCGCACCTCCCCCCGCACGCCACCACTTTTTCTTGGAAGACGGCGCACGCCGCGTCGTATCTTTCAACCCTCATCTCCCCTGCTTTCGTGAACCTGCCGCTCCTGGTGTCCAATTTCAGGCAGGAGGCGATCGAGTTGCCGTCGCTACCTCCGACGAGGATAATTTTGTCACCGTACGCGCACACGCAAAACTGTCGCCGATACTTGCCCATGACGGCCACCCGAGTCCAACGCTGGGTGGCCCAGGAGTACTTTTCGACGACGACCTTCGCCTTTCTTCTGACAAGGATTCCCGCAAACACGTACAAGTCGCCTTTCAAGCAGATACCCGTCGCTTCGAGCATTTGTTCGTTGTTCATAGGCGGCAGGGCTCGGACCAGGTTCAAGCCGGGCACGCTGTACTGTTTTACATTTTCTATTGGGCTGCGTCCGTAGTGCCAATACCACCCCCCGCACACGAGCACGCCGAACGAGGTTTGGCTGCAATACCGGCTTTCGCAATTGAGCTTGCAGCTTTTGTAAGCTTCATTCAGCAAATCGTACATTTCGCTGTTTTCAAAAAGAGAGCCGCATTCGGACAGCAAGCTGTCTTTGTCGGACAGCAAGCAAAGTCGAACTTTCTGCAGCAACTTTGCACCGAACTTGCTGCGTTCTGCAATGTTGTGATTCAGCCATTTTGTTGCCGCTTCCAACACTTCGCGCTCGGTTGTGACGTAAAGTTCCGAGCTGGCCAGTATTTTCAGGACAAGGGCGAAATCCAGCTCCAAAAGGCTTTCGGTTTCGGCTATGATCGCGAAACAGCGCTCTACATAACTCTGTGTCGCTTTCAAAAGGCCTGATAAATTGAAAAGCGATGCAAGCTGGTGAAAGGTCAAGGCGTTGCAAATTTTAAGCTTCTTAGTAGAATAACTTCTGTCAGTTTTACTCGCCAAACTTTTGTTCAAAGAAATTTTGCTTAACTTTGTCGCCGCAACCAGGTCATCGTCGTCTGCTGCTGCAAGTGAACCTGGAAAATTGATTTTAAGTAAGTACACTTGTGTGTTTTTGTTCTTTGTCATGAAAATCTGTAACAACTAAACGAAACAAGCGTTCGGATAAATATTAAACATAAAATTTCCTGTCGTGTTTGAAAACACTTAACTGCAACAGTATATTAATTTATCTGAAAAGTTTCTACATAGCTATGTATTGACTTAAGATAAGAAAAAATATATAATACACTAAACATGTGTTAACCTCGTTCAATCGAGCCATTAAACCTCCGTAAACTTTGAAATTTTTTTACAGCCGAACGCTTGCTCACTTCTACGTAATCTTCTGTTTTGTTGAATTCAATTAAAAGATCATCTCCAAAATTTTCTGTCCTCTGAAGACCGGTTTTTTGCTGGTTGTTTTTATCGGCAAAAATTACACAATTTTCCAGTGAGTTTTTTTTCATGTTTTAATTAGTCTTTAAACAGTAAATAAAATTTAATAATTGTGATTTATAACTAATTAGCTGCGCAAAGTAAATTAAAAAAAAAACTGTGTACTGTTTGTACACATAATTACTTCAAATAAACTATGTGCCCACTAGAATATACAAAAAATTAATCATTTTTAAAAGCTATTATACATAGTTAATGTGTTTGAACTGTTGTAACTTATCTTACAATAAACACTTTCTAGTTAACAAAACAACTCTTTTTTTTTAATTGCCTTAGTTTATGTGCACAGTACAATAATTTTAATGGACACTAGTGTGCACAGGTACATGCAGTGAAGGTCTATGGACTATACCACAAAAAATATTATCTTTAATTAAAAAACTGGAAGAAAATTAATAAACAGAATCAGATTGCTTCAACAAAGTATAATAAAAATATTTATACATTTACTGTAAGAAACATTTCCGTAAATTAGAATGAACTTTCAAGTGTTTTTAAAGAACAAATTACAAACCTTCAAAACTCAGAAAAAAAACATTATTAATTTAGAAGAGTTTAGCTGATCTAAAAAGTACGATAAGTTCTTTTGGTGGAATTAAAAATACATTTAGTTTTATAAAGTTTATAAAAGTTCTCAAAAACACATCCCATTCGTAAAATGTAAAAATGTTCTAAAACAAACAATTTAAAAAATAAAAGAGTTCTTCGAAGTTAAAGTTAAGTTAAGATTTTTCATAAGCTTAGGTTTATACTAGGCTGAAAAATAAAGTTACACATGTTTACTTTTTTAATCACCTGAATTTTATAAACCAAATTGGTTAAACACATTAATTTTTACTTATATAATCAAGACTTATAAACTAATTGTAAGGCTACATCTGATACTTTTTGAAATATAAAACCAATATTAGAGTTATGGATCACAGTTAACAAAGTTAGTTATGGAATATGTACTACCACCGCTGTTTTACTGAAAAACACTATGTGTAAGATGTATCTATGTTTGCGGTCTTCTAATATTAAAAACCTGTTAGAAATTATTAAGTGTTATTTCAAATTAACTTACACGTATTGTGTAAATAAAATCATCTAAAGACAATGAAACCAGTGAGTATGTCAAGATTGTAGTTAAAAACAATGTATATATGAAATTTAATTCACAAGTTTATATCATTTAACCTTCATCAAATAAAAATAAAAGGCATAAAAATTTGGGAAACGTTTAAAATCCACCCATAATCAAAATCCACTCAGTCAAATTCGAGAACCGCTTACCGATCGAGGGTAGGATTAGGGGTTAGAGTTAGAGTGGAAAATAATTAAAAAATACATTTAAAAAATCCAAAATAATTATAAATAAGTTAACAAATAAAGAAAATATTTAATAAAACCAGGTGGATTTAGATCCAATAGATTTTGATAGTATACCAAAAATTTATGATCTAAAAAAGAAATAGATAGTTTACAAAACAAAAAAAGAACAATTTTCTACTGTATAATATATAATAAAAAGATACAAAAGAAGATTAAGTAATAGTTAGTTATTGCTGTAATTTTTTTTTTACTATAAATGTAATATTAATTAATAATACATTTAAAAAAGACAACTTTTGTTGTATAAAAGTAATGCAACCTAAAATAATGGGAACAGGTAAAAATTGCACGAGGGCACAAAATTACACGAAGATACCTCTGCACGAGGGGACAAAATTACACAAGACAATTTACCACTAAAGGTCAAATTTGCACGAGTTACAATTTTGCACGGAGGGTCATTTAGTATAAAACAAACAGAATAAAAAAAAGATAAATTAATAAAAAAACTAAAAGAAAAAGTTACTGAACGAGGGTAAGGGTTAGGAATAACAGTGATAACAAAAATAAAAGCAAAAATATTATTAATAAAAATTTTATAAAAAATTAATTAGTAAATAAATAAAAACTAGTTAAAAAAAGCTACCAAGGGAAAGGGTTAGGGGTAACAGTGATGGTAAATTATTTAAATAATAAATTAATACGAAAATTAATAAAAAAATTAACTATTATAAATAAGCTACTGACGGAGGGTAAGGGTTAGGGGTAATAAAGGTAGAAAATATAAAAAAACTAAATAAAATAAAAAATAAAATTTATAAAAAGTTAAAAAAAACAAAATAAATTTAACCCGTGCAAAAGTGCAAGGTTGCCACTCGCTTTTTTAAAAAAAAATTTCCAGGTTTTCTAAATTTCTACAAGGTTTTTCAGATTTTCTTTAAGGTTTTTGAAAGCACTACTTTTTTTGATAATGTTTAGTAGTAGGTTATAGTTTAGTTAAAAAAGAGTTACTGTAAGTATTGCAATTTATTTTATTATCTTGGAACCTGTACTAAATTCGTTTATGATGGTTCTTTAAAAGACGTTATGTTGGTTTAATACAAACAGCTAAAAGTCTACTTAATTCTTTTCTTAGTTCGAACGTGTTATCTTTTATTAATTCTTGATAAGCTATTTTATTAAATAATTGTTTAATATTTTAAAACTTGTAATAAATAGTTAAAATATTACATTTTTATAACAAGAACTAAGTCATAGAAGTAAGTCCTATAACTGATTAAGATTGTAACTAATCTAAATAGCTTTCAAGGTTTTTTTACTTTTTGAAAAATTTTAAGAAAAATATTTAATTGTCAGAATTATTCGAAATTCATCTGGTGCTAAAATAAAAAAAATGACAACATACAAAATGTGCATTGTTTACTTTACTAAATTTAAAAAAAAGATTGGAGAGTTTTGTGTTCACCTCATATTTTTCTGTAGAAAAATTGTAGCATTTTCGTAATAAGTACAAAGTAATGTTTTTATTTCTTTTTTAATGACTTCCATTCACTAACAATATCAGCAAAAAGGTAATGATAAAATATTATTGTTTCGAAAACAACAAAGTAAGCTAAAACTACAGATTTATAAGCCATAAAAACTATAAGTATTTAAGTTTTATATATTTTATATTAGAAAAAAGTACAATTTTACAGATAAAATTCGCACATTTTGTGTGACTATGACATTATAATATATAACAGGGTTGTCCTTTACATAGAAACCTGAAAAACCTGTAATTTGACAGTTTAGGCAAAAACAACTGAAAAAACCTGGAAATTGATATATCTTGAAAATAAAAATCCTAGAATTTTCAAATCTAGGTTTTTTCAGTTGTTTTTGCCTAAACTGTCAAATTACAGGTTTTTCAGGTTTCTATGTAAAGTGACAACCCTGTTATATATTATAATGTCATAGTCACACAAAATGTGCGAATTTTATCTGTAAAATGGCACTTTTTTCTAATATAAAAAGCAAATTCATTTGCTGTGTTTACTTTTAGTTTCTTTGATTTTGAATATCAACTTTGTTGATTTAATCAAATAGAAAAACATTACTAAAGCAATCACATTACTCTAAGTTGATTGCAATTTATCAGAAATGCAGGTTTACTAAATTTGGTTGTTTTGTCGCATCTATTTTGCAAAGCCTCCCATGTATTCGAATGCAATGAAATACATGCAAGCAACCAGCATGAGTAAGTCGTCAAACTACTGGTTGACTGTCAAGTCACGCAACTTAATGCACTTTTTTAATCTACTCACATTTACTCACTTTACTCACAAATTTCTAAAAATCCTTTTTTTAATTACTCACTTTACTCATTAATTTCTCAAACTCCAGGTCTTTTTGCCTGAACTGTCAAATTCCAGGTTTCCAGGTAAATGGCATCCCTGAAAAGTGTCTTAGTGTAAAAGTATCTTCATTTAACTTTGTGCCCTCGTCCAATTTTGTACGCTCGTGCAGATTTGACAGCTACCAAAAATAGTATATTACTTTGTATATATATATATTTGAACGTACATAGTGGAGTAAAATAAATAGTTATTACAAAATAAAATTTAATGTTAATGCAAAAAACTAAACATTTGAAAAAAAAAATTTAAAGAATTAAACTTTTAATACTCTTGAAGTCAGGGACTCCAAAACTTTTTTTTCAAAAGACCCATTTTTAGAAATTAAAAAAGCTATAGCTCCCTCCAACTAGATACTTGAAAAATTACCATTCAATTAACCCTAGAATTTTTTTGTATTTATCTCCATAATCAACTATAAAATATTTAGTGTAAGTTTCAAACTTTGAAAAATATTTTTTCATAAGGTCCCCATATGGCCTTTTTAGTACTCATGGCCACCTAAATTTCTGTCACGGCAAGCTTTAGGTGGCCATGGAGGTCAACTTTAGGAAATGCTGCTTTAAGTAACTAACTGTCTTAATTAATAATGAAATAAACATATCAACTCTTTTCAATTTTATTACTTAGTTTTTATCCTCAAAGTAAACAAAATGAATAACTCTAACTATTAATTTACTTTTTTTTCATAATTGTAATAACTTCAATCATAAATGAGTTAATCAATACTTAAACTTAACCTTTTAATTCTTTTATAACAATCTAAAAAACTATGTTGCACTAAACTATAAAACTATCATATATGTCAAAAAAAAATTGTTTTATAATAAATACAGTTTCAAATAGTAGTACTGTTATTAGCTCTTTTAAAGATAAAAAGCTATGCAGTAAAATTATCACTTTAAATAACATTTTAAGTTATGAAATGAAAAACTATGTGGTTTTACTCTTATTTCAAACAAATTACAAGCTGGTTGCTAAAAAGCAGTTCATGTAAAATTTAAAACAATTCTTTTATATTATAAAATAAATGAACAAAGTTTCTACTTTGAGTTTGAAAACCAAGAAGCCAAATTGATGTTAGAGTTAGATATTGACAAGTTTTACTAAAATGGCTGTTTACTAAAATATAATTTTCAAATTTATAAAGAATATTATGTACAAGTAAAAAATTAGTTTAATAGCAGACAAAAAAGTTAAATAGTTTTTAAAACATGAATAAATGTATAGGAAAAGAAGATTTTTTAGTAAAACAATACTTTGATTAAAAATAAGTAATAAACTTTCTAAATATAAAAGATTTATGTAGAGCATACATTTTTGTGAAAACAAAGCATCAAATTTCTATATACTTTAAGTTAATACTAATAATCTACTAATAAACCATAAGAAAATAAATTAACACGTTTTGCTTAATAATTTAGCAATTTTATAATAAAATGATTACATAAATCTTGGTATTAGCATTGTATAAAACTATTTGAGCTATCAGAATTTTGTATATTTTCTTTCAAACAAAATTATAATTTTTAAACAGTTAAAAAACCTAAGAAAAACTACAATTAAAAAAACAACTTAGTTGAAAAATAATTTATTTGAAAAAAAGATTAAATTGGTATTGTTGTAAGTTTTTGAGTTCTCTTTTGTAGCCTAACTTAATTTCAGTAGTTTATTTCAAAGCAAAACGGTCTCACTCTCATTATAATTTATCTAAACGATTTTAAGATATCTCTTTTAAGAAATCACTCTTAAATATAAATTAAAAAAAAACTGGTTGATGTAACCAGAGAAAGCAACTTGCTTTTATTCATATAAAATGGACAGCACATAGATAATAGATAACTTTACTTTTAGTTTATTTTTTTTAGCTGCACTTTTCATTGCTGTTTTGTATGTTTTAAAATTATGCTATTGATGCAGTTGTGTTTTTCAGACATTATTCAACCTTTATTAACCTTAATCAAGATTCACACAACCCAGTTGCCACTGTAGCGTATAGTCAAAGCTACTTGAGCATGAAGTTTTAAGTTATAACAAACAAAAGTTATATAAAGTATTCTGAAATGTTTTAACATTCTTGTTCTTCTGCTAAACAACATTCTTTTCTTTACAAAATTGTTGAAAAAAAACCAATAATGTTCTTAAAATTCTAGATGAATTTTTACACTATTTAAGTAAAATAATTTACAGAAGATAAACGTTATTTTAGTTTTCGATTATTTAAAACTTTAAGTGACATGTTATCTATTACATTTTGTTTTCAAATGTTACAAATGAAGAAATTGTTAGTAAACTTTAGTAATTTTAGTAAAATGAAAAAAAAAATAGTGTGGCTTTTTAATGATGTGTATCAATTTTTTTTTGTGTTAAAATATACAATGCAAAACATTGGTACAAAAATTTTACAGCTAGTTCAAAAACTCAACACTACGTTAGTAAAACTTATAGCTTTTTGCACTTTAAAAGTTAAATATAATGTTTTTTAATTTGAAAAACTAAAAAGCATAAGACTTTTCCTTGCAAAATTATAGGTATTTGATATGTATTTTTATAAAAAGTAAACTTCAAAAGTATACAATGCTTAAATAGCTAAAATAAAATAGAGAGCTAGATGGCTTAAGCTTTGTATTCTTTAATTTAAATTAAAAAACTTTATTTATTGGTAAGGAAATACTTCTAAATAAACTATCTTAATAACTTAAAAATAATTTTTAAACTGAATTCAAGTAAAAATATTCTATAACTTTCTAATTGAAGTCACTTTAATGTAGTAACTAAAACTTATCAAAAGAATAAAGCTAACTTTGACAACATTTATTCTAATTGGTCATTTTCAAAGTTTAAAAAAAAATACTGAAGCTGATTTTTTAAAACTGTTTAAAACTTTTTTGTTAAACTTTTACGAATTTATTTTTGTCTTTAACTTTTTGATTTGTATGAATGTTTTTTTTTTCATCAGTTGATTTTATTACTATATAAAAATTCATGAACATTGTATATTTTGTCATAGCATTTATAATGATTTTTTGTTAATATCACTAGTTTAATAAACATATTTAAAACGTGTTCTACTAACTATAACCTACTTTACACATATTTTTGTTCTACTTTATACTTTCTTATACATATTTTATAAAAAAACAATTAGTATCTTTATTCAACAAAGCTACTAGAAAGCAGATTTTGAAACTACAATATAGTTATTTTTAATGTATACAATACTGAGTAAAACTAATGTTTACTATTCAATCGTAAAACTTAAGTTTTAGCTAATAAATTATTAAAGTTTAAAAAACTTATTCGTAAAATACGAGATTGAAACATATGAAAAATTTTAAAAATTAATAAAGTTTTTAAAGCAATTTCTATTTTCATGCTATTTTACTTACTTAAAATGCGTATTTATTTAATTAGAGTTTAATCTAATTTGATTACGTAAAAAATTTGTTTTCAAATTCCTAAAATATTTGAACTTTGTAATTTTTACCTAAATGAGTATTTTTTTAAATTTAAATAGAAAAGCATGTTTTAAACTTTTCGTTTATTAAAAACGATAGTTTTAGTGTCAAATAACCATACAAGAAAAATGAAATCATTTCCAATACTTTATAACTTAAATTCAAATATAAAGTTTTTGATATAAGTTGATTACGTATCTGACTTGTTTAAATAACACATAATTGTTATATTATTACGTTACATTAATTATTATATTATTACAACTTTTAAGTTGTACCTCAATGAGAGATTTTGTCATATTTAATCTATTAGTACGTTTTAATTTTCTTATTCTACAAACAAGAAAGTATTACACTTTATTTGTTATGATTTACTTTGCTAGAAGTTTTTAAATAAAGTTAGTTTTATAAATGCTTAGAAGTTAGCACATGAAAATCATGTAATTTCACATAAAAGTCGACATATATTTTTTTGACAGGATTAAAATTGCATTTGAAACTTTGAAAATAAAACATAAAATGTTATTTAAATATCACAAAAATTTTATGTTAATGACAGAAAACATTTGTTAAAAAATGTTCATTAACACAAAAACATCAAACAAAAGTTTATTTGAGACTGTAAGCAACCATACATGTTTAATTTAGATCGGATAACAAAACCATAACACAAGCTTTAAAATATAGTTTTGTAACAATAGTGACTTGTTTATATAAGTGTACATTATTTCTACCACTATAACAAATTTTTTTCAAAGAAATTTCAAAAATTATTTAGCTTCTGGTCACATTACTTGAGATTTCCCCTGCTCTGCAAACCTTTAATAAGACATGCATTTACGAGTAGTAATTGACTTTTATTTTAAAGGTTTAACTTTAATGAAATATATTTGTTTATGTAGCAGGAGTCGCATAAGTGTTCAATAACAACCTAATGTTTTTTTTTATTTAGGCCTAATATGCGCTTTTTTTATATACTGCAATACTAAAAGAATGTTGTAAAATTTATTAGTTTCAATTTTTTTTTTCCTTTTCTTTCTAAAACAGTTTTTATATATTATTCTTTTTCTATGCAATATCTCTATTGAATTTATGTTTATATGTGATCAGATCAAAGTTTGCAAAACAACCCGGTAGCAGTTGGGATTTAGTTTTTAAATTAACAGTTTTATACATTAACAAGTACAGGTAATAAAATATAACCTTGAAAAACACTGGAAAACTTACAAAACACAGTTCACACTTCATTTCATTAAAACCACTCTTGCACTTGTACAAAATGAAAACTTAGTGTACCAAAGAACAAAACATTTGAAGTAGATAAACATTTATATGAACGCAACTATAAAATTTGAAAACTGTTTACTTTTTAAGATAGCTAGTCAAAAAAACTAAAAACAAAAATGGTTTCGAAAATGTGGGGAAACTTGAAAAATCGAATTAAATTTTATAAAACATACATAAATTATGTCATACTTAATAAAATATAATTTCAACAAACGCACAAATAAAAAGCAATTAAAAAATTGCTACAGATATAATCAATTTAGAATTTAATCAATCTATAACTGTTTTGATAATTATATTTTACTTAGTTTTCTTGTAACATAAACGAAACTAAAACTAAGAGCTCTAACCTATTATTTAGAATACTTCTATTAAGATATCAGTTTACAATGGATTTTCACTTTTATAAATGATATAAAAACTATATCGTACTTTGGTAAAACATGCTATTTGGTTTGGTAGCTAAAATGTCATAAGACAGTAAATTCAAATTGGTTGTCTCAACTTATATTTGAGAATATTTTCAAAAGCATTGTTTTGTAAATTACAACAAAATTAATAAACGAAATAAAATTTTTGTGCATTTAAGAAAACAAAACTACATTTAATAAATTTTTAAGTTCCAAATTGTTTTAATTGTTTTTATCTGGTAGGAATTTCGCTTTCTCAATGTTGTTTTTGAATTTTTAAATCAATTTAGCAGGTTCTTTTAAATTTTAATTAAACTTTTTTTTTAGCCATATCAATTAATTATAATTGTTTCTTTAAAAAAAATAATACAAATTAAATACTTAAAGTAGAAGTAATGTAACCAGTAAAATTTAAGTGGTGTAAAATATGTAGAAATTCATCTGATGAACAAAACATATATGTTGTTTTACTGAAACTAGCATTTTAACTTGAATCATCGATGACTAAGAAATTTTTTGTTGTTTTCTTAAAAAGGCTATATGTGTTTGTTGTGTCAAAATAAAAACAAAACAAATATCGTAAAAGTATTATGTTTTGGAATTAAACATAGCTAAACACTAAATAAAAACTCATTTGTTTTCCATAAATTTATTAAGTAGTTTTTAAGTAATACATTTAAAACAAATTATTTAGAATTATAGTATAGAAAGTTGTAAACTATATAAAAACATTCTAAAACAATAACTTATTTTACGTTATTTTCTGGATAAATATAGTTTTAAGTACATAAAAGTATAATATATAAACTTCAACTATAAAATTAAATGCAAACTATCTACCTTTAAAAGTAGGTTAATTGATATTATTAATTTTTGTTTGTAAATAATTTTTATAAATTTTACCACCGTTCACTTACATTAAACAAAATTAAATATTAGATAATTTTCAAATGAGCTGGAAGGGTATAAATATTAAGTAAAAGTTGAATAATTACATTAAACAAAAAAAAAATGCATTATTAATTTAATTAAAATGCTTTTCATCGTAGCACAGTGACATTTATCGTAAAATCAAAATTAAGATTAAAAAAACTAAAAATTAAAACAAGGAAAACCTAAAAGTTAAACTAAAAACAAAACTGAAGAATATTCTATTAACATGCATTTTTTAAACAAAGTATGTGATATAGGTCATATAAATTCAAACTGACCTTTTATATTTAGTTCCTAAGAATTACTTTGCAAATTACAACCTTTACGTAAATTTGAAGCATATTTTTATGCACTGATTGTTAATTCTTAAATTATTTTTAAAAAGTACCACACTTGAATGAAATCTTAAGAAACGAAAATAAAGCTGCACCAACCACTTGTACAAATTATTTTTCCTAATTGTTTCCTTAAATATAACCTCGTCACTAAACGATTTTTTAAGTTGTGTTCCCTGTACAGTAACCTCTTGCTTATTTACGCACATTGTGTCCACAGAAAAAACGCGTAAAGATATGAGAAATCTCAAAGATACGAGAGGTACCAAATATACTTATTATATTGACTGTTTTTAAATATTGCTTCTTGTTAAAAGCAGACTGGGGACTTTCCCACTTTTAACAATTTGTTTGTTTTATTTATAAATATTAAAACAAAAGATAAAACTATACATATAGTAAAAAAAAAGGATTTAAATTTATGCACAATAGTAATACGAGTCGAAAAATTTTACTAATTTATTAATAAGTAGATCTTTTCTTTATCTTTAGTTATATGTGACTTATTTGACATTTATATTCTATTCTACTTAGCAAGTTCAATTTATAATTAAGCATTTGTTTACAATTATAAAATGGTGTTTATTCATATATAAGGCAAGAGTGCTGTATTATTTATTTGTGTTTTAAACTCTCTTTACTCAATATACTTTCGTTATCTAACACAGTCATATTTCTTTCAGAGTTTTAATTATTTAATATCTTATGTCAACAAAATTTCTGATATACTGAGGTATCACTAAATGTTTATCAATTAGTCAAGAAACATAAGTATACAAAGTTCCTTCTAAAGGTATAGAGAGGTGAGTTAGCATTTAAAAATACAATTTGAATTAAACATATTCAATAAACCTAATTTGTGCAGTATAAAAAAAAAAAAATTTGAAGTTTTTAGAATTTTAAAATGCATAACTAAACGAGAGTGTGTAACGTCACGAGTGCGTAAAGATGCGAGATGTTACTGCATTTTGAACTAGAACCGAACAGATAGTTAATATTACTTATTAAAACATTACATATACTTTTAAAATTTTCTTTGTTTTAAATTCAATAATGGTTTTACTATGCAATTATTATTCATTTTAAAATTGAGAAGTTAAAAAAACAAAGTAAGTTTTGTTTTAGTTTAATAAAAGTGTACTGCATTTATTAATAAGTTAATATTTTAGTACGCTTTTTTTTTTTTGGAAAAATTAATTTTATGACTGGATTTTTTCTAGCGCACATGTACACTGCAAGTTTTCAAAATTATAAATACTTTTAGTTAAACTGTTCTAATTATAGATTTGAGTATTTGCTAACAAATTATCCTAGGGAAACAAGTTCACTGATTACAATTAAAAACAAATTATACAGTAATCTTCCTTTATTGTACCAACATATGTTTCTGTGTGTTAACGAATTATTATATAGTTTTATAATAGTCAGATTTAGCATAAAGTATTTTACCTATTATTAACTATTATCCTCAAAAAATATGTAGAATTATTTTATCTTAATTTTGATGAACACTTTAGCTTCTGTGCTTTCATTACAGTTTTTATTTTTTTACAGAACCCAGTTGAAGTTTGTTGATTTTTAACACAGAGAAACATATGTTTGTACAATAAAAGAAAATAACTGTATCACTTTTTTTTATTTATGATTTTAGTATACAAATTTAATATATTGTGCAGTTTTTAAACAGCTAAATAAATTAAAAAAACTAAGTATAAAATTATAGAGATTCTATTGAATCACCAAAGTAAAGGAATTAACCAGCAAAAATGAAAGTTTTGTTTTTGTATAATAAAATGAATACTTTGTTTTATAAAACATTTTTTTTTGCGTTAACTTTTTGTTTGTCACTCAAACTGTTGTATTAAAAGTTGTTTTACTTTAAATAAAAAAAACAAATTACTTACGTGCTATCTTTTATTGTTTTTCTAACACAAAACTATGTCATATAAAACACAACAACTAAATACTAGAATTAATTAATTTAAGAACTTTTTAATATCTATTTATTTGATATAAATAATTTTTCTTTTCACTTTGATCATAACTATGTACATTCAAGAGCTTGCGAAAAATTGTAACTTTTAAATTTATTCTTTTTTAATGTTTTTTTTTTTATATTCAACAAAATTGAAAATAAATTATTTTAATTTGTAAAGATTGAGTCTGAAATTTTTAAATAGAACTTCTTTATTGTACACTAGTTAGTTATAACTGTAAACAAAACATAAATTATTTTAGTTAATATGTTTGATTTAATAATATGTTATCGATTCATACCGTTTAAGATTTATAGTAAATTTCAATTAAAAAAAAACATTCATATTCGTTGGTGCAGAATGTAAGCAGCAATCTTTACTAATAAAATAAATTTTAAAACTATATATTTAGCTGATTATTTTAATTGCAGCATGTGATTTGTTTAATTAAGTTAATTCTTATCTACGTCAACTGTTTTTTTATTTTTTATAAATTGCCAATTAAATCAAGTTGTCGAAGCTACTGTTTTATTTATTTTACTGTTTTATAAACACAAAACTGTATGTTTTGCTATTAAATTAAAGTTAAGACAGACTAATATTGCTTTTAAATTATATTTTTAAAAGTATTTTTTTGTTAAATAAAGCCATAAAGTGTAGAAGTCTTATTAGTTTTAATATTACTTAAACAATGTTTATTCTTTCAAAACTTTATTACGCAAACTTTAAAGACCTCGCCAGTGCTTAACAAAAAAGTCTTAATATATATATAATAGTTATGGAAAACAGTATTTAAACAATTAGATAGAAACAAATTTTTACTGAAAAAAAAATTAAATTTCATTTCAAGGTTAAGGCTAAATTTTTAGTAAAGTTTATTTATAGTGATCAAAACCAAAGTGAAAACAAACAAAAAATATGTAAAATACTTTACTTTACTTTCTAAATTTTAATTATTTTATATATTTATATACTGATTTTTGCTTTTTTATTTATAAAAAATAGTTTTAAAGTATTTTATTACAATTATTACAAAAATAATAACGGAAAAAGAAAAAATTTAAAGATAAAAAACAATATAAACGTTTGTTAACTTTAATGGTATAGTAGTAAAAGAATAAAACAAGCTCTTAATATTTTTCAAAAACTTTTAGACAAACTCTTTATTGTTTTTATGTTTTTATTTTTGTTACTAACTTTGGTTCTCTTTCTTTTATTATTGCTTTAACTAAAATGTCTAGCAAAAAATAAAGATAGTCTTATTACATTGACTTGTTACACACTTTTACTAAAACCAATAAAAAAAATCATAAAATTACGAAACTTTAAAGCAATCTAAAGATGAACGTTAGCTTTTTATAAAAAAGTATCTAACAACATTATTTTACACTTTAGATATTTAAAATACATTCAAGTTTTAATTGAAACTTTTAGGTACAAACAAAAGCCGGGTTTGTTTATGCAATCAAAAAAAAAATCAAAAATTGTTTAAAATAGTGAAAAAACTGTTGAAATATCATTAACAATTTGTTTAGTAGTAGTAACTACTTTTTTTATTGAATTAAAGCTTTAAAACCAAATAAATTATAAAATAAATTTTACAACTTATTTACTTACGTAAAAATAAAATGAGAAAAAAATTTGAACATTAGAACAATAATATTTTAACTCAAACATTTTGATTACCTTTAGTTTTAGCTGCTTAGTTTTTTAATAAAACTATTAAAAGTATGTATGAGAATATCGGTTTTTGATTAAATTACTTGTCATTTTACGTAGTAATTCATTACCTTGAGGGGTTTCAATCATCTTGTAGCAAATTTAAGAGAAAACAGATATACGTTTTTCGTTAAGTATAATTTAATATATTTAATATATTAGAATATGTTTAATTTTTATTAAAATTTTTTAAACTTAAATAAGTTTTCAAACACAATAATTTACTTTCAATTATAAAAAAAAACTAAATTAATAAAAAATTAATAAATATATTAATAAAATCATTAAAAACCTTATTAACTCAAAGTTAATTACATTAATACGTGCTTATTATTCTTTTATATAAAATATTAAAGTTTCAATATGTTTTTTCTTTAGTTATTTCAAGTTATTATTTTTGTGCAAAATTGACCCTCTGTGCAAAATTGACCTTCCGTGCAAAATTGTAACTCGTGCAAAATTGAGCTTCCGTGCAAAATAGTCTTCGTGCAATTTCGTCCCCTCGTGCATTGTGCCCGCGTGCAAACTAGTCTTCGTGCAAAAGTATCTTCGTGCAATTTTGTACAGTCGTGCAGTTTTGTTCTCGTGTAATTTAGTCCCCACGTGCAATTTAGTAACTTCGTGCAATTTTGTCTTCGCACAATTTAGACCCGTTCCCATTTTATATAAGTTTCCATTCATTACGTTCGACTTATTTTTTTACAAGATAATTATAAGGTACTTTTCGGTTTTAAGTACCATTAGTATAAATTTTGTTAAGTATTTGTATAAATAAATATATATAAATATATATATTACATATTAAATATTATAAACAGTATATTTAAATATTTTATTAACGCTTTCATAGCATATTGTTAGGCATTTTAAAGAGATATACAGCTACCTGAAACTATAAAAAGTTGTTTGTTAAAAGTTCAATTTGGGTTAACTTTTACTTAATCTTAAATGCGTACCATTTTTAGAAAAGCAAATAAATAATTACAAAGAAATAAAAGTTCACGGGCGACTTATGCCTTCCAAAGGTAGTTTTTTTTTTCTGAATTTAACGTTTCAAAAAATTCGAACACAACTGATTTTGCCTTTAGGTTAAAAACAACTTTACAAAAACATTTTTAGCGCTTGAAAAACTTTTAAAAGAAGTTATTTTCTCCAGGGTTTGTTTTTTTCAATTTGAACTTAAAGTTTTTTTTATAATGAATCTAAATCTTTTAAAACAGCTTAGACTCTAAGTATTATACAGTAAAGCTTTAATTTATCTAGTTAATGCTTTCGTATGTTTATTGAACAAAAAAAACGAGTTTAAAATTTTTTTCTAGAAATTTCATATTTCATGTACAAACTTTCATATTGTTTCTTTTTTGTAATTAGGGCCAGTATAATTTAGCATAAAACATTTTAGAATTTCACCAAAAATTTAAAAACGTGAATTTTTGTTTTAATCTTAATATTCGAAGGTCTATATTAAATACCTACTATGTTAAATAAAAAATATCAATAAATCTAAATAGATTATTATCTAGTTTACACATTTATTAGCATGTTTTAAAGTTAAATTATGATCAATTCTAAAAACTTGTCAAAACTTAGAAAGCGCAAGAAACTTTTGTAAAAAAAATTTACCTAAATAACTTTATACTTGCAAATAACTTCAAGTTGGTACGTTGACCGGTAAGCTGTTATTTTGAGATAAAAGTTTAAATGGTTTCACCAGATTGCCAGAAATGAACGCAGAGTTTAAAAGCAAAAATAATAACATCAACTATTTTTACGGTTTTTGCCCCGGATAACACATGCTCGGGGGTTTTAGCTTAAAGATTTTCCCACACTTTGTGGTCTTTAAAACTAAGGCTTTAACTTTGTGAGCGTTCTCAAAATAACGTGCTACCATTTTTTTTTCAAAAGAGACTATTTTCTGTTTATTATAGGCTAACTAAGAGCTGATTATTTAATTATTTTTATTATAGCTAATTATATATTTCTTCTTTTAAGCGATTGTATTTTGTTAACATTAGCTAACTAAGAGCTAAATGTTAAAAATTAGGTAAGGTTAAACATGATATTTAGTTCTTGCATGACCCTAAAAACCTTAATGATTACAAAAGAAGAGTTTGAGATGTTTTTTATCGTTTATAAAAGTATTACAAAATAACTTAATTTCTTTATTATTCAGATTGTTGTACACACTTCTTAATAACTAATAGTACAAATAGAAAATTTGGTAAGTTTTTCTGTTAGAAAATACCAAATATGTTGGTTTAAAAAGTCTTTAAGCAGGTTATAAAGTCTATATTAGTAAAAAATTTTAATTTATTTATTTCAAATTTTTTTAACTTAAAATAAAATTTTATTAAATAAGTATAGGCATTAGTTAAACTGAATATCTTTTGATACGTTTTAACTGCTATAAAGCTTATTTTTTACAAAGTAATAATTCTACACGCTGATTTTTTATATAAGGTTTATTAGATATTTGAATTTTAATTATCTCAATTTTTTTTTGAGTAATAAAAAATCTTGCTTTATTGTTAAAAAAAACGTTATTAAAATGAAATAATAGTTTAAATACAAAATTTAAACAAAGTTTAAATTTTGACAAAATTTAAATTTTACAAACAACACGTTTTCGTTTGAGTTTCAAAAGTTTATGACCTTCAAAGGAATCAAAAATCTTATTGAAATCGCTACTTGAAGGACCTGATACAAAAACTTTTAAAATTTCTTGTAGCAACATTTGCTTGAATACTCAGTTTTGATTGGCCATTTTAAATTTTCAAATTAATCAAAAACTTGCTTTTTCAATCTGTGATGTCAGTTATACACTAAGTTTGCTTTTTTAATTTGTAAAGCAGTAATTTTTGTGATTCAAATTTGATGGAATGAACGGCCACAAGGATTAAGTAAGTTGAACTGTAAATATATGTAAATATATGTAAATAACTATTTCATAAATTTTATAACCTTGAGTTTTATTTAAACTTTTCATTTTTTTTATTTCAAAAGCTTTACTTTACAAGCTTTAGAAATATCTTTTAATTAAGTTACTTATAAGTAAATATGTATTAAACTATTTTATAGTTTAGAAGAAATATCAAAGTAAAAATAAGTTTCTGAATGATTTTCCCACACATTGTGGTTTTCAATTTTGAAAATTTTTTTTTATGAAAATACTTTTATATTAAGTATTTTGCTGTGTAGCAGGTAGATTAAAACATGATAACATCATGTCCTTCAAAAAACATTTATTGTTGTAGAGGGAAGAATAAGACTGTTGATTTTCTACTTTAAGAAATTATATAAAAGTCAGTATTCTTATTTCTATTTACACCAATAAAAATTTTCTAGCCAAAAAAATTATTTAATCATTATTAGTCTTAATTTTTCCTTTAGTGGTTTAAATTAGTTTTCAAGAAAAATATAATTTTTTAAAGAAATTTTACTGACAACATGATTTAAAACTACTAAAATGATTTGACTCTTTAGTTTGAAACAACAAATATAGGTAAAAGCTTACAGCTCAAATTTGTTTCTAGAGTATGAAAGCAAGTGATTATACAGTAAAACTAAAAATCACTGTTACCAAAGTAAGCCCACAATCAAAGGCTAGAAGTACACAATAATTTGTTTTTAACTTTGTTTTTTACAAGCACACTATTTACCTTAGAGACAATTCTACATAAAATAGGCAATTTATTCTTTGCAATTAAAAATATTTAAAAAAAACTTGAATAAGATAAAATTAATCAGATGTTATCTAGTGATAACGTTTGCTTAAAAAACCTGGAACCCTGGGAAACTTAGAATTTTGAACAGGTATCACTAAAAAACCTGGAAAGTAATTTTTACATGTAAATTAACAGAGCTTAGAAAAGATACTGAAAATATCTCGCATAAAATATTTTGTTTTTGTATTAGTTATATTTTATAGACATTTAAAGTAGCCTTACAGTATCTTTTCAATACTTCAATACCATTTAAGACCTTAAATTTAATTTTATACTAAAAATAGACTAAAAAACATTTACTTTTAAAAACCTGAAAGAAGTTTAGAAACCCTTAAAAAAAATTCAAAAAACTTTTTGCAACCATGGTACTATATAATCTATTATCTACTTTTTTAAGAGAAAATACTTTCTTTATCCCATATATAAAAGCAAATGATCAACTTAGTAATCTGGTGATGTTAACATGTAGCATAAGCTACATAAATAAAATATAATTCAAATTATTTGTATTTTGTAGCAAATCAGAGTTTGTTTTTGAAATTCTTAAATATTTATATATTATATCTTTGAAATTGTGTTACTACTTAGAACCCAAGTAATTGAATGAGTTTTGTCGTTTTTCATATTTTATATAGTTAGTGAGTTCTAATTTACTTTAAAATCTTTTTTATAACAAATTAGAACTCACTTACTATAAAAACTAGTAAAAAAAGACAAAGCAAATTCGATTACTTGGGTTTTAATTTGAAATACATAAAACATTCTAAAAATCTATTATACTATATCTAATTAATTCTAATATACTATATTATATATAATACACGTTATAAAAATCTTGTACCATGTAAGTGAAATAAACAAAACTACTATAGATTCTGTTTAAGCTTACTGCAACCACTGAAAAGCTACAAAAAAGAATTAGCAAGCAATTTTTTTTATGTTAAGTCTTAATTAAAACAAGCATTTATAAAGTTTTGTCCAGATGTAGAGTATTTTATATTTTGTCAAACTTAACAAAGTACTAAAATTGAAAATATGCATAATTTTTATCTTAACTAATTGGAGAAGTAATAGTTAAAGTAACACAAAAATTTATAATTTACATGGGGTGATTGCACAAAGATAGTGTTTTAGAACTTACTTTAATCTATAAAGTACAGCATTTGTGATCTAAACCCAGCAGCTGGAAACCCTGTATTTTTCAGGTCTTTTTAACTTTACTTAACAAAAGTATGAATATATACATAAATAATTTTTAATAAAATAAACAAAAACAGATAATTAAAAACATAACTTAGCTGTTAATCTTCACTTAAAAAAGCTTTGACTTCCCGTCTACTGCTAAGTTTATTTTTAGCTACTGTGGGTATCAAAAACAGATACTTTTTTGTTTAGCAGGCCACATTTGTTCTGCTATCTGTAGTTCTCCTATCTCTGTTTTTAACTTATGTCTTTAGAATTATATAAGTCTATGTAGAAAAGAAGTTTTATAACTATTTGGCTAGTGGCAAACCCAGCTGTATTAAGCAATACAGACTGCACAGTTTTTGTAGTGGTTTTGAATTGGTTTTATATTTTCTATTTAAAAATTAAACGTTGTGTGCAGTTATATTTAAAACTTAAGATATATATTTATATTTTAATACTAAACATATAAAGAACTATAGTTCAAAAGTTGTAAAGGTTTATCATTAAACTCATTGTTATTGCTTAAAGTACTTTCAAAAACTTTGTTAGCAACAAGTAAAATATTAGATTTAGTTTTTGAAATGAACATTAATGAGTTCAAAATAAAACTTTGGTTGTTTTTATCAAGTTTATTGTTTATGTATTTAGTGATAAGACAAAAAAAACACAGAATGGTTGACATACCAGAAGGACACTTAAATAAACTTAATATTGTAATATTATTACCGTGTAATTTATTACTAAAAGTGTAACAAGCTTTTTTTTAATATGTATCCTATTTTTTAGACAAATTTAACATACTGATTTAAAGTATTATAGGGTCTACCTTGTTTTTTACAATTGATCTTATTTTGTACAGTCTTATCAGACACATTTAGCTGCATAACAAAATTTAAAGTAGCTTATGAGACATAAAGGATCAAAGTAAATTAAATCAAAGTTACCTACTGGAACCTTATAATTAAGAGACAAAAATAGTCTATTTTACTTAATATTATCTTAATTTTTGAAATAATCTTTTTGAAAACACTACAATGACTTCTTCTTAAAATTCATTTATATCCATTACGAACATTTAATTAAATTTTTCAAGGGAACAAATTTTCATTTATTTATCTAAAAATCTTTACAATATTCAAAATTTTCTTCTTCTAGAACTTTTAAAACTATGAAAAGAATATTTCCTAAAAACTTGAGGTCTCTATCTCAAAAGTTAAAAAATATATTTACAGTAAATTTTTACTTTTGTAAAAAAAAATTGTGGTCTATACGTTGGTATTTAAACTTTATATAGTTGTGATATATTATTTAACTCACAAATCTAGCTTATTTTTATGGTTGAAGATTCTTGTAAGAGCCAGTTATCTTTTCATGCCTCCAATTAGCTTTTTTGTAGCATAAGCTTGAATTCTATATAAGTGTAATATAATTACTTTTTATTTTCTCTATAGTTTAAAAGTTTTTCAAATAGATTGCTCAATACTTTCATATTTCAGCATGTTATAACAATAACTAAATAAATCAATAGAAAACTTACATTTTATATTTATGTTCTTGTTTTTGGAATTTTTGATGGTGCCTACAATTTGTAAAAAAAATAGTATGTTTTTTGTAATTGTAAAATAGTATAGTAATTTAAAATTTATATGGATAAATCAATCTTGATATGAATTTGAATAATGCATATTAAATTTAATCTAAAACATTTCATGGTTCAAAACCATCTTTAAGTAACTACTTTAATGGTTAGTCCTTTAAATTTAATGTTTTAAGTCTCATAATAGTTGATGTTTAAAGCATCTAAATCTAAAAGAAAAATGTATAATTCCAAAAAACCTCATAGTTTAAAATGAAAGAAAGTTTCAGTAAATTTTTGTTTTAACCAGCTGTTATCTTAAATAATAAAACTACTTTTAAAATAAACTAACTGTCTTAACTTCTACTTTGTAAGTAAACTTGCTTGGTACACATATTAAAAAAGTAAATAAATGTAATATTACAGATCCATGTAAACCATTGGTTGCCTAAATACATAGCTTGACTTGTGTGGAAAAGAATCTGGTTCCATTACTTCACCTTTTTACTAGGTTTGTTTATTATGTTGCTCTATGAAAAAATAGAGCTCTTATAAAATTATGAATAAAAATATTGTTTACAGCAGAAAAACTTTTTTTTTATAATAACACAATATATTTAAACACAATAAATTTGATTACTTGATAAATCTAAAACAACTTACTAAAATATTTTTGTAGTTTTATAATGTAAGATTTGCACAACCATTGGATTGTATATTATAATTTAATTAGATAGTATGAACAATTACCGTTCTTTCTTTTAATTAAATTAATTTTTAATTGGATTTTGTTTTATTGCATTAACAGGATACAATGGCTAGATTTATGATTACCTGGATACATATACAGTTAATTGTGTATAGATTTATGGATAACAGTTGTTTCAATAGTACTACTTTTTTTTAAGACCAAGGGTAGTTTAGAAAAAAAATTGAATAAATTTTAAACTTGTATACATCAAAAATTATTCTAAAAACTTGTAAAAATACTAATTTGTGTGAGTAGTGTTTAAAATTATAGAGTAGTTTTTCAATTATTTATCAATTTATGTTTTCAAGTTCGTTAAAAATGTAAAAAAATAAACTTGAAGAAATTCTTTTAAAAAACAAAGGTCTTCAGGTAAAACAAGATTTAATTTATAGCTTTTATTTTTAGATTTGTAGGTTTAACTGCAATTTACTATAAACTAATTGTTAGTACTGTTGTAAGCAGAAACGTTTTACTTTTTTATATTTAAATAGCCATGCATAACTGACTTTGACATCGAAGCAGTAACAAAGTTATTGAACAAAAACTTGATATATTTGAAAGTAACTACAAACTTTTAAATTTCACCTCCCACTTACTTAACTATTTATATTAATTACAATTGAGCGCAATGTATGAGAAATCATACACAAACCGATTAACAGAAACTTCTTCATGGGCTGGTAGATTTTGTACAGAAGACCTTTGTGGATATCTGAGCTCATCAAATATCTGAGCTCATCAAATGATAATCATCAAATATCTTCATGCTTTTTCATTGGTGTGTGGAGCTATTTAATTGGAGGGGTGACAATCTTCAGCAAGGATGTGTGCGAGTTGTGAAATCACTTCAAATTAGTATTTAAGTTGTTTGTTTTGATTTTACAGCAAGAAGCTATAAGCTTGTTTATAATGTTATCTTATTGCCTAGTATGATATTGTTTACTTAATGTTGAAAAATTATCTGCTTGGTGTTAATTTTTTGACAAAAATTATTTTTATGTAATAATGGTTTACTATCTTATCAATTCTACTAATGATATTTAATTAAGCTTAGTTTATAATGTTGTAAAATAATCGATGTTTATTTAAATACTGTTTTCATCTTTTTAAATATTTTTCTTCTTTAAAAATTCACAAACATATATAAATTGTGTTGGTTTTAACACAACTTGTTCTTAGGTATAACTTTAGGTTGCACGACTATTCAAATTAGAACAATTCAATTTTTATTAATTTTGATATATTGTTTATTATCTCCTTTAAAAATCAAATAAAAAAGTTATTATCATAATTGTATTATTTTGTCCTGCATGAGCGTTTTTTTTAAAAACATATTACCTTTTGAGTTGTAGCCTCTCAAATGTATTTTAAGAATTTAAATTGTTGGAATTTGAACTGCCGTATAACCATAGTTTTGGGGTAACTAATAATAAAGAATCTCATGGTTTAATTACGGTGTACCTTGAATGTCAAGTGAACAAAATTAAAATACTGAGGTTCATACTTTTTTATACAAGTCTTAATGTGTAGATATATGATTTAGATTGCTTTTCATACATAATATCTAGAAACACTTCCAGTATATTAGTGATAAAGTTTTTAAGGTATGCCTCTTATGTTTTATGATAAACTTGTAAAAACAAGGTAGACAACATTCGTCTTAAAATATTAAACGTTTCTTTGTACAATATTTTAGATGTTTTCAACATAACTGAAACTTGAAAGTTATCTAAACTTGTCATTTTTAAATATTCTAAAATTAAGTGTATAAAAATAAATTAATATTTGCAATCTGCCATCCAAAATAGATTATATTAATTAACCTTACTAAAATTAAGCTAAAACTGAGTAGTATTGATAATCATAACAAACAAAATTAATATAAAATTATTAATTGTAATATTATCCATAATAAATATATTATCCAGATTAATTCTAATATTATTATTCTATTATAAATAATGATCCACAAAAAGATTAAAAAAAAAGTCTAAATGAAATAAATTATAAATATAAGTTTCTTTGAAAGAGACGTGAATAAAGTAATTCAAAATAAATAAATATAATTTATTAAACTTAAACTTAATTCCATGTATTTTTTTTGCTGAACTTAAGAAACTAATATTTATTTTTACAATTAGAATATAGTATATAGTAAAATACCTTTATTTGTAGACGGATTTGCTCCAATTTCTAATTTATAAAATTTCATTCAATTAAAAAGTTGAAATTTTAAAATTCCTTATTTTTTTACTCTTTTTATAATACAGTTAATTGTAGTTTATTACTTTTTTTTATATAATTTTAAGTTTTATAAATATTAAATGTCTAATTCTACCTTATAAAAGTTTTTATTTTAATAGATATATTCTGACGTTAATTTTTAATATATTTAAAAATTAAAAAATTCATTAAAAGTGTCTAGCTTCTTGCTGTAAATAACAAACTTTTATCACTCATTTTTTGTTTTGTGTTCGCTCTTCTTGTTTTGTTTATCCGCCTGAATTTGTTTTATATAATTAATCTAATTAACTATAGTCAGTGTTAAGAGTTAGTAACTTGTAGGCAGACTTGGTAAAAAGCACTGTGTTTAATGTTAAAAAAATCTCGGTAGTAAAATTAAAATCTGTTATAATAGTTATGTTAATCCTATTGCCAGAGATTTTTTAACACTTAACACAGTGCTTATTACCAGTACTGCTCCAGTACTGGTAATTTTTAGCAGCCAATTTTAAGTTGGAATTGCCAAGTGATTTAAGTTTCTATCCTTAATTCGAAATAAGTTTTAATATTTAATCCTTTACGAATCATAAAATCACCATTAAATCAAAGTTATACGAAATAAATCGCAACTCTTTTCTTTACAGTATATCGTTAGTATCTAACCCAAATTTGTAAGCAGTAAGTTAGAAATTATTCCTTTGTTTAATGAATTTCGCTTCAACAAAGTATTTTCGTTTACTCATGTGCTAATATTTCTTTCGAAATTTCTCTTAACCCCTACCTCTTATCTTTTACCCAAGTACTCTCAAAAGAATGTCATTGTTTGGTTTTTATCATCAAATAAACTTCCCTGCATTGGTATTCATTAAAGCACGAATGACAAATCAACCCAGTGTTATTTTTATTTTAAATATGAAATGACACTTACTAACCCCTCATTTGTGAACGAGCTTATACTCCTCACAGGTATAAGTAGGCTCTTTATGGTAGCATAAGTGTTATATTCTCTCTGAGTCTCCTGTAACATTTATCTAACTTTGCAACCAATTTAATTGCTCTTTTGTTAATTTTAAAGGATTTTTAATGCAAGCGATATATTGTAAAGAATATTTGCGAGTTAATAACAGCATCATATAAAGCACAAGTAAAAGTTTAAAAAGGTAATAATAGCATTTAACTAGTTTTTTAATACTTCACCTTAAATTTTTTGTAAGGTTGTATACTGCCTGTTATACATATTTGGTCCAAGTAGGAATTTGTTTAGGTAAAAATTATTTTACTTACAAAGATTAAATATTTTTCACCTTAAAATGTTACAGTTAATGCTGTTAAATTTGTCCAATTTTCGCTCTACATTACGTTTTATTAAGCAAATATTTAATGCTGCTCAGATTTCAAGCAATATTACTACAACCGATGTGTTAAAAGTAGCCGAAAGGTGGGGTAGGCAACTATTTTAATTGGTGCAGAGTGTCAAAGAAACCTATAATATAATTAAAGTCAAAAAGTATACCTAGAATTCTTAAATATAAATAACGAAATTAGATGAGATACAAGAAATCTATGATATAGATTTTTTGTAATATTTGAAGTTATAAATTGTTAGTTTAGTATTTGAAGTTAAATATATAAAACATTTGTTACATCATTAAGATATCTTTTTGAGATGTACATATACTATTTAAAACAGTTAAGTATTAAATTTATTTACATGCGCAAAAGGATTAGGAGCTTGTAATTTTAAAACCTAGAAAATATACTTGAGAAACGCTGTTAATGAGCTAAATGTGCAAAAGATGCTTAAATATCACAGATATAATAACTCTGAGCTGTTTTTACAGCATAATTGATTTAAATACTTTATTTGGATAGATTTATTAATGTGCTGTACTTAAAATATCACATTTTAATTTATTTACACCATAGTTATTTGTCTTAACCAAAAAAGATTGCTCAATTTACTTGACTGTAAAGAGCTTATTTAATTGAAGTTTTGTAATTTTTCTAAAAGTTGTTACAAATTTCAACCTCATTTAGAGCGATACTTAATCTATGGTAAATTTGCTTCTTTTAGAGGTAAATTTATTTATTACAAATTGTTTGAAAATCTTTATAAATTAGTATTTAACTGTAACATTTTAAAGGTAAATAAACCCATTATATTTAACATTTTTTTATTGAACAAGCTAAAAATACATTTATTTACTTAAACAATATTTTGTATATTTGGGGTAAATTTGTTAAATACATTCCAAAAAGGAGTAAAATATAACAAAAATGCATTTAATTTTAGCTCAACATGTATCAATAATATTAAGTGATCTGGATTTAAGCTTTTCAAGACCTGATAGAAATTCGTACAAAATACTTCACCTCACCGTATACATTTTTTGCACTCAAGGTTAGCCCCGAAGTTCTCAACTGTACTCCGAAAAACATCAGTGACCTATTTTTAATATAGCGGTCAGCAGCTTACAAGTCCCGAATAGAAATTTCCGCGGGCTTGATGAATAGTTGCATTAATCATTTGAAAATCTCATTTATGACCGAAAATGTTATAAAAATGCCAATCAGTCACTAATCATTGAGTACAGAGCTAAAATTATTACAACAAACACGTTTTTCAATGATTTAAAATGTATGCAGGGTTGCCCAAAAAACCTGGAATTTTGAACAAAAATCACTAAAAAAAACAGAAATTTCAACATGTTAAATAGTAAATTTTAGATTTGACATAAAAAATCTGCAGTATAGATAAAGTTGTCATCATCAAAAAATAATTTATCAAAAATACAAATTTAAAGTAACTTTACAATACTTTCACACTATATAACACAGTTTATTAACTTTTATAAAAAATTAGACCCCAAAAATGTGTTCTTTTAATAACCTAGAGGAAATACTTAAAACCTGGAGGAAGGTTGCCAAAACCATTTGGCAACCCTGTATATGGCCTACTGGATCCACCCGAACAGTGCCTTTTATTTATGCCTTTATGGATTTAGATCGTTGTTTCAAAATGAGATACTAATTTTCGTATTTGATAAATTGCAACTTATGACTGAAAGTACATTGCCAGCCGCAGTTTGGAAATTTTTAGCCAATGAATTACAAAAGTCATTTATGTATATTTTACAAGGTAAATAATAAAGTTTCCACTGAATTAGAAATATTCGAAATTATATTAATAAAACATCTCAAGTTTTATTATTATAAGTTTAACACCATTTTTTAGATGGTAGCAGTTTAATTATTTTACTTTACAACAATGCTGTCTAGGTTAGATTAAGTTTATTAGTTCACCCAAAGCTTCGTAATAATTCTGCTTGTGAACTCTTTTCAAATGCTACATAAAATAGCATCCAAATGTCTTGCTTAATCATAAGATTTAATATTAATGCGACATAAGAAAACTTGATTAACAACTCATGAATGTAAAAAAAAGTTCTTGAATAAATTTTGTCTTATGAATACGGTTTAAGCAAAAAATTTCTTAACATTTTGCTAATAAAAAGAAGCAACTTAATGTTTTTAATATTAGTAAGTTTACTGTTTAATTAAATTTGATTGGTATTATTCACACCTTCAGGAGGTTTTAGGCAAAAAATAATAATGGTTGGTGCAACGTATGACCAAGGTTATAAATAACTTTAAAAACACGTTATCGTTATTTTAGTTATGGTAACCTCAGGTCAAAATGTTAGTTTCTTCAATAAAAGTTAAAAAATGTTCTTAGCTGAGTAAAAAAATATTATAGCCTTAAAATTTAATGATATACTCAAAGAAAACAAATGTAAGTCAACTTAAGTTGATAAACTTGATTTCAAAATATACTATAATTAAAAAGATACAACAGTCTTAATGTATATTAGGGTGCTTACAAAAAAGCAATATTTGAGTTTTCAGCTAAAAACATTTTTACATGTGGCAAATATAACAGCAACAAATTATATCAAAAAAACTTTAGAAAAATTTTAGCTGACTTTTTAGTTTTTCATGGTAGAAATTTTCAATTTTATAAAAACAATCCCTATGCAAAGTGCATGGGACCACAAAATGCGACAGCAAAAGTTTTTAGCTGGTAATAAATTTACATATTACTGGCAAATATCACAGAAGCACATTGTGGACAACTTAAGTTATGAAAAAAAGTTTAATAAACACATTTCTTGATTAAAAAAAAAAAGATAGTTTACAATAAGTAACAAAAATACTATAAAATCAAGAAAATCTTTAAATAGTTTTAAATTTTTCACAATGTGTTTTTGTAATAATTTCCACATGTAAAATAACTTCCAGCTAAAAACTTTAAGGTCACACTTTTTAAGTCCCATACAGTTTGCATTGGGATTTTTTTCAAAAAATTGAAAAGTTGTACCATTAATTTTTTTTTAAGTCAGCTAAAAATTTTCAAAAGCTGTTTTGTAATTGCCAAAAAAAAAAGCTACAGACTCGAAGAATGCATTTTTTATAAAAACTTTAGTTGACATACTTATATAATAGAGAAACTAATTAAGTACATCAAACTTTAAATAAAAAACTTTTTTTTTTGCTAAAAGAAAACTAAAAAATATGTACCTTTAAGGAAAGCAAATATTAAGTCAATAATTGGCAGAAATACTTTTAAAACAGCTAATACTTCTATCTTATGTCACATTTTAGATTTAATAACTTTTTTTGTCTGCCATTAAACAGCAATATTATAAAACATTTGTAAGTGAAGTTTTTTTAAGTTGAGACAAAACGCAATACTATAACTCATTCTCACTGATAAACAGATACAAAACGGTAAGTAAACTTACTTTTTTTAACTACGTTATTACTTATCAAAAAAGCTTGTACTTTTTTATTAGCACCATACATAAAACAACCGCCATAAAAAGTTTGAATACATAATGTTTTATTTATAACACTTTATACACTAAAAATGTTGAAACTCTTATTTTAGAGATGTTTTGAAACTTGATAATAAATTTGAAGCTTATTTGTTATTGATAATATGCATGAATATTAACAAGACTTAAAAACTTTATATAAAAACTTAAAAACTTTTTACTACATAACATTAAACAGAAGAAAGAATTATCTAAACAATTAAACGTCATATCCGACAAGGCTGCCCCTTCCAATGACCTCACCAACAAAGAACCAGCAGCAAACTTCAGTGAAGACCATGGCGTTCAAAAGCGCTTGTTTCACTGGAAGCTGTGTGAACTGCATTGAAGTCACGTTTGAAATTCCTGTGTTAAAATGATTTGTTTATAAATAAGTGTATTTTATTTATTTTCTTTTTTGTTGATTTGAAGTTACATTGCTTATTCCTGTTTAAAATTTAGTTGTTTACAAAAAACTGTATTTTAATGTGCATGGTAATTATCGATTAGTAGATTATTTATTTTTTAATTATTTTACTTTTTCTTATATGAAACTGATATAATTAGAAATGATTATAGAAATGGTATTTTTTAATATACTTAATAACCAGTGAAATTAAACAAACAATTTTATTACAAAGTAAACCATAACTTTTATTGAATCAAATTACTGATTCCTGTAACAATTAAACCATTAAAGTTTTTCTAAACTATAAATTAATTTGTTAGAAAAAAGCAACTAAAATGATATAAAATTGAAAGTTTTTAAACTTTTATTGATACAAGCTCTAATTCAACTTTTTTAAATATTAAATACTCGTTGACATCATTAAATAATCAGATGATAAAAGTTGAAAAGTTTTAAACACAGTTATGAATTTATACTATAAAAACAATCAATTTTTACTTTCTTTTTACTTTTTTTCAAAGAGTATTAATAATATTAGCTAAATTTCAGTGGAGATAAAAGTCAAGTTCAGTATAGCAGAGTTTTTTACTCATAATAGTTTTTATTAGATTATTAATAAGAACTTTTTTAAATACATTTTAAAATTTAAAAGATCAATAAGAATGTTTGTAATTTAAATTTTTGTAACTTCTTATTGGTATATCTTAAAGAGCCAAGCCTAAATAACCTAAGTATAAGCTTTGTGTAAGAAAAATTTAGTAAGATTTTAATACGTCTAGTTTTAACTTTTTAAGCTAATCACGAACTAATTTAACAATCTAGGAAACAAAATATTAATAGAGATTTTTCAAAGTAATAAATATTCTCAATACAAACTAATAACAATAAAACTTTTTTGTAAGGGATAAATACAAAAATACAAGTAAATTAAATTATTAAAATAAAAAGTAAATTATTAAGAAAACAACGCTATTGGTGGGTAGATATTTTTTACAAGTTGCACTTACTTTAAACTTAGCAAGCATGTAATTCTACCATTAATAGATTTGTATATAAGAATAGGAGACGTAATATTAAACATTCATAATGATCGAAAGAAATAATTAAAATTTAAAAAATCAAAACAATTTTCTAGGATTTGCTCTTGAACTTTCTTAGTTTAAACTTAACTCAAGAAAAAAAAAAAATTGTAGTATTTAACTTAGTTTTGAGTAAAAGTGCTATATTTTTTACTGCTGGTCTTAAATGTTTATCTTTTACTTAAGATTATTAAGATATATTTTTTTCTTGTAATGGTAGAATAATATAATGAAGTATGACTTAAAAATTCAAGACAAAATGAACAAAGATAGAATTTTAGTGAATTGTTTTTAATTCAAAGAAAATTGTCAATGAAAAGTTTCTACTGCTTCTATTTTATCTAAAACTTTACAGTAAAACTTTTATGAAAAGTATATTATTTTATTTAAATTAAAAAAATATTTATTTATTTTAATATCTTATAAAGTATTTTAGTATAAATAACTTGAGAGTATGCCAACCTTTAGTGAAAAGAATAGCAAACTTAAATTTATAAACAAAAAAATCTATAAATACAAAACTTTTATATGTTTAAAAATAAAGCAAACAAAATGTTCAAACTAGTGTAGCTGAGTAACATTTATGATAACTCAATAACTTAAGAGATATTCTAATTCAATAATTTTGTAAAAATTTAGCAAATAAATACCTTTAGTAAGAAGAGGGATGGCCTGTCCAACTTCAACAGGGGTGGGTGGGCGAAGTTCTACTTTTGCGTAATACATGAACTTGCTCAATTGAGGTTTTGCTGCCTCCATCAATACTGGAACCTGTGCTGAAAGTTTTGCCACCAACTTGCTCATATTGATTTTATTTAAAGTCTGAGAAAATATATTTTATTGCAAAACTAAGTTAGGCTAAAAACATGTTTTTTGTTGACTACTACAAGCAGATATTTATGCACACATTTTGGTTTTAGAAAATAGAACATACAAATAATAAATTTTATAATATTTAGAAAAACATTCTAGCAAGTGTTTGATAATTATACATTAATAACACTTTTTAAAATATAAAAATGTTTACTATTATGGTATATTGCAGCAAAATTATTTTGATAAAAACAGTACTTTATGAATTAGTTTATAAATAAACTAATGTTTATTGCAAGTTGTTTCTAATTTGTACACTTATATTTTTGCTATCAGACACTTCTAATAGTCGAATAAAATTCATAACAACTTTGAGATTTATAGGATCAAAGTCAGTGAGTTCAATAGTTATCAAGGTTTTTTTAAAACAAAAATGCAAAAATAAACCTTGTTCACTAAAAATATTTTTTTAATTTTATAAATATTGTTCTTCAAATTTTTACAGTCATAAAATATAGTTCAAATATTACTAATATTTATGTAACTCATATCAAGGAATTTTCATAATTTGAAAAAATCATACATCTTTCTTTTATTTGAAATTTATATTTTAAAACTTCCAACACCAGAAACAATGTTATGTTTTTTAAGAAATATTTCCTGAAGTATTGACATCTCTACCTCAAGAAAAAAGTAATTATAATATTTTATTTCTAAATAATTAAGAGCGTAGAGGGGCTCTTTTTTACTTTTGATTTTAGCTAGCAGTTGCATTTTACCCTGGAAACTAAATTAGTTTCTTAGATATGATGGTAAAAAGTCGGAAAGCTCTAAAGGTTCCTTATGGAAGGACTAAATTAAATAGAAGAAAAAACTGTCTAGACCTAAAGTCTTCAAGCAACCTTTCTGAAACCTCACCATTTAATTTAAACTAAATAATAAATATTTCTATAGTAGGATTTTTTTTGAGCAAATATTTTTTCAATAAAAATATACTTTTGTTTTTATTTTGGTCATAAAGGTCTTTTTTTTTTTTAATTCTTACAGAGGGAATTTTTCTATTAATGCGAGGAACCTTTCCTAATGTATAAAATTAACAAAATATGAAGATAAAAACAAAATTTTAGCAAATTTTTGAAAATTCTGAGAAAATTGGCAATGTTTTTTTTTTCTTTGTTTGCATGTGTCAAAAACGTTTTACACAACTAAAAATATCTCAAAAGTTTTTTTTTTTTGTGAAAAGTATCTTATAGTAAACATTTACAGCTTTCATACAAGGTCTAAAGTTATTTTTGTTTTCTGTTGCTCTTTTCTCCCTATCCCCTTTTTGCAAAAACCAACATATCTTAATAGTTGACCCCGGTTAGTTCACACCTGGATTACCATTCTTTATGACAAAAAAAAACAGCTAAAGTAACCAACAACTAGCCTTAGTTGTATAATTAGGCTTTTGTGAGAAATGAATTTTTTGGTTTTCATCATTAACTCCAGAATATCTAGTGTAAGTTTTAAATTATAGCCTTGTGACCCACAATGTTTCCTAAACTTTTCCACTGTATCTAGTTAAAGTTTCAAAATTACCATTAAAAACACCTAAGACTTATTTTTGTTAAAAAAAGGCCAACCACGCCATTTTTTTTCTCAAGATGTAAAAAATCCGCAGAAAAATGCAAAAAAATAAGAGCAACACCGTCCATCATGAACTCCAGAAAATCTGGTGTAAGTTTCAAATTATGACCTCCTTTATAATTCATGACCCCAAAAGGGGCCACTTACTCTTACTACAAGCTTACTAGGCAAATCAAATTGTTTCAATTTTTCTCATCCGTCAGGCAATCGCACCACAAAACAGCTACTGGACCGCACCGCTACGGTGAAGCCAGCGCCGTGGTGCGGGTTACCCCCTTTTTGTTTCGTGTGGCGGGGGTTCACCGGGTTTCCCCGGTCATATAGGCCACATTGTCTTTTAAAGAATTATTTTTTTAAAAATCTGAAAAAAATAACGATTTGGCAAATCGTATGGAAAATTACATCAAATTTTTTTTTAATTGTCTCATAGGAGGTCACTACGTTTCGGCGCTTAGTGAAAATTCAAATCACAAGAAAATGACAAATTCAGAAAAGGTGAATAACTTGCAATATATTTTTAAACGTACAGTTAGACTTTATAAATTATTTACATACAAATTAAATTCTTTAGGTTGCATTTGCAGTTAATTAGCTTGAGCATTTAAAAGGCTTCAAGCTATACGGTATTTAGGGCATAAAAATTATGGTTAAATATTACAATAAATAAACAAATAACGTACTTTTTATATTAACGTTAAAACAACATTTTTTTCTATTACTTTTGTATTTTTCTATTCTCTTTTTTTTTTTTTTTGTTTACGTTTGTTTTCAGTTTTTTTTTTTTTTGCTTTTATTTTTTGCTTTTTTATTTTTTTTTTGTTTGCGTTTTTTTTTTCTTTTTTTTTTTTGCTTTGTTTTTATTGCTTTTTGTTTGTTATTTTCTTTTATATTGCTTTTTTTTCTTTTTATTAATATCATTTGCTTTTTTAGTTTTTTAATGTTGTTTTATTATAATGGGTTTGATATGTCTTAGTCGATCATCTACTAAAGCACCAATATCATCCACCATACTAAGCCTCCTATAGCTAGATTACAGGTAGTAACAACATTACCCGGCAGTATAGTATACGTAATTGGTTCATTTATTATCTTAAATTTAGTTATGTAGTATTTTTATGCCCTTTAATCTTAGATTAAAAATATGTAACCTAAAAAATTTAAATTGTAAGAAGTAATTTTTTTTATTAAATTAGATCGTTAATATAACAGTAACTTTTTATATTTTTCTATATATCATTTATGCAATTTTGTCATTTTAAGTGGTTTTACAACTCATTATGCTACGAAACGTCTTAACCAACTTAAATCTAATCATATCAAGAAAAAAATAATTTAACTTCTTTGTATTTAAGTTTTGAAATTATAAATGAATTAGAATTTTAGAATTTAAATTTATGAAACCACAAATATATAACGAAAAATATAAAAGAAAACGTAACAAGATTACAAAAACTAAAAGATTAAACTAAAATTGCAAAATGAGTAACACAATTAATTTATAAAATAAACTGAATCTGAATCTAAAACTTAAGCTGAAGAAGCGAAACTGAAGGAAACTTAAATTTATTCACTGTTGTCACGCGAAACATGCCCTGTATCGCAATTTGGATCAAAAATACAATCTCTAAGCGCTGAACCTCTCAAAAAAAAATTCTCAACAGAGTATGAAAAATATACTTGAGAAAAAGTAGTTTTTAAATTTTTAATGTTTTTTAAACTAGAGGACCTAACTGTAACACTTCCATTGATAAAATTGATACGACCTGATGTGTTATCATATTTTTCATCAGACTTTGCAAAATACTTTTTAAGTTTATCAACTTGTAACCATAAACTACCCTCAATTTCATTGTCTTTCTTAAATTCATGGTCAATTTCGTGCTCGAAGTTTTTGAAAAAATAGAATTTGTGATTTTTTTTAAAGTTTTTTTGATCTACCGTAAAGCAATAACTAGTATCTTGGTACAATTCTAATCTAACTCCTTCAGGCCAAGCGTAATTAGTTTCCTCGAAAAGTTCCCTTACCGCAGTTCTTTTTAGATTGTTATTATCGTTATAATCTATTTTTCCCATAGGGAAATTGATTCTAATTTTATTATTTTTATCTCTATAATAAACAAATAACAATTCGCCCTTACCCTTCTTGACGCGATGTAAGATTACCCCCGCGCAGTCTAACCTTTTTACATTGAATTCCCAGTTAATTAAAAAAGAATCTCCCCGCTTGTGTTTAAATTTAACCTTAAATAAGTTATTAGCTAAATGGTGTTTTGCATCGTCGTTTAATTGATCAATAAAAATTTGCTTAGCGTAACGGTCGAAACTTTTGTATTTTTCATCAACTAGACTGTATACTTGTTTTTCGATAATGTTATAAACATTCAAAAAGTCATGCCAATCATCTTTTGAAAATTTTTTATTAATAAAATCTATAAGTTTTTGTTTAAGTTCATTATCGTGTTTATTTTTGAAAGATCTAGATACGTTGTTAACCTGATCTGTTACGAAAAAGGACGTTCCACCCGCTTCTTGTTGTGGTGCTCGATCCCGCTGGAGTTCCGCATGCGTCATTTGAACACCTTGGACAACCTCCTCCTCACCAACTATATTCGTAGTTTTAATGACGTCATCCGGTATAAATTTTGTCCTAGATGGTATTAAATAAACGTTTTTTATATTTATTTTACACAGAAAAGTTTAATATGGGGTTGCCAAAAACAAATTAGTTAAAACTAGGATTGTTTATTGGATTGATTTATTGGACTCCAATTAAATTTGAAATTGTACATATTTAGAGAAATCAAAAACTGTACATTGTTTGATTAAAAAGTATAAAGTTACAACTTAACAATAAATAGCAAAGCCTAGACTTCAATAGGTTCC
Organism: Thalia democratica; assembly: GCF_965202585.1. Classification (NCBI taxonomy): domain Eukaryota; kingdom Metazoa; phylum Chordata; class Thaliacea; order Salpida; family Salpidae; genus Thalia; species Thalia democratica. The sequence continues at coordinate 24,603,867 of NC_139169.1, read as the reverse complement.
TTAAGAAAGCCTCAAGCTAAAAACTCAAAAATATCAATCTATTAAAATTGATGAGTTTTTAAAATATTTTCTTTGAAGCTTTCTTAAAAATGGTTAATCTTTATGTTGAAAATTAAAAACTTCAATTGTAAATTAATTAAAATATATGACTATTGCTAGCAAAACAAAAAAAAATCTGATGGATACTTCTCGTTATAAAGCTTTTTAAATCTACAGAGTATTTTAAAAACTATTGTAAAATATGGCATACGTTATTCTAAACAACTAACCTTCTTTGCATGATCAAAGTGATATTATATCTCCAAATAACTTAGTACTTTAATAATACAGAGCTGTTTTGATATAAAAACTATAACTACAGCATCAATAATATAGGTAGAAAAACTACCTTCTACAAAAAAAATAATCTAATAGAGTTTTAATTTTTTTTATTCAAACTTATTTTTAATATGAAATTACATTCAGTTTAATAATTTCAGTTGAAAAAACATTTAACAACACAAGTTTAAATTAATGATCAAAAATATGAAACTAATATACAATGTTATAAGATAATAAAATCTAAATGTGAACTAAAAACTAAATAAATAGAAAATAAATATGCAGTGTCTAATTAATAATAATTTTAGAAATAATTTCAATGAAATATTTATAGGTTATTGTTTAGAAAAATAAAAAAGTACTTTATAAATACAATTATACTTAAACATGAATTTAACTTTTGAAAGATTTTAGTGTTCAACCTAATCAATAATTTAGTTACATAAAATTGTCATATAATGTATTGTTTATAAAATAAAAGTGTTTAATAACTACTTTAATTTACTTATTACAAAACTACAGACTGTATATCAGTGTTGTTATAGTGATTCCAACATGACTTCTTTCCAACATGACTTCACTTAAAAAGTTTATAATACTGAACTTTACTTGTATAATCTTCTTTTTTAAAGACGTTTTACTATTTGCTTTTAACCATTGCAGTTATGTAAGTTTGTTAAAATTTTATTTTGAACTTATATTATTTTTAACTATAACATCAAATGCGGATTTAAAAACCTGTTCTAAATCTACAAAATAGTCTATAAGATTTAAAGTGATTTTGGCCTAAAAATTTTATTAAAATATTTTTTTTTTTCTATTAGTAAAACATGAAATTTTTTTTAAACTTAAAAACCACCATGATTTAAAAAAAAATGGTTGTACCTTTTTATTTAAATATTTCAGGAACGTGAAATATTGAAACAGTGAAAATACTTAAATTTTTTTTCAATCAAAACTTAAATCACACCTAGAAAATCTACTTTTCATTACTTAGTTTAAGGTTATAAAATTTTAAACCTTAAGTTTAAGCTTTAACATAACTTTATTTGAATATAAACTAAATACAGAGCATTTATAGTTATTTAGTTAATAAATGATTGTTTTAATTTTTATTTGCACAAACTTTTCGATGGTTTCTTAAAAAGGGTACTGAACACTGGCTTAAGTAAAAAAATTTTGAATTTTTTTGAAGTTTAAGAAAGTTTAAGACTTTTAAAAGCATTTGAAATGCCGTAGACAGTTTATTCACCGTAAAGCATTGTCAAAAAAGTAAATAAATTACAACTATTGTTTAATAAATTTTATATTTATTTTTTTATTAATGCTTGTTATTTTTAGTCGCAGTCGTTTAGATAACACAAACTTAATAAACACCTATTCTTTTTGTTATATACCAAAAACAAAAGTGTTTAAAATACTTTTGTCTTCTCCTTTATACTCAGTTAAACAATTAACTTACAATGTAAAAAGTTTTTCTTATAGAACTGCCTGCTATCTTTGTTTGTTTAAAATTTATTTTAGAAATTCAAACGATTTTTCTCTCACTAAATATATAACTTTCTAACTTTTCTGCATCAGTTTATATGAGGAGAAATACATTTCCAAAACATCTCCAAAATTTTCTGTCCTCTGAAGACCGGTTTTTTGCTGGTTGTTTTTATCGGCAAAAATTACACAATTTTCCCGTGAGTTTTTTTTTTATGTTTTAATTAGTCTTAAAACAATAAATAAAATTTAATAAATTTATTTATCTTAATAAAGTTTACTAAATGTATTTTATAACTAATTAGCTAATCAAAGTAAATTATAAAAAAAATCATTACAGTTTGCACACAAAATTACTTCAAAATAAACTGGTGCACGATAGTGTACACAATTTTTTTTCGCGTGCACGAAACGTTTAGGGTACATGAACCTCATTTAGGGGTGAACGAAATTTTCAGATTACACAAAAAAATATTTTAGTCTTCGCATTATTAGTTTTAGCGACATAGTTCAGTTAAGTATTAAAGTTAAATCTAGCCCTGGTGTTTGATTGGCTTTTATTTTTTGGCCATTTTACTCTCATGATCTATTTTGTAATTAAACAACACACATAAATTATTGTATAATTATAATTGTAACTATTATTACAATGCAATTAAAAAAATAAAACATACGTAACAACTTATAAAACAATTTAAGAAAACAACACAACTGTTGCGTTGAACTTTAATAAATTCCAATAAATAAGGACTTATTTGTCTTTAAAAAAACGTGGTAAATTATAGACTTCTTTTAAAATGAAGTAGAAAGAAGTATAAAGTTCTTTAAAGCCTTATTTTAGAAAACAACATATAAACTATAAAAATACGAAATAAGCTAAAATATGCAAATTAAAATAAACTTTAAGCAATTAACCGATAAACTATTTTTTTCTAAAAATAACGTAAGTTTAAATTGTTGTTAACTTTGATTAAACATCTTAGGATTTTTCTTCAAATTTTAAATTGTTGTTTACATTAATTAAACGTGTTAGTTTTTTCTTTAAGTTAAAAACTTTGTTTACATTGATTAAACGTATTAGTTTTTCTCGTTAAATTTTAAATTGTTTATTACATTGATTAAGCGTTTTAGTTTTTTCTTTTAATTTTAAATAATAGTTTTATAGTTTACCAATAATGACTTAGGCCCTGGTCATAATAAACACTGATAGTAAAAAAAATTATGGTAAACCACTAAGGTTGGTAAACAGCCAAATTGTAGAAACTTAAATTATACATATCATAGTTGTATAGTTTCTCCTTTGACAAACAACATGATCTAATAAATGTTGTTATTATATCACACTCTATAATTTTAAAGTAAAAGTTTCCAAGTCAGCATTAGTTTGGAGAAGATGGACACTTCTACTACTAACCAAAGTTTGTAAAAGTTGTATATTTTGTTATTTTTAGATTTAAAGTAATATTTAAAGACACTCATTTCTAACTATGATTGGGAACAATTCTATATATAGGTATTTGAAGTGTACAGGGTTGAATAAACAACACTGTTTAAACAACCCCAAGAACATATCTAAATCAGTAAAAGATAAATAAATCCTTGTACTGGTGAATTAACCTTCAACCTAATACTAAATAGCCTGATTAAACAACCAATATTTGACCCTAGTTTCCAAACTAAATTGTTGGTCTACATGACTATTTTATTTAAATTGGTAGCAAAACATAATGTAAAGTTTAGCTAAATGTAATTGAATTATAATTTATGCTATTCATCAAGTTGTACTATATTGTATTGCAGATGTTTGCCCACCTAAAAAGTGTGAAGTGGTTCAATCCTAGCAGCTATAATAAAGGTAAATTTTGTTTTTATTCCAATTTAATATATCAAAAGCTCCTATACAACACATATGTTCCTTAATATAATCTTGTTTTTAGTTTGGTTGTGCTGTTCTAAATATCATGACAATATAAATAATTCCTACAAAGTTTTAAAGAAAAATTAAGTATTATTTACTATCATATAACTAAACTATTTGTGTGCAAAGTTTGATTGGGTATAATAAATAACTTTTTGACTTAAAAGTCAGATGGTAAATAAAAATTTATTTTGAAATAGAGTTCCATTGCGGCAAATTTTAAAGTGCAAAAATAGAATTGAAAAAAGTGACAAGCCTAATGAAATGCAGTAAATTTAATATAGTTTGCTAGTTCATATCAGTTTTATAATAGAAAAGTACATCATATGTTTTTCTGTAAATATCCTTCCAAATATTTGTCACCATATTTAAACAATCATCCATTAATAATGGTTGGAATGTACTTTGTTTTTTATTTTTTCTCATCATATTATATTTTAATTGTTTCCTTTTGAGACTAGCTCTGACTTGGTAAGTATTCTACTAATTATTGCATGAGTTGGCTTTTTTTTAGTTCTCAGAGCTAGTTTTTATTTGTTAAAAGTTCTAATAAAAAGTCTTTTAAAGAGTGAAAAAACTTTTTGTTTTAATAAGATAGTGTAAAATAATAAAGTCCCCATTATTATTGGTTTATGTAAACTATATTATGTATTTAAATTTTCAAGTATATGACATCCAAAAACTAAAGTTTTTTTTTCACAAGTATAATATAATTTGTATAAATAATCATTATGTTTTGGAAATTTAAATTATGTGGTGCATTGGAAATATTTTAAGAAATATCCAGACTGGTATTAATACCATGTTAATACATTTGGTATTTTTTTGTGTACTTCAGTATAACAAGTCTTTATTTTTCTTGAGTAATTAAATATTACTACTTGACTAACATAATTTTTTCACTATTTATTGTTTTTAATTTAACATAAGGCTAATTGATAAGTTTTAAGTCACTCAGATTAGATTGGCTTCAATGCTTCAAAAGCCTGTCATAGATAAGCCGTAGTATTAAAAAAAAACAAAATTGTTTGTCTCTTTTATTGCTTTAACACCTTTTATGTTTATATAAGTAATTTACAAATTAAAGTTTTAAGGTTACAAGTGTTGATTATAACTTGTTATTTTTTCTACATTTTATATGTGTTGACAGGTTTTTACAACTTTAGAATGTGCAAGGGTCTTGAGGAAATTTTGAGCAATGATGCACATGAATCATCTGTAAGCACACAACAACTGGACCTCAACCCAGGAAGGTCTCTAACTGCTCACTTAGGGCAGTAACAAGGTAAATATGTTATAGTTCTTGCTTTTGTACTAATAGCTACAATAAATCATAAAAAGTTAAATTTAGAGAAAGTAAAGATGACAATGTTATCTAAATTGAATTAAACTCATTCAGTGATGTTTATAAGTGATGTAGTGTATAATTAATGTTCATTTTTGACCTAATAACTGGAATAGAATCTAGTATTGCTTTTAACTCAACAGAATGTTCAAATAATTGCAAGTAAAAATTATCATTATTGTTAATATTAAGTATATTTATCATTATCATTTTTCATTTAACATAAAAATTAGTGTGGTCATTACAAGTAAAAAGTAAAATTTAACAAAAAAACTTTAAACTTGTTTTAAAGACTAATGAACATAAGCTAAGAATGTTTTTTAGGATGCGAACTAATTTATTAAATAATTAATTAAATATTTAAAATATTGTTACAACAAAGTTAGATTTGCTCACTTTGTTAGTACATCACTTTGAGTATTGTGATGGTTTTAAATGTTAAAGTTTGGCCAAAAGAAAACTTATTTGTATTCCAATGTTTTTCTTAAACTCAACGTTTTTTAATTTTAAAATAATAGAAATCAACAAAAGGCTATGATTAAATTAAATAGAAGACCATACTTGATTATTTTTACCCATCCACAATTTTATACAAAATATTATAAATAATATAATAATAAGGTTTTCTAGAGAAATGATTCAAATGAAAAATTAATATTCTTCTAAAATCTTATTTGATTGTTTACGTCACAAATAAAAACATAACTTAGTTTATGCGCGGTCATATAAGCCCGCCTAATGTTTATGCAAATTTTCCCTTTGTTAGAAACTTCAAAACTTATACCTTTCGATAGCTGAATTTTTTTTGATCTTTTATGTAAATTTTATTTTACTAGTCTAAGCATTGTTTTTAAATTTACAGTGTTTTATTTTAAAAACAAATAATGCCACCATAAAACTTTCTTTAAATTGTGCACAACTTTTATTTGTAATAATAAAAGTATAATTCTTGTTTAAACTTTTTGGTAACTCAAAGTGAATAAAACCATTTTGAGTTGTTATGGTGTTTTTTTTTCGGTTTTCTTTTAACAGTTGATTCTAAAACTACAAATATATCAAACCAAATCTGAGGCTGCTATTTGATATTAATAATCCTTAACTAGACTTTTAAATTGAATTGTCTTTTTTGATATATATTCAAACTTGAAAACTTAAGTACTGACATCAAAGCGCCCAAAAAATCTGAATCCAATGGATTTGGTTTTGCATATTGTGATTATAAAGTACGAGAGAGGCAGATATAAGCAGGCCAAAAAAAGGACTGAAACCAATAAGTCAGGGCTTAAAAATTCAGACCTTGTTACAAAACACTTTTAGTATAAACTATTTTTTCTTTGGACATTAACCTTAACCTTAAAAGCTTTAAGTATTTTGGCAATTTAGAACAATTAAAAAAGCATAAGCTTAAGATTTCAGGAAAAATAATGTTTTACAAAAAGTTTTTTTCAAAAAAAGAGACAATTACCGCTCACGCGGTACAAAGCTATTTGTTAAAAGGTATGTACTTAATCCGTAAACATATCAAAAATGTGATTTTTTTTTGTCGATTTTTCATATTGTTGCAATTATAGAGAAAATAATTAAAAATTTGTAACTTAAAACACTTGTTCATTCACATTTTTTAAAAATTGACTAACTTGATAACTTTTGTTTTAAATGTCATAACATATATCATGAAAAATTTGTTCACTCAATAAACTTAAATATGTTTTAGCTTTGACAATTGATGAAATAAGAACTGAAACAGTTATAAGCAATTTCGGAAAAAATTGTTTGTCATATAAATAAAAACTAGTGATGTGAATGATAACAAAAGGGTAAGTAAACATACAGTATTTTTAATGTATTTTATATGCACATCATTTTTTAAAACAAGTGTTTTTTAAACCCATAAAGGTGTTTATAAATCAAGAAACTTATTTTATGATGTATTTTAACTATATTTTATCTTCTTTTTTAAATTATTAGGCTGTTTTAAAGTATATAAAGTCTAGCACGGGACTTGAACCCCTGATCGTTAAATTAAAAGTCCAACGCTCTACCGACTGAGCTACTCATGCTCACGATGGGGTATACTTAATTGTGTTTAAAAAGCTATCTCCGGCTCTTATGACGTAATAATAGTACAAATTTATGGAACACATGCAAAATCCACCCGCGATCAAAATCCACCCAGTCAAATTCGGGAACCGCTTAGCAATCGAAAGTAAGGGTTAGGGGTAACAGTGATAGTCAAAAACAAATAAAAAAATTGATGAAAAAAAGCAAAAAGTATATAAAATAAAATAATAAATACAGGAAATAAAATTAAAAATTGGGTGGATTTTGAACGCGGGTGGATTTTGATAGTATACCTAATTTATTATAAATAGAACATTTAAAAGTGCTATATAATTTATATTTTACTTTAGCTTCAGCTTTTAAATATTATCAAACTTCTTATTTTGGTTGTTTTTTAACACTAAAATGAGTTAAAAAACTAAAAGTAGCATATATATATAATTTGTATAAAGTTGTATAAAAATTGAAAAAACTATGCTTTTACATAATTATTATCAATTAAAAAACTTTTGATCTATTATTATATAATAGAAAAAAACGATAACTTGTTGAAATATTTTAGACAAATATTACACATCATTAATAAAGGCATCTGTAAGAATAACATAGATTATCGACACAAATTACACCGACTTATATTATCTAAAATTAATAAAACACAAAATTTCTCACCTGTTAGTGTTTCTATTTTCTTTTTAAATTTTTAGAGTTTGCCCACTATTTTCTTATTGTTCTTTTTCAAAACTCTTTTTATATCTACTTTGAAGTTTTGCTGTGAATAAAGTTAGCTGTTCAAAAAATTGATGGGAATTCTAAATAGCAAATACATAGATGTGTTTAAAATATTTTTTAACCAATAAATGTAATTATACTAACAAGAAGTTTGTTTTGACATGTATATACAAATTACATTTTCTCCTTGTTAAAAAAATTCAAATCTTTTTTTAAACCTTAAAAGCAGCCTGAAAAAACTTGAAACCCTGATCAATGTGTAAAAAATGATTAAACTTCAGCTTTTAAAGATTAAACTTTTTTATTAAGTTTTTATTAAACATGAAATGAAGTTTAACAAATTAAAAGTGGTACATATATATTGCTAGTTGTTGCATAAAAACTATATTAACATAAATATAAGCAATTCAAAAACTTTAGAATCAATGTTACCTACTAGACAAAAAAAAAAAGTATTTTTCAATAGTTCACAAAATTATCATAAATCGTTTATAAAAGCGTTTCTATCAATATCTTAGATGAACATTATATGACACAAACATCAACAATTAACTTTGTCTAAAATTAAAAAAGATGGCGCTGTTAGCTTCACTGTTTTGAGGTGCAATTTCCTGACGTTGAACTTTGATTGCAACAGGCAAATCAAATTGTTTCAATTTTTCTCATCCGTCAGGCAATCGCACCACAAAACAGCTACTGGACCGCACCGCTACGGTGAAGCCAGCGCCGTGGTGCGGGTTACCCCCTTTTTGTTTCGTGTGGCGGGGGTTCACCGGGTTTCCCCGGTCATATAGGCCACATTGTCTTTTAAAGAATTATTTTTTTAAAAATCTGAAAAAAATAACGATTTGGCAAATCGTATGGAAAATTACATCAAAATATTTTCTAATTGTCTCATAGGAGGTCACTACGTTTCGGCGCTTAGTGAAAATTCAAATCACAAGAAAATGACAAATTCAGAAAAGATGAATAACTTGCAATATATTTTTAAACGTACAGTTAGACTTTATAAATTATTTACATACAAATTAAATTCTTTAGGTTGCATTTGCAGTTAATTAGCTTGAGCATTTAAAAGGCTTCAAGCTATACGGTATTTAGGGCATAAAAATTATGGTTAAATATTACAATAAATAAACAAATAACGTACTTTTTATATTAACGTTAAAACAACATTTTTTTCTATTACTTTTGTATTTTTCTATTCTCTTTTTTTTTTTTTTTGTTTACGTTTGTTTTCAGTTTTTTTTTTTTTGCTTTTATTTTTTGCTTTTTTTATTTTTTTTTTGTTTGCGTTTTTTTTTTCTTTTTTTTTTTTGCTTTGTTTTTATTGCTTTTTGTTTGTTATTTTCTTTTATATTGCTTTTTTTTCTTTTTATTAATATCATTTGCTTTTTTAGTTTTTTAATGTTGTTTTATTATAATGGGTTTGATATGTCTTAGTCGATCATCTACTAAAGCACCAATATCATCCACCATACTAAGCCTCCTATAGCTAGATTACAGGTAGTAACAACATTACCCGGCAGTATAGTATACGTAATTAGTTCATTTATTATCTTAAATTTAGTTATGTAGTATTTTTATGCCCTTTAATCTTAGATTAAAAATATGTAACCTAAAGAATTTAAATTGTAAGAAGTAATTTTTTTTATTAAATTAGATCGTTAATATAACAGTAACTTTTTATATTTTTCTATATATCATTTATGCAATTTTGTCATTTTAAGTGGTTTTACAACTCATTATGCTACGAAACGTCTTAACCAACTTAAATCTAATCATATCAAGAAAAAAATAATTTAACTTCTTTGTATTTAAGTTTTGAAATTATAAATGAATTAGAATTTTAGAATTTAAATTTATGAAACCACAAATATATAACGAAAAATATAAAAGAAAACGTAACAAGATTACAAAAACTAAAAGATTAAACTAAAATTGCAAAATGAGTAACACAATTAATTTATAAAATAAACTGAATCTGAATCTAAAACTTAAGCTGAAGAAGCGAAACTGAAGGAAACTTAAATTTATTCACTGTTGTCACGCGAAACATGCCCTGTATCGCAATTTGGATCAAAAATACAATCTCTAAGCGCTGAACCTCTCAAAAAAAAATTCTCAACAGAGTATGAAAAATATACTTGAGAAAAAGTAGTTTTTAAATTTTTAATGTTTTTTAAACTAGAGGACCTAACTGTAACACTTCCATTGATAAAATTGATACGACCTGATGTGTTATCATATTTTTCATCAGACTTTGCAAAATACTTTTTAAGTTTATCAACTTGTAACCATAAACTACCCTCAATTTCATTGTCTTTCTTAAATTCATGGTCAATTTCGTGCTCGAAGTTTTTGAAAAAATAGAATTTGTGATTTTTTTTAAAGTTTTTTTGATCTACCGTAAAGCAATAACTAGTATCTTGGTACAATTCTAATCTAACTCCTTCAGGCCAAGCGTAATTAGTTTCCTCGAAAAGTTCCCTTACCGCAGTTCTTTTTAGATTGTTATTATCGTTATAATCTATTTTTCCCATAGGGAAATTGATTCTAATTTTATTATTTTTATCTCTATAATAAACAAATAACAATTCGCCCTTACCCTTCTTGACGCGATGTAAGATTACCCCCGCGCAGTCTAACCTTTTTACATTGAATTCCCAGTTAATTAAAAAAGAATCTCCCCGCTTGTGTTTAAATTTAACCTTAAATAAGTTATTAGCTAAATGGTGTTTTGCATCGTCGTTTAATTGATCAATAAAAATTTGCTTAGCGTAACGGTCGAAACTTTTGTATTTTTCATCAACTAGACTGTATACTTGTTTTTCGATAATGTTATAAACATTCAAAAAGTCATGCCAATCATCTTTTGAAAATTTTTTATTAATAAAATCTATAAGTTTTTGTTTAAGTTCATTATCGTGTTTATTTTTGAAAGATCTAGATACGTTGTTAACCTGATCTGTTACGAAAAAGGACGTTCCACCCGCTTCTTGTTGTGGTGCTCGATCCCGCTGGAGTTCCGCATGCGTCATTTGAACACCTTGGACAACCTCCTCCTCACCAACTATATTCGTAGTTTTAATGACGTCATCCGGTATAAATTTTGTCCTAGATGGTATTAAATAAACGTTTTTTATATTTATTTTACACAGAAAAGTTTAATATGGGGTTGCCAAAAACAAATTAGTTAAAACTAGGATTGTTTATTGGATTGATTTATTGGACTCCAATTAAATTTGAAATTGTACATATTTAGAGAAATCAAAAACTGTACATTGTTTGATTAAAAAGTATAAAGTTACAACTTAACAATAAATAGCAAAGCCTAGACTTCAATAGGTTCCTTAAGAAAGCCTCAAGCTAAAAACTCAAAAATATCAATCTATTAAAATTGATGAGTTTTTAAAATATTTTCTTTGAAGCTTTCTTAAAAATGGTTAATCTTTATGTTGAAAATTAAAAACTTCAATTGTAAATTAATTAAAATATATGACTATTGCTAGCAAAACAAAAAAAAATCTGATGGATACTTCTCGTTATAAAGCTTTTTAAATCTACAGAGTATTTTAAAAACTATTGTAAAATATGGCATACGTTATTCTAAACAACTAACCTTCTTTGCATGATCAAAGTGATATTATATCTCCAAATAACTTAGTACTTTAATAATACAGAGCTGTTTTGATATAAAAACTATAACTACAGCATCAATAATATAGGTAGAAAAACTACCTTCTACAAAAAAATTAATCTAATAGAGTTTTATTTTTTTTTATTCAAACTTATTTTTAATATGAAATTAGATTCAGTTTAATAATTTCAGTTGAAAAAACATTTAACAACACAAGTTTAAATTAATGATCAAAAATATGAAACTAATATACAATGTTATAAGATAATAAAATCTAAATGTGAACTAAAAACTAAATAAATAGAAAATAAATATGCAGTGTCTAATTAATAATAATTTTAGAAATAATTTCAATGAAATATTTATAGGTTATTGTTTAGAAAAATAAAAAAGTACTTTATAAATACAATTATACTTAAACATGAATTTAACTTTTGAAAGATTTTAGTGTTCAACCTAATCAATAATTTAGTTACATAAAATTGTCATATAATGTATTGTTTATAAAATAAAAGTGTTTAATAACTACTTTAATTTACTTATTACAAAACTACAGACTGTATATCAGTGTTGTTATAGTGATTCCAACATGACTTCTTTCCAACATGACTTCACTTAAAAAGTTTATAATACTGAACTTTACTTGTATAATCTTCTTTTTTAAAGACGTTTTACTATTTGCTTTTAACCATTGCAGTTATGTAAGTTTGTTAAAATTTTATTTTGAACTTATATTATTTTTAACTATAACATCAAATGCGGATTTAAAAACCTGTTCTAAATCTACAAAATAGTCTATAAGATTTAAAGTGATTTTGGCCTAAAAATTTTATTAAAATATTTTTTTTTTTTCTATTAGTAAAACATGAAATTTTTTTTAAACTTAAAAACCACCATGATTTAAAAAAAAATGGTTGTACCTTTTTATTTAAATATTTCAGGAACGTGAAATATTGAAACAGTGAAAATACTTAAATTTTTTTTCAATCAAAACTTAAATCACACCTAGAAAATCTACTTTTCATTACTTAGTTTAAGGTTATAAAATTTTAAACCTTAAGTTTAAGCTTTAACATAACTTTATTTGAATATAAACTAAATACAGAGCATTTATAGTTATTTAGTTAATAAATGATTGTTTTAATTTTTATTTGCACAAACTTTTCGATGGTTTCTTAAAAAGGGTACTGAACACTGGCTTAAGTAAAAAAATTTTGAATTTTTTTGAAGTTTAAGAAAGTTTAAGACTTTTAAAAGCATTTGAAATGCCGTAGACAGTTTATTCACCGTAAAGCATTGTCAAAAAAGTAAATAAATTACAACTATTGTTTAATAAATTTTATATTTATTTTTTTATTAATGCTTGTTATTTTTAGTCGCAGTCGTTTAGATAACACAAACTTAATAAACACCAATTCTTTTTGTTATATACCAAAAACAAAAGTGTTTAAAATACTTTTGTCTTCTCCTTTATACTCAGTTAAACAATTAACTTACAATGTAAAAAGTTTTTCTTATAGAACTGCCTGCTATCTTTGTTTGTTTAAAATTTATTTTAGAAATTCAAACGATTTTTCTCTCACTAAATATATAACTTTCTAACTTTTCTGCATCAGTTTATATGAGGAGAAATACATTTCCAAAACATCTCCAAAATTTTCTGTCCTCTGAAGACCGGTTTTTTGCTGGTTGTTTTTATCGGCAAAAATTACACAATTTTCCAGTGAGTTTTTTTTTTATGTTTTAATTAGTCTTAAAACAATAAATAAAATTTAATAAATTTATTTATCTAAATAAAGTTTACTAAATGTATTTTATAACTAATTAGCTAATCAAAGTAAATTATAAAAAAAATCATTACAGTTTGCACACAAAATTACTTCAAAATAAACTGGTGCACGATAGTGTACACAATTTTTTTTCGCGTGCACGAAACGTTTAGGGTACATGAACCTCATTTAGGGGTGAACGAAATTTTCAGATTACACAAAAAAATATTTTAGTCTTCGCATTATTAGTTTTAGCGACATAGTTCAGTTAAGTATTAAAGTTAAATCTAGCCCTGGTGTTTGATTGGTTTTTATTTTTTGGCCATTTTACTCTCATGATCTATTTTGTAATTAAACAACACACATAAATTATTGTATAATTATAATTGTAACTATTATTACAATGCAATTAAAAAAATAAAACATACGTAACAACTTATAAAACAATTTAAGAAAACAACACAACTGTTGCGTTGAACTTTAATAAATTCCAATAAATAAGGACTTATTTGTCTTTAAAAAAACGTGGTAAATTATAGACTTCTTTTAAAATGAAGTAGAAAGAAGTATAAAGTTCTTTAAAGCCTTATTTTAGAAAACAACATATAAACTATAAAAATACGAAATAAGCTAAAATATGCAAATTAAAATAAACTTTAAGCAATTAACCGATAAACTATTTTTTTCTAAAAGTAACGTAAGTTTAAATTGTTGTTAACTTTGATTAAACATCTTAGGATTTTTCTTCAAATTTTAAATTGTTGTTTACATTAATTAAACGTGTTAGTTTTTTCTTTAAGTTAAAAACTTTGTTTACATTGATTAAACGTATTAGTTTTTCTCGTTAAATTTTAAATTGTTTATTACATTGATTAAGCGTTTTAGTTTTTTCTTTTAATTTTAAATAATAGTTTTATAGTTTACCAATAATGACTTAGGCCCTGGTCATAATAAACACTGATAGTAAAAAAAATTATAGTAAACCACTAAGGTTGGTAAACAGCCAAATTGTAGAAACTTAAATTATACATATCATAGTTGTATAGTTTCTCCTTTGACAAACAACATGATCTAATAAATGTTGTTATTATATCACACTCTATAATTTTAAAGTAAAAGTTTCCAAGTCAGCATTAGTTTGGAGAAGATGGACACTTCTACTACTAACCAAAGTTTGTAAAAGTTGTATATTTTGTTATTTTTAGATTTAAAGTAATATTTAAAGACACTCATTTCTAACTATGATTGGGAACAATTCTATATATAGGTATTTGAAGTGTACAGGGTTGAATAAACAACACTGTTTAAACAACCCCAAGAACATATCTAAATCAGTAAAAGATAAATAAATCCTTGTACTGGTGAATTAACCTTCAACCTAATACTAAATAGCCTGATTAAACAACCAATATTTGACCCTAGTTTCCAAACTAAATTGTTGGTCTACATGACTATTTTATTTAAATTGGTAGCAAAACATAATGTAAAGTTTAGCTAAATGTAATTGAATTATAATTTATGCTATTCATCAAGTTGTACTATATTGTATTGCAGATGTTTGCCCACCTAAAAAGTGTGAAGTGGTTCAATCCTAGCAGCTATAATAAAGGTAAATTTTGTTTTTATTGCAATTTAATATATCAAAAGCTCCTATACAACACATATGTTCCTTAATATAATCTTGTTTTTAGTTTGGTTGTGCTGTTCTAAATATCATGACAATATAAATAATTCCTACAAAGTTTTAAAGAAAAATTAAGTATTATTTACTATCATATAACTAAACTATTTGTGTGCAAAGTTTGATTGGGTATAATAAATAACTTTTTGACTTAAAAGTCAGATGGTAAATAAAAATTTATTTTGAAATAGAGTTCCATTGCGGCAAATTTTAAAGTGCAAAAATAGAATTGAAAAAAGTGACAAGCCTAATGAAATGCAGTAAATTTAATATAGTTTGCTAGTTCATATCAGTTTTATAATAGAAAAGTACATCATATGTTTTTCTGTAAATATCCTTCCAAATATTTGTCACCATATTTAAACAATCATCCATTAATAATGGTTGGAATGTACTTTGTTTTTTATTTTTTCTCATCATATTATATTTTAATTGTTTCCTTTTGAGACTAGCTCTGACTTGGTAAGTATTCTACTAATTATTGCATGAGTTGGCTTTTTTTTAGTTCTCAGAGCTAGTTTTTATTTGTTAAAAGTTCTAATAAAAAGTCTTTTAAAGAGTGAAAAAACTTTTTGTTTTAATAAGATAGTGTAAAATAATAAAGTCCTCATTATTATTGGTTTATGTAAACTATATTATGTATTTAAATTTTCAAGTATATGACATCCAAAAACTAAAGTTTTTTTTTCACAAGTATAATATAATTTGTATAAATAATCATTATGTTTTGGAAATTTAAATTATGTGGTGCATTGGAAATATTTTAAGAAATATCCAGACTGGTATTAATACCATGTTAATACATTTGGTATTTTTTTGTGTACTTCAGTATAACAAGTCTTTATTTTTCTTGAGTAATTAAATATTACTACTTGACTAACATAATTTTTTCACTATTTATTGTTTTTAATTTAACATAAGGCTAATTGATAAGTTTTAAGTCACTCAGATTAGATTGGCTTCAATGCTTCAAAAGCCTGTCATAGATAAGCCGTAGTATTAAAAAAAAACAAAATTGTTTGTCTCTTTTATTGCTTTAACACCTTTTATGTTTATATAAGTAATTTACAAATTAAAGTTTTAAGGTTACAAGTGTTGATTATAACTTGTTATTTTTTCTACATTTTATATGTGTTGACAGGTTTTTACAACTTTAGAATGTGCAAGGGTCTTGAGGAAATTTTGAGCAATGATGCACATGAATCATCTGTAAGCACACAACAACTGGACCTCAACCCAGGAAGGTCTCTAACTGCTCACTTAGGGCAGTAACAAGGTAAATATGTTATAGTTCTTGCTTTTGTACTAATAGCTACAATAAATCATAAAAAGTTAAATTTAGAGAAAGTAAAGGTGACAATGTTATCTAAATTGAATTAAACTCATTCAGTGATGTTTATAAGTGATGTAGTTTATAATTAATGTTCATTTTTGACCTAATAACTGGAATAGAATCTAGTATTGCTTTTAACTCAACAGAATGTTCAAATAATTGCAAGTAAAAATTATCATTATTGTTAATATTAAGTATATTTATCATTATCATTTTTCATTTAACATAAAAATTAGTGTGGTCATTACAAGTAAAAAGTAAAATTTAACAAAAAAACTTTAAACTTGTTTTAAAGACTAATGAACATAAGCTAAGAATGTTTTTTAGGATGCGAACTAATTTATTAAATAATTAATTAAATATTTAAAATATTGTTACAACAAAGTTAGATTTGCTCACTTTGTTAGTACATCACTTTGAGTATTGTGATGGTTTTAAATGTTAAAGTTTTGCCAAAAGAAAACTTATTTGTATTCCAATGTTTTTCTTAAACTCAACGTTTTTTAATTTTAAAATAATAGAAATCAACAAAAGGCTATGATTAAATTAAATAGAAGACCATACTTGATTATTTTTACCCATCCACAATTTTATACAAAATATTATAAATAAGCTTGATGACAACTTACCACAAAAAAATTATTGTTTCCTAAAATATTAGCAAGTTTGCCACTAAAATTAAAAAGCAAAATGAATTTTTTTTTTAATCTAGCATCAGGGTTGCCACTCGGTCAGGAAAAGTCAGGAAATCAGGAAAAGTCAGGAGAAATTAAAAAAAAAGAAAAAAATCAGGAAAAAATGGGGGGTTTTAAAAAAGTCAGGAAAAGGCAGGAAATTTGATAAAATTAAAAAAAAAGTCAGATTATGTCATTTTAATTTTACAAAATTCCTTGTTTTCCAAAGCCTTCAAACGGTAAAAATTAATTAAAAGTCCTTTGAAGTCAGAAAAAAATTCCAAAATTTTCCTAGAAATTTACAAAAATATTTAACTTTATTTCCAATGCCTTCACCTGGTATAAGTTAAGATAAAAAACTCCTCACAGTGGAAATTGTAAAAATAAAATTGGAACACGATTTCAGCAAAGTAACTCGATTATTGTTGATGAAAATTTGTATGCGTCCTTTGAACGACGTCAGTATCAGTAGAAATGAAAATCAGCTCCATCCTACCACTATAGTTACGTCACGATAGAAATTTGCTAATAGAATCCAATAACTTTGCTTTCGAAATAAAATATCCTTTATAAAACTGCAAAAAATTTCTATTAACATATTGAACAAGTACCCTACTTTAACAAGCAGATTTTGTAAGCTTTTTAGTATTGATAATCTGTAGCAAGGACACTTCCATAGTGAAACTGATATATACACAAAAGTTTATCTAGCATAATTTTAAAATCTAAGTGTTTTTTGTTTAAGTAAATAGTTAAGTTCTTTATAGTTATGCAGTTAGTTTAGTATTTTATGGATCAAGTTGATGTGTATACTTTATCTCTTTATAATTTTTTAAAGTTGTTTAAATTTATGAAATAAGTTTTAAGAGAGGTATATGCCAAGATTAAGTTTACACATTATTTGTATTTTTTGTAGAGTAACTTAAGTTTTTAAAGTAAATATTTAATTATTCAAACCAAAACAAACCAGTTTGTTGCAGTTAAAAATCATACCTTTCACCCCAAATTAGACTCACTACTACGAATTTATAAAACATTTTTTCCTATTTTTTTAATATATGAATTAAAGCGCTGAAAGTAATAAAAATATTAGTCATCAGATAAAAGTAAATGATAGGTTTATGTATTAGGGCTTACATCTGATAGTAAGAATATTTTTAAATTGAATCTTTTAAACAGGATTTCCATGAAGCTCTCTCTTTGAGTGAAGGTCAGTAGACAGATCCCCAGAGTGATTGGCCTTTACGAGTCAATTCCTCTTCCCACTTTGAATGCATCATCCGCAAGGTAATTTCTACATAGTATGTTTGAAAATCATTCGTTTGAACTTGTAATTGTTTTTAAACTTATAGTGAATAAGTTTACCAAACAAGAAGCCATGTTGTAATAACAAGTAGTTTATAAAACACCTTAACACAAATTTAAAAACATAAATCTCTTAGTTTTACAAGTTCTGAGGATAATAAATAGTCCTATTTAGTTAACTAATGCTAGTCAATAATAAAGTTGATCGATTTTAAAAAAAAGTAATACAAACATGATGATATATTATCTAAATAAAGTGGTCATCTTGCTTGTGAATTGTTTTCTGAAATGTTGTTATAAAGTCGTGTAATAATACATTTTGTAACAACTTCCTTGATTATTTTTTGAACATATGTATTTTAGGAAGCGTTTTCAAAGTTTACCTTAAATATATATCACTATTGACCTACTTCTTAGTAACTAATTTAACAAACTTTGAACATTTTTATTGTATTTTATTACTGTAAAGTAACCATTTTGTACCAGTTTCTTAGGTATTTTATTGCCAAACCATAAACAGAACAAAATAAAGTCCATAATTGTTTGATGCTCAATTTTATGCTAATTTTAAAAAGCTCGGTTTTATTATTTTAAATTAAACAAATATCCATTTTGATCACATAACTATTGCGAAACACATCTATCAGGGTTAGCTAAAAACCATCTAGAAATTGAACAAAAATTACTGGAATTTTTATCATCAATTCTTACGAAAAAACAATGAATTTCTGAAGTCTTTGTTATACAATAGTTTTTATTTGACATCATCACTTAAATTTTTATAAACCACATTCAAAGTAGCATTACAGTATCTCCTCATTAACGTTATTAAATTTAACGAATTCCTTACCTTGAAATTTATGTCATACTCAAGGTGGAAAAAAAAAATTGTATTTTCAAAACATGAAAAATTTTTTGACAACCCTGAGATATGCTCAAATGATTAATAGATTAAAGGCAATGTTTAAATAGTTAATGATAAACTGCATGATTAAAATGTGAATGAAGTGTAGCGTTAGTAGATAAGTTTGTTAGTAAAAGCTAAATATTTTTTTCAAACAGAATGAGATCACAGCCGGAGACGGAACGATGAAAAGAATCAGAAACAGAATCAGTGCGGATCAGATAACTTATTTATATTAACATTTGAATAAACTTTTTGCATTTAAATTGTGTTTACTTTGTCATAATTAAATAGATTAAGACAGAAAATTAATGCTTGGGTGTAGTGAAAAAAGTTTTAATATTTGATAGATCTATTATTTAGTAACTTTCCTTTATTTAGTTGTTATAATGTCTTGAGTTTAAGCCCAATAACAGTTTTTTTAATGAAAACATAAAGCGCATAAAATAATTGGTTTAAAGAGCCGTTCAATTCGTACACCAGTTAGATACAGTTAAGTTTAGTACAAGTTTATATAAGGATAGTATAATTCAACTTAACGACTATGAGTATGTCTTTAATAAATTGTTTTAAATCCCTACCTGAATATTAAAAGAAACTAAATGTATTATCACCGTCATAATCCTAGGCTGCTTATCGCTTAGTAAAGTTGTTAATTGAAAGTTTCAAAATTTTTCATTTGTAAAAAAATGAATATATTTTCATACTAGTTGCCTTGTTACTAGTATAATATTTGGCAACTTATTTTTAGATCTATATATAAATTTATATGTTGCACAAATACTATTTTTCTCTATAGCCGGGTGTGTGGTTATCGTGTAAAATACACTTCTTGTAACATATATAATAATCTTCTGATCTAGTTGCACTTAAAAACTATACCAAGCTAAACCCTGTTTTCCTTATAATAAATATAAGCCAATTTTACTGATCTAAAACAAAAATTTCGACTTTATTATAAATGTGGTTATTTAGAGTTCCTGTATCAAAGAGAAAACTTATTCAACCGGCGTAAGCATTACGACGACGCCCTAAGAACCAATTTCAAAATATCGACAAAGTCCGGAGCCAGGACACCGAAGGTGTCCGCCAGCGTAGGACTTTGTCGATATTTTGAAATTGGTTCGCTACCCTTTATTATATTTTATACTTTCACATTAAGGAATTTCCCAAAAATTTTGATAATTCTACACTCCAAAAATAATTTTCAAAGTTAACAAAAAAAGAAAAATGAACATTTTCAACAGTTTTTAATCGAGTCTTTTTTATTAGCCATCATGTTATAAATAGTCAAATCAGATAGAACACCGGTTTTTGGTCAGTTCCTAAAAGTGTAGTAATAAATAAATTGCAAAAGAATAGCAAACTCGTTGACTTAATTTGATTAAACAGATTGTTTTTAAATTGTTTTTTTATACATATGCCTACCACCACACGTAAATTGTGAAAATATTATTATAGTAAACAATTTTTAAAAATTCACTTTAACTGACTAAAACCGATCTCTTATCTAACATGAATAGCAAGTAACAATATAAACTGAACAAAAGTACAATTGATCAAGTCATACTTATGTTTAATTTATACTCTTAAATGCTTAAAACAGCCTGAACTAGCTATACTTGAATATAAAGTATTCATGAGAGAAATCATATAGAATTAAAGCAAAAAGACAGTGGATTTCAAAATAGCTACCTAGGCATAAAGCAATCATCTAAAAATATGCAAATACAATCTCAAAATTAGAAACAATTGTAAGTTCAAAAGAGTTAATTTGTAACAGTTGGAAAATATCTATATATAACAGTTATCTAAGGTGGAAACAAAGAAATCAAATAGTTCAACTTGTAGTTGCTTGAAACTTTAATGCTTGTGATTGCTTGAAACTTTGAAATTATTTCAAGTATTTTTTAACGCTATTGTTTTACATGTTTAAATAGAAATATTGATAGTAATAAATAATAACTAAAAGCTTAAAATAAGTTTGTACCTCTATAGTTACAGTTACAATAGAAGAACACAACTTGTAACTGTTTAAATTTTCATCACACAAAAATAAACAGTTATTTGTCCAAAGATGTTAATTTATTACAATTAGAAAGTATTTTGTAAGATTGAAACAAAGAATTCAAACTTTACTACTGTTAAATTGCTTGAAACTGTGAAAATAATTTAACTGTTTTATAACATTATTGCTTCATAAGTTTCAATAGAAATATTGATACTAAGAAGTCATAACTCCGAACTTAAAAATAAGTTTCTACCTAAGTAGTTACAGTTACAACAAGAAGAAAAAAACATGTAACTGATTGAAATTTCAACAGAAAAAAGTAAAGAGTTGTTTATCAAAAGATGTTGATAAAACACATATGTTCAACAGACAAAATTATTTGTTTAAAGAAGTTGATCGTATATCATCTAAAGCTTGCAACATGTACTAGCTCATTGATGTTTTCATATTAATTCATAATAATTCATGAATTGTAAAAAAAGAACAAGAAAAAATTGTCAACAAAAAAAAATATACTGTTAACTAGATGTACTTACAACACAAGGTTTTCTAGAGAAATGATTCAAATGAAAAATTAATATTCTTCTAAAATCTTATTTGATTGTTTACGTCACAAATAAAAACATAATTTAGTTTATGCGCGGTCATATAAGCCCGCCTAATGTTTATGCAAATTTTCCCTTTGTTAGAAACTTCAAAACTTATACCTTTTGATAGCTGAATTTTTTTTGATCTTTTATGTAAATTTTATTTTACTAGTCTAAGCATTGTTTTTAAATTTACAGTGTTTTATTTTAAAAACAAATAATGCCACCATAAAACTTTCTTTAAATTGTGCACAACTTTTATTTGTAATAATAAAAGTATAATTCTTGTTTAAACTTTTTGGTAACTCAAAGTGAATAAAACCATTTTGAGTTGTTATGGTGTTTTTTTTTCGGTTTTCTTTTAACAGTTGATTCTAAAACTACAAATATATCAAACCAAATCTGAGGCTGCTATTTGATATTAATAATCCTTAACTAGACTTTTAAATTGAATTGTCTTTTTTGATATATATTCAAACTTGAAAACTTAAGTACTGACATCAAAGCGCCCAAAAAATCTGAATCCAATGGATTTGGTTTTGTATATTGTGATTATAAAGTACGAGAGAGGCAGATATAAGCAGGCCAAAAAAAGGACTGAAACCAATAAGTCAGGGCTTAAAAATTCAGACCTTGTTACAAAACACTTTTAGTATAAACTATTTTTTCTTTGGACATTAACCTTAACCTTAAAAGCTTTAAGTATTTTGGCAATTTAGAACAATTAAAAAAGCATAAGCTTAAGATTTCAGGAAAAATAATGTTTTACCAAAAGTTTTTTTCAAAAAAAGAGACAATTACCGCTCACGCGGTACAAAGCTATTTGTTAAAAGGTATGTACTTAATCCGTAAACATATCAAAAATGTGATTTTTTTTTTGTCGATTTTTCATATTGTTGCAATTATAGAGAAAATAATTAAAAATTTGTAACTTAAAACACTTGTTCATTCACATTTTTTAAAAATTGACTAACTTGATAACTTTTGTTTTAAATGTCATAACATATATCATGAAAAATTTGTTCACTCAATAAACTTAAATATGTTTTAGCTTTGACAATTGATGAAATAAGAACTGAAACAGTTATAAGCAATTTCGGAAAAAATTGTTTGTCATATAAATAAAAACTAGTGATGTGAATGATAACAAAAGGGTAAGTAAACATACAGTATTTTTAATGTATTTTATATGCACATCATTTTTTAAAACAAGTGTTTTTTAAACCCATAAAGGTGTTTATAAATCAAGAAACTTATTTTATGATGTATTTTAACTATATTTTATCTTCTTTTTTAAATTATTAGGCTGTTTTAAAGTATATAAAGTCTAGCACGGGACTTGAACCCCTGATCGTTAAATTAAAAGTCCAACGCTCTACCGACTGAGCTACTCATGCTCACGATGGGGTATACTTAATTGTGTTTAAAAAGCTATCTCCGGCTCTTATGACGTAATAATAGTACAAATTTATGGAACACATGCAAAATCCACCCGCGATCAAAATCCACCCAGTCAAATTCGGGAACCGCTTAGCAATCGAAAGTAAGGGTTAGGGGTAACAGTGATAGTCAAAAACAAATAAAAAAATTGATGAAAAAAAGCAAAAAGTATATAAAATAAAATAATAAATACAGGAAATAAAATTAAAAATTGGGTGGATTTTGAACGCGGGTGGATTTTGATAGTATACCTAATTTATTATAAATAGAACATTTAAAAGTGCTATATAATTTATATTTTACTTTAGCTTCAGCTTTTAAATATTATCAAACTTCTTATTTTGGTTGTTTTTTAACACTAAAATGAGTTAAAAAACTAAAAGTAGCATATATATATAATTTGTATAAAGTTGTATAAAAATTGAAAAAACTATGCTTTTACATAATTATTATCAATTAAAAAACTTTTGATCTATTATTATCTAATAGAAAAAAACGATAACTTGTTGAAATATTTTAGACAAATATTACACATCATTAATAAAGGCATCTGTAAGAATAACATAGATTATCGACACAAATTACACCGACTTATATTATCTAAAATTAATAAAACACAAAATTTCTCACCTGTTAGTGTTTCTATTTTCTTTTTAAATTTTTAGAGTTTGCCCACTATTTTCTTATTGTTCTTTTTCAAAACTCTTTTTATATCTACTTTGAAGTTTTGCTGTGAATAAAGTTAGCTGTTAAAAAAATTGATGGGAATTCTAAATAGCAAATACATAGATGTGTTTAAAATATTTTTTAACCAATAAATGTAATTATACTAACAAGAAGTTTGTTTTGACATGTATATACAAATTACATTTTCTCCTTGTTAAAAAAATTCAAATCTTTTTTTAAACCTTAAAAGCAGCCTGAAAAAACTTGAAACCCTGATCAATGTGTAAAAAATGATTAAACTTCAGCTTTTAAAGATTAAACTTTTTTATTAAGTTTTTATTAAACATGAAATGAAGTTTAACAAATTAAAAGTGGTACATATATATTGCTAGTTGTTGCATAAAAACTATATTAACATAAATATAAGCAATTCAAAAACTTTAGAATCAATGTTACCTACTAGACAAAAAAAAAAAGTATTTTTCAATAGTTCACAAAATTATCATAAATCGTTTATAAAAGCGTTTCTATCAATATCTTAGATGAACATTATATGACACAAACATCAACAATTAACTTTGTCTAAAATTAAAAAAGATGGCGCTGTTAGCTTCACCGTTTTGAGGTGCAATTTCCTGACGTTGAACTTTGATTGCAACAGGCAAATCAAATTGTTTCAATTTTTCTCATCCGTCAGGCAATCGCACCACAAAACAGCTACTGGACCGCACCGCTACGGTGAAGCCAGCGCCGTGGTGCGGGTTACCCCCTTTTTGTTTCGTGTGGCGGGGGTTCACCGGGTTTCCCCGGTCATATAGGCCACATTGTCTTTTAAAGAATTATTTTTTTAAAAATCTGAAAAAAATAACGATTTGGCAAATCGTATGGAAAATTACATCAAATTTTTTTTTAATTGTCTCATAGGAGGTCACTACGTTTCGGCGCTTAGTGAAAATTCAAATCACAAGAAAATGACAAATTCAGAAAAGGTGAATAACTTGCAATATATTTTTAAACGTACAGTTAGACTTTATAAATTATTTACATACAAATTAAATTCTTTAGGTTGCATTTGCAGTTAATTAGCTTGAGCATTTAAAAGGCTTCAAGCTATACGGTATTTAGGGCATAAAAATTATGGTTAAATATTACAATAAATAAACAAATAACGTACTTTTTATATTAACGTTAAAACATCATTTTTTTCTATTACTTTTGTATTTTTCTATTCTCTTTTTTTTTTTTTTTTGTTTACGTTTGTTTTCAGTTTTTTTTTTTTTGCTTTTATTTTTTGCTTTTTTTATTTTTTTTTTGTTTGCGTTTTTTTTTTCTTTTTTATTTTTGCTTTGTTTTTATTGCTTTTTGTTTGTTATTTTCTTTTATATTGCTTTTTTTTCTTTTTATTAATATCATTTGCTTTTTTAGTTTTTTAATGTTGTTTTATTATAATGGGTTTGATATGTCTTAGTCGATCATCTACTAAAGCACCAATATCATCCACCATACTAAGCCTCCTATAGCTAGATTACAGGTAGTAACAACATTACCCGGCAGTATAGTATACGTAATTAGTTCATTTATTATCTTAAATTTAGTTATGTATTATTTTTATGCCCTTTAATCTTAGATTAAAAATATGTAACCTAAAGAATTTAAATTGTAAGAAGTAATTTTTTTTATTAAATTAGATCGTTAATATAACAGTAACTTTTTATATTTTTCTATATATCATTTATGCAATTTTGTCATTTTAAGTGGTTTTACAACTCATTATGCTACGAAACGTCTTAACCAACTTAAATCTAATCATATCAAGAAAAAAATAATTTAACTTCTTTGTATTTAAGTTTTGAAATTATAAATGAATTAGAATTTTAGAATTTAAATTTATGAAACCACAAATATATAACGAAAAATATAAAAGAAAACGTAACAAGATTACAAAAACTAAAAGATTAAACTAAAATTGCAAAATGAGTAACACAATTAATTTATAAAATAAACTGAATCTGAATCTAAAACTTAAGCTGAAGAAGCGAAACTGAAGGAAACTTAAATTTATTCACTGTTGTCACGCGAAACATGCCCTGTATCGCAATTTGGATCAAAAATACAATCTCTAAGCGCTGAACCTCTCAAAAAAAAATTCTCAACAGAGTATGAAAAATATACTTGAGAAAAAGTAGTTTTTAAATTTTTAATGTTTTTTAAACTAGAGGACCTAACTGTAACACTTCCATTGATAAAATTGATACGACCTGATGTGTTATCATATTTTTCATCAGACTTTGCAAAATACTTTTTAAGTTTATCAACTTGTAACCATAAACTACCCTCAATTTCATTGTCTTTCTTAAATTCATGGTCAATTTCGTGCTCGAAGTTTTTGAAAAAATAGAATTTGTGATTTTTTTTAAAGTTTTTTTGATCTACCGTAAAGCAATAACTAGTATCTTGGTACAATTCTAATCTAACTCCTTCAGGCCAAGCGTAATTAGTTTCCTCGAAAAGTTCCCTTACCGCAGTTCTTTTTAGATTGTTATTATCGTTATAATCTATTTTTCCCATAGGGAAATTGATTCTAATTTTATTATTTTTATCTCTATAATAAACAAATAACAATTCGCCCTTACCCTTCTTGACGCGATGTAAGATTACCCCCGCGCAGTCTAACCTTTTTACATTGAATTCCCAGTTAATTAAAAAAGAATCTCCCCGCTTGTGTTTAAATTTAACCTTAAATAAGTTATTAGCTAAATGGTGTTTTGCATCGTCGTTTAATTGATCAATAAAAATTTGCTTAGCGTAACGGTCGAAACTTTTGTATTTTTCATCAACTAGACTGTATACTTGTTTTTCGATAATGTTATAAACATTCAAAAAGTCATGCCAATCATCTTTTGAAAATTTTTTATTAATAAAATCTATAAGTTTTTGTTTAAGTTCATTATCGTGTTTATTTTTGAAAGATCTAGATACGTTGTTAACCTGATCTGTTACGAAAAAGGACGTTCCACCCGCTTCTTGTTGTGGTGCTCGATCCCGCTGGAGTTCCGCATGCGTCATTTGAACACCTTGGACAACCTCCTCCTCACCAACTATATTCGTAGTTTTAATGACGTCATCCGGTATAAATTTTGTCCTAGATGGTATTAAATAAACGTTTTTTATATTTATTTTACACAGAAAAGTTTAATATGGGGTTGCCAAAAACAAATTAGTTAAAACTAGGATTGTTTATTGGATTGATTTATTGGACTCCAATTAAATTTGAAATTGTACATATTTAGAGAAATCAAAAACTGTACATTGTTTGATTAAAAAGTATAAAGTTACAACTTAACAATAAATAGCAAAGCCTAGACTTCAATAGGTTCCTTAAGAAAGCCTCAAGCTAAAAACTCAAAAATATCAATCTATTAAAATTGATGAGTTTTTAAAATATTTTCTTTGAAGCTTTCTTAAAAATGGTTAATCTTTATGTTGAAAATTAAAAACTTCAATTGTAAATTAATTAAAATATATGACTATTGCTAGCAAAACAAAAAAAAATCTGATGGATACTTCTCGTTATAAAGCTTTTTAAATCTACAGAGTATTTTAAAAACTATTGTAAAATATGGCATACGTTATTCTAAACAACTAACCTTCTTTGCATGATCAAAGTGATATTATATCTCCAAATAACTTAGTACTTTAATAATACAGAGCTGTTTTGATATAAAAACTATAACTACAGCATCAATAATATAGGTAGAAAAACTACCTTCTACAAAAAAATTAATCTAATAGAGTTTTAATTTTTTTTATTCAAACTTATTTTTAATATGAAATTACATTCAGTTTAATAATTTCAGTTGAAAAAACATTTAACAACACAAGTTTAAATTAATGATCAAAAATATGAAACTAATATACAATGTTATAAGATAATAAAATCTAAATGTGAACTAAAAACTAAATAAATAGAAAATAAATATGCAGTGTCTAATTAATAATAATTTTAGAAATAATTTCAATGAAATATTTATAGGTTATTGTTTAGAAAAATAAAAAAGTACTTTATAAATACAATTATACTTAAACATGAATTTAACTTTTGAAAGATTTTAGTGTTCAACCTAATCAATAATTTAGTTACATAAAATTGTCATATAATGTATTGTTTATAAAATAAAAGTGTTTAATAACTACTTTAATTTACTTATTACAAAACTACAGACTGTATATCAGTGTTGTTATAGTGATTCCAACATGACTTCTTTCCAACATGACTTCACTTAAAAAGTTTATAATACTGAACTTTACTTGTATAATCTTCTTTTTTAAAGACGTTTTACTATTTGCTTTTAACCATTGCAGTTATGTAAGTTTGTTAAAATTTTATTTTGAACTTATATTATTTTTAACTATAACATCAAATGCGGATTTAAAAACCTGTTCTAAATCTACAAAATAGTCTATAAGATTTAAAGTGATTTTGGCCTAAAAATTTTATTAAAATATTTTTTTTTTTTCTATTAGTAAAACATGAAATTTTTTTTAAACTTAAAAACCACCATGATTTAAAAAAAAATGGTTGTACCTTTTTATTTAAATATTTCAGGAACGTGAAATATTGAAACAGTGAAAATACTTAAATTTTTTTTCAATCAAAACTTAAATCACACCTAGAAAATCTACTTTTCATTACTTAGTTTAAGGTTATAAAATTTTAAACCTTAAGTTTAAGCTTTAACATAACTTTATTTGAATATAAACTAAATACAGAGCATTTATAGTTATTTAGTTAATAAATGATTGTTTTAATTTTTATTTGCACAAACTTTTCGATGGTTTATTAAAAAGGGTACTGAACACTGGCTTAAGTAAAAAAATTTTGAATTTTTTTGAAGTTTAAGAAAGTTTAAGACTTTTAAAAGCATTTGAAATGCCGTAGACAGTTTATTCACCGTAAAGCATTAACAAAAAAGTAAATAAATTACAACTATTGTTTAATAAATTTTATATTTATTTTTTTATTAATGCTTGTTATTTTTAGTCGCAGTCGTTTAGATAACACAAACTTAATAAACACCAATTCTTTTTGTTATATACCAAAAACAAAAGTGTTTAAAATACTTTTGTCTTCTCCTTTATACTCAGTTAAACAATTAACTTACAATGTAAAAAGTTTTTCTTATAGAACTGCCTGCTATCTTTGTTTGTTTAAAATTTATTTTAGAAATTCAAACGATTTTTCTCTCACTAAATATATAACTTTCTAACTTTTCTGCATCAGTTTATATGAGGAGAAATACATTTCCAAAACATCTCCAAAATTTTCTGTCCTCTGAAGACCGGTTTTTTGCTGGTTGTTTTTATCGGCAAAAATTACACAATTTTCCAGTGAGTTTTTTTTTTATGTTTTAATTAGTCTTAAAACAATAAATAAAATTTAATAAATTTATTTATCTAAATAAAGTTTACTAAATGTATTTTATAACTAATTAGCTAATCAAAGTAAATTATAAAAAAAATCATTACAGTTTGCACACAAAATTACTTCAAAATAAACTGGTGCACGATAGTGTACACAATTTTTTTTCGCGTGCACGAAACGTTTAGGGTACATGAACCTCATTTAGGAATGAACGAAATTTTCAGATTACACAAAAAAATATTTTAGTCTTCGCATTATTAGTTTTAGCGACATAGTTCAGTTAAGTATTAAAGTTAAATCTAGCCCTGGTGTTTGATTGGTTTTTATTTTTTGGCCATTTTACTCTCATGATCTATTTTGTAATTAAACAACACACATAAATTATTGTATAATTATAATTGTAACTATTATTACAATGCAATTAAAAAAATAAAACATACGTAACAACTTATAAAACAATTTAAGAAAACAACACAACTGTTGCGTTGAACTTTAATAAATTCCAATAAATAAGGACTTATTTGTCTTTAAAAAAACGTGGTAAATTATAGACTTCTTTTAAAATGAAGTAGAAAGAAGTATAAAGTTCTTTAAAGCCTTATTTTAGAAAACAACATATAAACTATAAAAATACGAAATAAGCTAAAATATGCAAATTAAAATAAACTTTAAGCAATTAACCGATAAACTATTTTTTTCTAAAAATAACGTAAGTTTAAATTCTTGTTAACTTTGATTAAACATCTTAGGATTTTTCTTCAAATTTTAAATTGTTGTTTACATTAATTAAACGTGTTAGTTTTTTCTTTAAGTTAAAAACTTTGTTTACATTGATTAAACGTATTAGTTTTTCTCGTTAAATTTTAAATTGTTTATTACATTGATTAAGCGTTTTAGTTTTTTCTTTTAATTTTAAATAATAGTTTTATAGTTTACCAATAATGACTTAGGCCCTGGTCATAATAAACACTGATAGTAAAAAAAATTATGGTAAACCACTAAGGTTGGTAAACAGCCAAATTGTAGAAACTTAAATTATACATATCATAGTTGTATAGTTTCTCCTTTGACAAACAACATGATCTAATAAATGTTGTTATTATATCACACTCTATAATTTTAAAGTAAAAGTTTCCAAGTCAGCATTAGTTTGGAGAAGATGGACACTTCTACTACTAACCAAAGTTTGTAAAAGTTGTATATTTTGTTATTTTTAGATTTAAAGTAATATTTAAAGACACTCATTTCTAACTATGATTGGGAACAATTCTATATATAGGTATTTGAAGTGTACAGGGTTGAATAAACAACACTGTTTAAACAACCCCAAGAACATATCTAAATCAGTAAAAGATAAATAAATCCTTGTACTGGTGAATTAACCTTCAACCTAATACTAAATAGCCTGATTAAACAACCAATATTTGACCCTAGTTTCCAAACTAAATTGTTGGTCTACATGACTATTTTATTTAAATTGGTAGCAAAACATAATGTAAAGTTTAGCTAAATGTAATTGAATTATAATTTATGCTATTCATCAAGTTGTACTATATTGTATTGCAGATGTTTGCCCACCTAAAAAGTGTGAAGTGGTTCAATCCTAGCAGCTATAATAAAGGTAAATTTTGTTTTTATTGCAATTTAATATATCAAAAGCTCCTATACAACACATATGTTCCTTAATATAATCTTGTTTTTAGTTTGGTTGTGCTGTTCTAAATATCATGACAATATAAATAATTCCTACAAAGTTTTAAAGAAAAATTAAGTATTATTTACTATCATATAACTAAACTATTTGTGTGCAAAGTTTGATTGGGTATAATAAATAACTTTTTGACTTAAAAGTCAGATGGTAAATAAAAATTTATTTTGAAATAGAGTTCCATTGCGGCAAATTTTAAAGTGCAAAAATAGAATTGAAAAAAGTGACAAGCCTAATGAAATGCAGTAAATTTAATATAGTTTGCTAGTTCATATCAGTTTTATAATAGAAAAGTACATCATATGTTTTTCTGTAAATATCCTTCCAAATATTTGTCACCATATTTAAACAATCATCCATTAATAATGGTTGGAATGTACTTTGTTTTTTATTTTTTCTCATCATATTATATTTTAATTGTTTCCTTTTGAGACTAGCTCTGACTTGGTAAGTATTCTACTAATTATTGCATGAGTTGGCTTTTTTTTAGTTCTCAGAGCTAGTTTTTATTTGTTAAAAGTTCTAATAAAAAGTCTTTTAAAGAGTGAAAAAACTTTTTGTTTTAATAAGATAGTGTAAAATAATAAAGTCCCCATTATTATTGGTTTATGTAAACTATATTATGTATTTAAATTTTCAAGTATTAAAGTTTTTTTTTCACAAGTATAATATAATTTGTATAAATAATCATTATGTTTTGGAAATTTAAATTATGTGGTGCATTGGAAATATTTTAAGAAATATCCAGACTGGTATTAATACCATGTTAATACATTTGGTATTTTTTTGTGTACTTCAGTATAACAAGTCTTTATTTTTCTTGAGTAATTAAATATTACTACTTGACTAACATAATTTTTTCACTATTTATTGTTTTTAATTTAACATAAGGCTAATTGATAAGTTTTAAGTCACTCAGATTAGATTGGCTTCAATGCTTCAAAAGCCTGTCATAGATAAGCCGTAGTATTAAAAAAAAAAAAAATTGTTTGTCTCTTTTATTGCTTTAACACCTTTTATGTTTATATAAGTAATTTACAAATTAAAGTTTTAAGGTTACAAGTGTTGATTATAACTTGTTATTTTTTCTACATTTTATATGTGTTGACAGGTTTTTACAACTTTAGAATGTGCAAGGGTCTTGAGGAAATTTTGAGCAATGATGCACATGAATCATCTGTAAGCACACAACAACTGGACCTCAACCCAGGAAGGTCTCTAACTGCTCACTTAGGGCAGTAACAAGGTAAATATGTTATAGTTCTTGCTTTTGTACTAATAGCTACAATAAATCATAAAAAGTTAAATTTAGAGAAAGTAAAGGTGACAATGTTATCTAAATTGAATTAAACTCATTCAGTGATGTTTATAAGTGATGTAGTTTATAATTAATGTTCATTTTTGACCTAATAACTGGAATAGAATCTAGTATTGCTTTTAACTCAACAGAATGTTCAAATAATTGCAAGTAAAAATTATCATTATTGTTAATATTAAGTATATTTATCATTATCATTTTTCATTTAACATAAAAATTAGTGTGGTCATTACAAGTAAAAAGTAAAATTTAACAAAAAAACTCTAAACTTGTTTTAAAGACTAATGAACATAAGCTAAGAATGTTTTTTAGGATGCGAACTAATTTATTAAATAATTAATTAAATATTTAAAATATTGTTACAACAAAGTTAGATTTGCTCACTTTGTTAGTACATCACTTTGAGTATTGTGATGGTTTTAAATGTTAAAGTTTGGCCAAAAGAAAACTTATTTGTATTCCAATGTTTTTCTTAAACTCAACGTTTTTTAATTTTAAAATAATAGAAATCAACAAAAGGCTATGATTAAATTAAATAGAAGACCATACTTGATTATTTTTACCCATCCACAATTTTATACAAAATATTATAAATAAGCTTGATGACAACTTACCACAAAAAAATTATTGTTTCCTAAAATATTAGCAAGTTTGCCACTAAAATTAAAAAGCAAAATGAATTTTTTTTTTAATCTAGCATCAGGGTTGCCACTCGGTCAGGAAAAGTCAGGAAATCAGGAAAAGTCAGGAGAAATTAAAAAAAAAGAAAAAAATCAGGAAAAAATGGGGGGTTTTAAAAAAGTCAGGAAAAGGCAGGAAATTTGATAAAATTAAAAAAAAAGTCAGATTATGTCATTTTAATTTTACAAAATTCCTTGTTTTCCAAAGCCTTCAAACGGTAAAAATTAATTAAAAGTCCTTTGAAGTCAGAAAAAAATTCCAAAATTTTCCTAGAAATTTACAAAAATATTTAACTTTATTTCCAATGCCTTCACCTGGTATAAGTTAAGATAAAAAACTCCTCACAGTGGAAATTGTAAAAATAAAATTGGAACACGATTTCAGCAAAGTAACTCGATTATTGTTGATGAAAATTTGTATGCGTCCTTTGAACGACGTCAGTATCAGTAGAAATGAAAATCAGCTCCATCCTACCACTATAGTTACGTCACGATAGAAATTTGCTAATAGAATCCAATAACTTTGCTTTCGAAATAAAATATCCTTTATAAAACTGCAAAAAATTTCTATTAACATATTGAACAAGTACCCTACTTTAACAAGCAGATTTTGTAAGCTTTTTAGTATTAATAATCTGTAGCAAGGACACTTCCATAGTGAAACTGATATATACACAAAAGTTTATCTAGCATAATTTTAAAATCTAAGTGTTTTTTGTTTAAGTAAATAGTTAAGTTCTTTATAGTTATGCAGTTAGTTTAGTATTTTATGGATCAAGTTGATGTGTATACTTTATCTCTTTATAATTTTTTAAAGTTGTTTAAATTTATGAAATAAGTTTTAAGAGAGGTATATGCCAAGATTAAGTTTACACATTATTTGTATTTTTTGTAGAGTAACTTAAGTTTTTAAAGTAAATATTTAATTATTCAAACCAAAACAAACCAGTTTGTTGCAGTTAAAAATCATACCTTTCACCCCAAATTAGACTCATTACTACGAATTTATAAAACATTTTTTCCTATTTTTTTAATATATGAATTAAAGCGCTGAAAGTAATAAAAATATTAGTCATCAGATAAAAGTAAATGATAGGTTTATGTATTAGGGCTTACATCTGATAGTAAGAATATTTTTAAATTGAATCTTTTAAACAGGATTTCTATGAAGCTCTCTCTTTGAGTGAAGGTCAGTAGACAGATCCCCAGAGTGATTGGCCTTTACGAGTCAATTCCTCTTCCCACTTTGAATGCATCATCCGCAAGGTAATTTCTACATAGTATGTTTGAAAATCATTCGTTTGAACTTGTAATTGTTTTTAAACTTATAGTGAATAAGTTTA
This sequence comes from Thalia democratica, assembly GCF_965202585.1. Classification (NCBI taxonomy): domain Eukaryota; kingdom Metazoa; phylum Chordata; class Thaliacea; order Salpida; family Salpidae; genus Thalia; species Thalia democratica. The sequence goes on along the minus strand of NC_139169.1, from coordinate 24,569,521 downwards.
CCAAACAAGAAGCCATGTTGTAATAACAAGTAGTTTATAAAACACCTTAACACAAATTTAAAAACATAAATCTCTTAGTTTTACAAGTTCTGAGGATAATAAATAGTCCTATTTAGTTAACTAATGCTAGTCAATAATAAAGTTGATCGATTTTAAAAAAAAGTAATACAAACATGATGATATATTATCTAAATAAAGTGGTCATCTTGCTTGTGAATTGTTTTCTGAAATGTTGTTATAAAGTCGTGTAATAATACATTTTGTAACAACTTCCTTGATTATTTTTTGAACATATGTATTTTAGGAAGCGTTTTCAAAGTTTACCTTAAATATATATCACTATTGACCTACTTCTTAGTAACTAATTTAACAAACTTTGAACATTTTTATTGTATTTTATTACTGTAAAGTAACCATTTTGTACCAGTTTCTTAGGTATTTTATTGCCAAACCATAAACAGAACAAAATAAAGTCCATAATTGTTTGATGCTCAATTTTATGCTAATTTTAAAAAGCTCGGTTTTATTATTTTAAATTAAACAAATATCCATTTTGATCACATAACTATTGCGAAACACATCTATCAGGGTTAGCTAAAAACCATCTAGAAATTGAACAAAAATTACTGGAATTTTTATCATCAATTCTTACGAAAAAACAATGAATTTCTGAAGTCTTTGTTATACAATAGTTTTTATTTGACATCATCACTTAAATTTTTATAAACCACATTCAAAGTAGCATTACAGTATCTCCTCATTAACGTTATTAAATTTAACGAATTCCTTACCTTGAAATTTATGTCATACTCAAGGTGGAAAAAAAAAATTGTATTTTCAAAACATGAAAAATTTTTTGACAACCCTGAGATATGCTCAAATGATTAATAGATTAAAGGCAATGTTTAAATAGTTAATGATAAACTGCATGATTAAAATGTGAATGAAGTGTAGCGTTAGTAGATAAGTTTGTTAGTAAAAGCTAAATATTTTTTTCAAACAGAATGAGATCACAGCCGGAGACGGAACGATGAAAAGAATCAGAAACAGAATCAGTGCGGATCAGATAACTTATTTATATAAACATTTGAATAAACTTTTTGCATTTAAATTGTGTTTACTTTGTCACAATTAAACAGATTAAGACAGAAAATTAATGCTTGGGTGTAGTGAAAAAAGTTTTAATATTTGATAGATCTATTATTTAGTAACTTTCCTTTATTTAGTTGTTATAATGTCTTGAGTTTAAGCCCAATAACAGTTTTTTTAATGAAAACATAAAGCGCATAAAATAATTGGTTTAAAGAGCCGTTCAATTCGTACACCAGTTAGATACAGTTAAGTTTAGTACAAGTTTATATAAGGATAGTATAATTCAACTTAACGACTATGAGTATGTCTTTAATAAATTGTTTTAAATCCCTACCTGAATATTAAAAGAAACTAAATGTATTATCACCGTCATAATCCTAGGCTGCTTATCGCTTAGTAAAGTTGTTAATTGAAAGTTTCAAAATTTTTCATTTGTAAAAAAATGAATATATTTTCATACTAGTTGCCTTGTTACTAGTATAATATTTGGCAACTTATTTTTAGATCTATATATAAATTTATATGTTGCACAAATACTATTTTTCTCTATAGCCGGGTGTGTGGTTATCGTGTAAAATACACTTCTTGTAACATATATAATAATCTTCTGATCTAGTTGCACTTAAAAACTATACCAAGCTAAACCCTGTTTTCCTTATAATAAATATAAGCCAATTTTACTGATCTAAAACAAAAATTTCGACTTTATTATAAATGTGGTTATTTAGAGTTCCTGTATCAAAGAGAAAACTTATTCAACCGGCGTAAGCATTACGACGACGCCCTAAGAACCAATTTCAAAATATCGACAAAGTCCGGAGCCAGGACACCGAAGGTGTCCGCCAGCGTAGGACTTCGTCGATATTTTGAAATTGGTTCGCTACCCTTTATTATATTTTATACTTTCACATTAAGGAATTTACCAAAAATTTTGATAATTCTACACTCCAAAAACAATTTTCAAAGTTAACAAAAAAAGAAAAATGAACATTTTCAACAGTTTTTAATCGAGTCTTTTTTATTAGCCATCATGTTATAAATAGTCAAATCAGATAGAACACCGGTTTTTGGTCAGTTCCTAAAAGTGTAGTAATAAATAAATTGCAAAAGAATAGCAAACTCGTTGACTTAATTTGATTAAACAGATTGTTTTTAAATTGTTTTTTTATACATATGCCTACCACCACACGTAAATTGTGAAAATATTATTATAGTAAACAATTTTTAAAAATTCACTTTAACTGACTAAAACCGATCTCTTATCTAACATGAATAGCAAGTAACAATATAAACTGAACAAAAGTACAATTGATCAAGTCATACTTATGTTTAATTTATACTCTTAAATGCTTAAAACAGCCTGAACTAGCTATACTTGAATATAAAGTATTCATGAGAGAAATCATATAGAATTAAAGCAAAAAGACAGTGGATTTCAAAATAGCTACCTAGGCATAAAGCAATCATCTAAAAATATGCAAATACAATCTCAAAATTAGAAACAATTGTAAGTTCAAAAGAGTTAATTTGTAACAGTTGGAAAATATCTATATATAACAGTTATCTAAGGTGGAAACAAAGAAATCAAATAGTTCAACTTGTAGTTGCTTGAAACTTTAATGCTTGTGATTGCTTGAAACTTTGAAATTATTTCAAGTATTTTTTAACGCTATTGTTTTACATGTTTAAATAGAAATATTGATAGTAATAAATAATAACTAAAAGCTTAAAATAAGTTTGTACCTCTATAGTTACAGTTACAATAGAAGAACACAACTTGTAACTGTTTAAATTTTCATCACACAAAAGTAAACAGTTATTTGTCCAAAGATGTTAATTTATTACAATTAGAAAGTATTTTGTAAGATTGAAACAAAGAATTCAAACTTTACTACTGTTAAATTGCTTGAAACTGTGAAAATAATTTAACTGTTTTATAACATTATTGCTTCATAAGTTTCAATAGAAATATTGATACTAAGAAGTCATAACTCCGAACTTAAAAATAAGTTTCTACCTAAGTAGTTACAGTTACAACAAGAAGAAAAAAACATGTAACTGATTGAAATTTCAACAGAAAAAAGTAAAGAGTTGTTTATCAAAAGATGTTGATAAAACACATATGTTCAACAGACAAAATTATTTGTTTAAAGAAGTTGATCGTATATCATCTAAAGCTTGCAACATGTACTAGCTCATTGATGTTTTCATATTAATTCATAATAATTCATGAATTGTAAAAAAAGAACAAGAAAAAATTGTCAACAAAAAAAAATATACTGTTAACTAGATGTACTTACAACACAAGGTTTTCTAGAGAAATGATTCAAATGAAAAATTAATATTCTTCTAAAATCTTATTTGATTGTTTACGTCACAAATAAAAACATAATTTAGTTTATGCGCGGTCATATAAGCCCGCCTAATGTTTATGCAAATTTTCCCTTTGTTAGAAACTTCAAAACTTATACCTTTTGATAGCTGAATTTTTTTTGATCTTTTATGTAAATTTTATTTTACTAGTCTAAGCATTGTTTTTAAATTTACAGTGTTTTATTTTAAAAACAAATAATGCCACCATAAAACTTTCTTTAAATTGTGCACAACTTTTATTTGTAATAATAAAAGTATAATTCTTGTTTAAACTTTTTTTTAACTCAAAGTGAATAAAACCATTTTGAGTTGTTATGGTGTTTTTTTTTCGGTTTTCTTTTAACAGTTGATTCTAAAACTACAAATATATCAAACCAAATCTGAGGCTGCTATTTGATATTAATAATCCTTAACTAGACTTTTAAATTGAATTGTCTTTTTTGATATATATTCAAACTTGAAAACTTAAGTACTGACATCAAAGCGCCCAAAAAATCTGAATCCAATGGATTTGGTTTTGTATATTGTGATTATAAAGTACGAGAGAGGCAGATTCAAGCAGGCCAAAAAAAGGACTGAAACCAATAAGTCAGGGCTTAAAAATTCAGACCTTGTTACAAAACACTTTTAGTATAAACTATTTTTTCTTTGGACATTAACCTTAACCTTAAAAGCTTTAAGTATTTTGGCAATTTAGAACAATTAAAAAAGCATAAGCTTAAGATTTCAGGAAAAATAATGTTTTACAAAAAGTTTTTTTCAAAAAAAGAGACAATTACCGCTCACGCGGTACAAAGCTATTTGTTAAAAGGTATGTACTTAATCCGTAAACATATCAAAAATGTGATTTTTTTTTTGTCGATTTTTCATATTGTTGCAATTATAGAGAAAATAATTAAAAATTTGTAACTTAAAACACTTGTTCATTCACATTTTTTAAAAATTGACTAACTTGATAACTTTTGTTTTAAATGTCATAACATATATCATGAAAAATTTGTTCACTCAATAAACTTAAATATGTTTTAGCTTTGACAATTGATGAAATAAGAACTGAAACAGTTATAAGCAATTTCGGAAAAAATTGTTTGTCATATAAATAAAAACTAGTGATGTGAATGATAACAAAAGGGTAAGTAAACATACAGTATTTTTAATGTATTTTATATGCACATCATTTTTTAAAACAAGTGTTTTTTAAACCCATAAAGGTGTTTATAAATCAAGAAACTTATTTTATGATGTATTTTAACTATATTTTATCTTCTTTTTTAAATTATTAGGCTGTTTTAAAGTATATAAAGTCTAGCACGGGACTTGAACCCCTGATCGTTAAATTAAAAGTCCAACGCTCTACCGACTGAGCTACTCATGCTCACGATGGGGTATACTTAATTGTGTTTAAAAAGCTATCTCCGGCTCTTATGACGTAATAATAGTACAAATTTATGGAACACATGCAAAATCCACCCGCGATCAAAATCCACCCAGTCAAATTCGGGAACCGCTTAGCAATCGAAAGTAAGGGTTAGGGGTAACAGTGATAGTCAAAAACAAATAAAAAAATTGATGAAAAAAAGCAAAAAGTATATAAAATAAAATAATAAATACAGGAAATAAAATTAAAAATTGGGTGGATTTTGAACGCGGGTGGATTTTGATAGTATACCTAATTTATTATAAAAAGAACATTTAAAAGTGCTATATAATTTATATTTTACTTTAGCTTCAGCTTTTAAATATTATCAAACTTCTTATTTTGGTTGTTTTTTAACACTAAAATGAGTTAAAAAACTAAAAGTAGCATATATATATAATTTGTATAAAGTTGTATAAAAATTGAAAAAACTATGCTTTTACATAATTATTATCAATTAAAAAACTTTTGATCTATTATTATCTAATAGAAAAAAACGATAACTTGTTGAAATATTTTAGACAAATATTACACATCATTAATAAAGGCATCTGTAAGAATAACATAGATTATCGACACAAATTACACCGACTTATATTATCTAAAATTAATAAAACACAAAATTTCTCACCTGTTAGTGTTTCTATTTTCTTTTTAAATTTTTAGAGTTTGCCGACTATTTTCTTATTGTTCTTTTTCAAAACTCTTTTTATATCTACTTTGAAGTTTTGCTGTGAATAAAGTTAGCTGTTCAAAAAATTGATGGGAATTCTAAATAGCAAATACATAGATGTGTTTAAAATATTTTTTAACCAATAAATGTAATTATACTAACAAGAAGTTTGTTTTGACATGTATATACAAATTACATTTTCTCCTTGTTAAAAAAATTCAAATCTTTTTTTAAACCTTAAAAGCAGCCTGAAAAAACTTGAAACCCTGATCAATGTGTAAAAAATGATTAAACTTCAGCTTTTAAAGATTAAACTTTTTTATTAAGTTTTTATTAAACATGAAATGAAGTTTAACAAATTAAAAGTGGTACATATATATTGCTAGTTGTTGCATAAAAACTATATTAACATAAATATAAGCAATTCAAAAACTTTAGAATCAATGTTACCTACTAGACAAAAAAAAAAAGTATTTTTCAATAGTTCACAAAATTATCATAAATCGTTTATAAAAGCGTTTCTATCAATATCTTAGATGAACATTATATGACACAAACATCAACAATTAACTTTGTCTAAAATTAAAAAAGATGGCGCTGTTAGCTTCACCGTTTTGAGGTGCAATTTCCTGACGTTGAACTTTGATTGCAACAGGCAAATCAAATTGTTTCAATTTTTCTCATCCGTCAGGCAATCGCACCACAAAACAGCTACTGGACCGCACCGCTACGGTGAAGCCAGCGCCGTGGTGCGGGTTACCCCCTTTTTGTTTCGTGTGGCGGGGGTTCACCGGGTTTCCCCGGTCATATAGGCCACATTGTCTTTTAAAGAATTATTTTTTTAAAAATCTGAAAAAAATAACGATTTGGCAAATCGTATGGAAAATTACATCAAATTTTTTTTTAATTGTCTCATAGGAGGTCACTACGTTTCGGCGCTTAGTGAAAATTCAAATCACAAGAAAATGACAAATTCAGAAAAGGTGAATAACTTGCAATATATTTTTAAACGTACAGTTAGACTTTATAAATTATTTACATACAAATTAAATTCTTTAGGTTGCATTTGCAGTTAATTAGCTTGAGCATTTAAAAGGCTTCAAGCTATACGGTATTTAGGGCATAAAAATTATGGTTAAATATTACAATAAATAAACAAATAACGTACTTTTTATATTAACGTTAAAACAACATTTTTTTCTATTACTTTTGTATTTTTCTATTCTCTTTTTTTTTTTTTTTGTTTACGTTTGTTTTCAGTTTTTTTTTTTTGCTTTTATTTTTTGCTTTTTTTATTTTTTTTTGTTTGCGTTTTTTTTTTCTTTTTTATTTTTGCTTTGTTTTTATTGCTTTTTGTTTGTTATTTTCTTTTATATTGCTTTTTTTTCTTTTTATTAATATCATTTGCTTTTTTAGTTTTTTAATGTTGTTTTATTATAATGGGTTTGATATGTCTTAGTCGATCATCTACTAAAGCACCAATATCATCCACCATACTAAGCCTCCTATAGCTAGATTACAGGTAGTAACAACATTACCCGGCAGTATAGTATACGTAATTAGTTCATTTATTATCTTAAATTTAGTTATGTAGTATTTTTATGCCCTTTAATCTTAGATTAAAAATATGTAACCTAAAGAATTTAAATTGTAAGAAGTAATTTTTTTTATTAAATTAGATCGTTAATATAACAGTAACTTTTTATATTTTTCTATATATCATTTATGCAATTTTGTCATTTTAAGTGGTTTTACAATTCATTATGCTACGAAACGTCTTAACCAACTTAAATCTAATCATATCAAGAAAAAAATAATTTAACTTCTTTGTATTTAAGTTTTGAAATTATAAATGAATTAGAATTTTAGAATTTAAATTTATGAAACCACAAATATATAACGAAAAATATAAAAGAAAACGTAACAAGATTACAAAAACTAAAAGATTAAACTAAAATTGCAAAATGAGTAACACAATTAATTTATAAAATAAACTGAATCTGAATCTAAAACTTAAGCTGAAGAAGCGAAACTGAAGGAAACTTAAATTTATTCACTGTTGTCACGCGAAACATGCCCTGTATCGCAATTTGGATCAAAAATACAATCTCTAAGCGCTGAACCTCTCAAAAAAAAATTCTCAACAGAGTATGAAAAATATACTTGAGAAAAAGTAGTTTTTAAATTTTTAATGTTTTTTAAACTAGAGGACCTAACTGTAACACTTCCATTGATAAAATTGATACGACCTGATGTGTTATCATATTTTTCATCAGACTTTGCAAAATACTTTTTAAGTTTATCAACTTGTAACCATAAACTACCCTCAATTTCATTGTCTTTCTTAAATTCATGGTCAATTTCGTGCTCGAAGTTTTTGAAAAAATAGAATTTGTGATTTTTTTTAAAGTTTTTTTGATCTACCGTAAAGCAATAACTAGTATCTTGGTACAATTCTAATCTAACTCCTTCAGGCCAAGCGTAATTAGTTTCCTCGAAAAGTTCCCTTACCGCAGTTCTTTTTAGATTGTTATTATCGTTATAATCTATTTTTCCCATAGGGAAATTGATTCTAATTTTATTATTTTTATCTCTATAATAAACAAATAACAATTCGCCCTTACCCTTCTTGACGCGATGTAAGATTACCCCCGCGCAGTCTAACCTTTTTACATTGAATTCCCAGTTAATTAAAAAAGAATCTCCCCGCTTGTGTTTAAATTTAACCTTAAATAAGTTATTAGCTAAATGGTGTTTTGCATCGTCGTTTAATTGATCAATAAAAATTTGCTTAGCGTAACGGTCGAAACTTTTGTATTTTTCATCAACTAGACTGTATACTTGTTTTTCGATAATGTTATAAACATTCAAAAAGTCATGCCAATCATCTTTTGAAAATTTTTTATTAATAAAATCTATAAGTTTTTGTTTAAGTTCATTATCGTGTTTATTTTTGAAAGATCTAGATACGTTGTTAACCTGATCTGTTACGAAAAAGGACGTTCCACCCGCTTCTTGTTGTGGTGCTCGATCCCGCTGGAGTTCCGCATGCGTCATTTGAACACCTTGGACAACCTCCTCCTCACCAACTATATTCGTAGTTTTAATGACGTCATCCGGTATAAATTTTGTCCTAGATGGTATTAAATAAACGTTTTTTATATTTATTTTACACAGAAAAGTTTAATATGGGGTTGCCAAAAACAAATTAGTTAAAACTAGGATTGTTTATTGGATTGATTTATTGGACTCCAATTAAATTTGAAATTGTACATATTTAGAGAAATCAAAAACTGTACATTGTTTGATTAAAAAGTATAAAGTTACAACTTAACAATAAATAGCAAAGCCTAGACTTCAATAGGTTCCTTAAGAAAGCCTCAAGCTAAAAACTCAAAAATATCAATCTATTAAAATTGATGAGTTTTTAAAATATTTTCTTTGAAGCTTTCTTAAAAATGGTTAATCTTTATGTTGAAAATTAAAAACTTCAATTGTAAATTAATTAAAATATATGACTATTGCTAGCAAAACAAAAAAAAATCTGATGGATACTTCTCGTTATAAAGCTTTTTAAATCTACAGAGTATTTTAAAAACTATTGTAAAATATGGCATACGTTATTCTAAACAACTAACCTTCTTTGCATGATCAAAGTGATATTATATCTCCAAATAACTTAGTACTTTAATAATACAGAGCTGTTTTGATATAAAAACTATAACTACAGCATCAATAATATAGGTAGAAAAACTACCTTCTACAAAAAAATTAATCTAATAGAGTTTTAATTTTTTTTATTCAAACTTATTTTTAATATGAAATTACATTCAGTTTAATAATTTCAGTTGAAAAAACATTTAACAACACAAGTTTAAATTAATGATCAAAAATATGAAACTAATATACAATGTTATAAGATAATAAAATCTAAATGTGAACTAAAAACTAAATAAATAGAAAATAAATATGCAGTGTCTAATTAATAATAATTTTAGAAATAATTTCAATGAAATATTTATAGGTTATTGTTTAGAAAAATAAAAAAGTACTTTATAAATACAATTATACTTAAACATGAATTTAACTTTTGAAAGATTTTAGTGTTCAACCTAATCAATAATTTAGTTACATAAAATTGTCATATAATGTATTGTTTATAAAATAAAAGTGTTTAATAACTACTTTAATTTACTTATTACAAAACTACAGACTGTATATCAGTGTTGTTATAGTGATTCCAACATGACTTCTTTCCAACATGACTTCACTTAAAAAGTTTATAATACTGAACTTTACTTGTATAATCTTCTTTTTTAAAGACGTTTTACTATTTGCTTTTAACCATTGCAGTTATGTAAGTTTGTTAAAATTTTATTTTGAACTTATATTATTTTTAACTATAACATCAAATGCGGATTTAAAAACCTGTTCTAAATCTACAAAATAGTCTATAAGATTTAAAGTGATTTTGGCCTAAAAATTTTATTAAAATATTTTTTTTTTTTCTATTAGTAAAACATGAAATTTTTTTTAAACTTAAAAACCACCATGATTTAAAAAAAAATGGTTGTACCTTTTTATTTAAATATTTCAGGAACGTGAAATATTGAAACAGTGAAAATACTTAAAGTTTTTTTCAATCAAAACTTAAATCACACCTAGAAAATCTACTTTTCATTACTTAGTTTAAGGTTATAAAATTTTAAACCTTAAGTTTAAGCTTTAACATAACTTTATTTGAATATAAACTAAATACAGAGCATTTATAGTTATTTAGTTAATAAATGATTGTTTTAATTTTTATTTGCACAAACTTTTCGATGGTTTCTTAAAAAGGGTACTGAACACTGGCTTAAGTAAAAAAATTTTGAATTTTTTTGAAGTTTAAGAAAGTTTAAGACTTTTAAAAGCATTTGAAATGCCGTAGACAGTTTATTCACCGTAAAGCATTAACAAAAAAGTAAATAAATTACAACTATTGTTTAATAAATTTTATATTTATTTTTTTATTAATGCTTGTTATTTTTAGTCGCAGTCGTTTAGATAACACAAACTTAATAAACACCAATTCTTTTTGTTATATACCAAAAACAAAAGTGTTTAAAATACTTTTGTCTTCTCCTTTATACTCAGTTAAACAATTAACTTACAATGTAAAAAGTTTTTCTTATAGAACTGCCTGCTATCTTTGTTTGTTTAAAATTTATTTTAGAAATTCAAACGATTTTTCTCTCACTAAATATATAACTTTCTAACTTTTCTGCATCAGTTTATATGAGGAGAAATACATTTCCAAAACATCTCCAAAATTTTCTGTCCTCTGAAGACCGGTTTTTTGCTGGTTGTTTTTATCGGCAAAAATTACACAATTTTCCAGTGAGTTTTTTTTTTATGTTTTAATTAGTCTTAAAACAATAAATAAAATTTAATAAATTTATTTATCTAAATAAAGTTTACTAAATGTATTTTATAACTAATTAGCTAATCAAAGTAAATTATAAAAAAAATCATTACAGTTTGCACACAAAATTACTTCAAAATAAACTGGTGCACGATAGTGTACACAATTTTTTTTCGCGTGCACGAAACGTTTAGGGTACATGAACCTCATTTAGGGGTGAACGAAATTTTCAGATTACACAAAAAAATATTTTAGTCTTCGCATTATTAGTTTTAGCGACATAGTTCAGTTAAGTATTAAAGTTAAATCTAGCCCTGGTGTTTGATTGGTTTTTATTTTTTGGCCATTTTACTCTCATGATCTATTTTGTAATTAAACAACACACATAAATTATTGTATAATTATAATTGTAACTATTATTACAATGCAATTAAAAAAATAAAACATACGTAACAACTTATAAAACAATTTAAGAAAACAACACAACTGTTGCGTTGAACTTTAATAAATTCCAATAAATAAGGACTTATTTGTCTTTAAAAAAACGTGGTAAATTATAGACTTCTTTTAAAATGAAGTAGAAAGAAGTATAAAGTTCTTTAAAGCCTTATTTTAGAAAACAACATATAAACTATAAAAATACGAAATAAGCTAAAATATGCAAATTAAAATAAACTTTAAGCAATTAACCGATAAACTATTTTTTTCTAAAAATAACGTAAGTTTAAATTGTTGTTAACTTTGATTAAACATCTTAGGATTTTTCTTCAAATTTTAAATTGTTGTTTACATTAATTAAACGTGTTAGTTTTTTCTTTAAGTTAAAAACTTTGTTTACATTGATTAAACGTATTAGTTTTTCTCGTTAAATTTTAAATTGTTTATTACATTGATTAAGCGTTTTAGTTTTTTCTTTTAATTTTAAATAATAGTTTTATAGTTTACCAATAATGACTTAGGCCCTGGTCATAATAAACACTGATAGTAAAAAAAATTATGGTAAACCACTAAGGTTGGTAAACAGCCAAATTGTAGAAACTTAAATTATACATATCATAGTTGTATAGTTTCTCCTTTGACAAACAACATGATCTAATAAATGTTGTTATTATATCACACTCTATAATTTTAAAGTAAAAGTTTCCAAGTCAGCATTAGTTTGGAGAAGATGGACACTTCTACTACTAACCAAAGTTTGTAAAAGTTGTATATTTTGTTATTTTTAGATTTAAAGTAATATTTAAAGACACTCATTTCTAACTATGATTGGGAACAATTCTATATATAGGTATTTGAAGTGTACAGGGTTGAATAAACAACACTGTTTAAACAACCCCAAGAACATATCTAAATCAGTAAAAGATAAATAAATCCTTGTACTGGTGAATTAACCTTCAACCTAATACTAAATAGCCTGATTAAACAACCAATATTTGACCCTAGTTTCCAAACTAAATTGTTGGTCTACATGACTATTTTATTTAAATTGGTAGCAAAACATAATGTAAAGTTTAGCTAAATGTAATTGAATTATAATTTATGCTATTCATCAAGTTGTACTATATTGTATTGCAGATGTTTGCCCACCTAAAAAGTGTGAAGTGGTTCAATCCTAGCAGCTATAATAAAGGTAAATTTTGTTTTTATTGCAATTTAATATATCAAAAGCTCCTATACAACACATATGTTCCTTAATATAATCTTGTTTTTAGTTTGGTTGTGCTGTTCTAAATATCATGACAATATAAATAATTCCTACAAAGTTTTAAAGAAAAATTAAGTATTATTTACTATCATATAACTAAACTATTTGTGTGCAAAGTTTGATTGGGTATAATAAATAACTTTTTGACTTAAAAGTCAGATGGTAAATAAAAATTTATTTTGAAATAGAGTTCCATTGCGGCAAATTTTAAAGTGCAAAAATAGAATTGAAAAAAGTGACAAGCCTAATGAAATGCAGTAAATTTAATATAGTTTGCTAGTTCATATCAGTTTTATAATAGAAAAGTACATCATATGTTTTTCTGTAAATATCCTTCCAAATATTTGTCACCATATTTAAACAATCATCCATTAATAATGGTTGGAATGTACTTTGTTTTTTATTTTTTCTCATCATATTATATTTTAATTGTTTCCTTTTGAGACTAGCTCTGACTTGGTAAGTATTCTACTAATTATTGCATGAGTTGGCTTTTTTTTAGTTCTCAGAGCTAGTTTTTATTTGTTAAAAGTTCTAATAAAAAGTCTTTTAAAGAGTGAAAAAACTTTTTGTTTTAATAAGATAGTGTAAAATAATAAAGTCCCCATTATTATTGGTTTATGTAAACTATATTATGTATTTAAATTTTCAAGTATTAAAGTTTTTTTTTCACAAGTATAATATAATTTGTATAAATAATCATTATGTTTTGGAAATTTAAATTATGTGGTGCATTGGAAATATTTTAAGAAATATCCAGACTGGTATTAATACCATGTTAATACATTTGGTATTTTTTTGTGTACTTCAGTATAACAAGTCTTTATTTTTCTTGAGTAATTAAATATTACTACTTGACTAACATAATTTTTTCACTATTTATTGTTTTTAATTTAACATAAGGCTAATTGATAAGTTTTAAGTCACTCAGATTAGATTGGCTTCAATGCTTCAAAAGCCTGTCATAGATAAGCCGTAGTATTAAAAAAAAAAAAAATTGTTTGTCTCTTTTATTGCTTTAACACCTTTTATGTTTATATAAGTAATTTACAAATTAAAGTTTTAAGGTTACAAGTGTTGATTATAACTTGTTATTTTTTCTACATTTTATATGTGTTGACAGGTTTTTACAACTTTAGAATGTGCAAGGGTCTTGAGGAAATTTTGAGCAATGATGCACATGAATCATCTGTAAGCACACAACAACTGGACCTCAACCCAGGAAGGTCTCTAACTGCTCACTTAGGGCAGTAACAAGGTAAATATGTTATAGTTCTTGCTTTTGTACTAATAGCTACAATAAATCATAAAAAGTTAAATTTAGAGAAAGTAAAGGTGACAATGTTATCTAAATTGAATTAAACTCATTCAGTGATGTTTATAAGTGATGTAGTTTATAATTAATGTTCATTTTTGACCTAATAACTGGAATAGAATCTAGTATTGCTTTTAACTCAACAGAATGTTCAAATAATTGCAAGTAAAAATTATCATTATTGTTAATATTAAGTATATTTATCATTATCATTTTTCATTTAACATAAAAATTAGTGTGGTCATTACAAGTAAAAAGTAAAATTTAACAAAAAAACTTTAAACTTGTTTTAAAGACTAATGAACATAAGCTAAGAATGTTTTTTAGGATGCGAACTAATTTATTAAATAATTAATTAAATATTTAAAATATTGTTACAACAAAGTTAGATTTGCTCACTTTGTTAGTACATCACTTTGAGTATTGTGATGGTTTTAAATGTTAAAGTTTGGCCAAAAGAAAACTTATTTGTATTCCAATGTTTTTCTTAAACTCAACGTTTTTTAATTTTAAAATAATAGAAATCAACAAAAGGCTATGATTAAATTAAATAGAAGACCATACTTGATTATTTTTACCCATCCACAATTTTATACAAAATATTATAAATAAGCTTGATGACAACTTACCACTAAAAAATTATTGTTTCCTAAAATATTAGCAAGTTTGCCACTAAAATTAAAAAGCAAAATGAATTTTTTTTTTAATCTAGCATCAGGGTTGCCACTCGGTCAGGAAAAGTCAGGAAATCAGGAAAAGTCAGGAGAAATTAAAAAAAAAGAAAAAAATCAGGAAAAAATGGGGGGTTTTAAAAAAGTCAGGAAAAGGCAGGAAATTTGATAAAATTAAAAAAAAAGTCAGATTATGTCATTTTAATTTTACAAAATTCCTTGTTTTCCAAAGCCTTCAAACGGTAAAAATTAATTAAAAGTCCTTTGAAGTCAGAAAAAAATTCAAAAATTTTCCTAGAAATTTACAAAAATATTTAACTTTATTTCCAATGCCTTCACCTGGTATAAGTTAAGATAAAAAACTCCTCACAGTGGAAATTGTAAAAATAAAATTGGAACACGATTTCAGCAAAGTAACTCGATTATTGTTGATGAAAATTTGTATGCGTCCTTTGAACGACGTCAGTATCAGTAGAAATGAAAATCAGCTCCATCCTACCACTATAGTTACGTCACGATAGAAATTTGCTAATAGAATCCAATAACTTTGCTTTCGAAATAAAATATCCTTTATAAAACTGCAAAAAATTTCTATTAACATATTGAACAAGTACCCTACTTTAACAAGCAGATTTTGTAAGCTTTTTAGTATTAATAATCTGTAGCAAGGACACTTCCATAGTGAAACTGATATATACACAAAAGTTTATCTAGCATAATTTTAAAATCTAAGTGTTTTTTGTTTAAGTAAATAGTTAAGTTCTTTATAGTTATGCAGTTAGTTTAGTATTTTATGGATCAAGTTGATGTGTATACTTTATCTCTTTATAATTTTTTAAAGTTGTTTAAATTTATGAAATAAGTTTTAAGAGAGGTATATGCCAAGATTAAGTTTACACATTATTTGTATTTTTTGTAGAGTAACTTAAGTTTTTAAAGTAAATATTTAATTATTCAAACCAAAACAAACCAGTTTGTTGCAGTTAAAAATCATACCTTTCACCCCAAATTAGACTCATTACTACGAATTTATAAAACATTTTTTCCTATTTTTTTAATATATGAATTAAAGCGCTGAAAGTAATAAAAATATTAGTCATCAGATAAAAGTAAATGATAGGTTTATGTATTAGGGCTTACATCTGATAGTAAGAATATTTTTAAATTGAATCTTTTAAACAGGATTTCCATGAAGCTCTCTCTTTGAGTGAAGGTCAGTAGACAGATCCCCAGAGTGATTGGCCTTTACGAGTCAATTCCTCTTCCCACTTTGAATGCATCATCCGCAAGGTAATTTCTACATAGTATGTTTGAAAATCATTCGTTTGAACTTGTAATTGTTTTTAAACTTATAGTGAATAAGTTTACCAAACAAGAAGCCATGTTGTAATAACAAGTAGTTTATAAAACACCTTAACACAAATTTAAAAACATAAATCTCTTAGTTTTACAAGTTCTGAGGATAATAAATAGTCCTATTTAGTTAACTAATGCTAGTCAATAATAAAGTTGATCGATTTTAAAAAAAAGTAATACAAACATGATGATATATTATCTAAATAAAGTGGTCATCTTGCTTGTGAATTGTTTTCTGAAATGTTGTTATAAAGTCGTGTAATAATACATTTTGTAACAACTTCCTTGATTATTTTTTGAACATATGTATTTTAGGAAGCGTTTTCAAAGTTTACCTTAAATATATATCACTATTGACCTACTTCTTAGTAACTAATTTAACAAACTTTGAACATTTTTATTGTATTTTATTACTGTAAAGTAACCATTTTGTACCAGTTTCTTAGGTATTTTATTGCCAAACCATAAACAGAACAAAATAAAGTCCATAATTGTTTGATGCTCAATTTTATGCTAATTTTAAAAAGCTCGGTTTTATTATTTTAAATTAAACAAATATCCATTTTGATCACATAACTATTGCGAAACACATCTATCAGGGTTAGCTAAAAACCATCTAGAAATTGAACAAAAATTACTGGAATTTTTATCATCAATTCTTACGAAAAAACAATGAATTTCTGAAGTCTTTGTTATACAATAGTTTTTATTTGACATCATCACTTAAATTTTTATAAACCACATTCAAAGTAGCATTACAGTATCTCCTCATTAACGTTATTAAATTTAACGAATTCCTTACCTTGAAATTTATGTCATACTCAAGGTGGAAAAAAAAAATTGTATTTTCAAAACATGAAAAAATTTTTGACAACCCTGAGATATGCTCAAATGATTAATAGATTAAAGGCAATGTTTAAATAGTTAATGATAAACTGCATGATTAAAATGTGAATGAAGTGTAGCGTTAGTAGATAAGTTTGTTAGTAAAAGCTAAATATTTTTTTCAAACAGAATGAGATCACAGCCGGAGACGGAACGATGAAAAGAATCAGAAACAGAATCAGTGCGGATCAGATAACTTATTTATATAAACATTTGAATAAACTTTTTGCATTTAAATTGTGTTTACTTTGTCATAATTAAATAGATTAAGACAGAAAATTAATGCTTGGGTGTAGTGAAAAAAGTTTTAATATTTGATAGATCTATTATTTAGTAACTTTCCTTTATTTAGTTGTTATAATGTCTTGAGTTTAAGCCCAATAACAGTTTTTTTAATGAAAACATAAAGCGCATAAAATAATTGGTTTAAAGAGCCGTTCAATTCGTACACCAGTTAGATACAGTTAAGTTTAGTACAAGTTTATATAAGGATAGTATAATTCAACTTAACGACTATGAGTATGTCTTTAATAAATTGTTTTAAATCCCTACCTGAATATTAAAAGAAACTAAATGTATTATCACCGTCATAATCCTAGGCTGCTTATCGCTTAGTAAAGTTGTTAATTGAAAGTTTCAAAATTTTTCATTTGTAAAAAAATGAATATATTTTCATACTAGTTGCCTTGTTACTAGTATAATATTTGGCAACTTATTTTTAGATCTATATATAAATTTATATGTTGCACAAATACTATTTTTCTCTATAGCCGGGTGTGTGGTTATCGTGTAAAATACACTTCTTGTAACATATATAATAATCTTCTGATCTAGTTGCACTTAAAAACTATACCAAGCTAAACCCTGTTTTCCTTATAATAAATATAAGCCAATTTTACTGATCTAAAACAAAAATTTCGACTTTATTATAAATGTGGTTATTTAGAGTTCCTGTATCAAAGAGAAAACTTATTCAACCGGCGTAAGCATTACGACGACGCCCTAAGAACCAATTTCAAAATATCGACAAAGTCCGGAGCCAGGACACCGAAGGTGTCCGCCAGCGTAGGACTTTGTCGATATTTTGAAATTGGTTCGCTACCCTTTATTATATTTTATACTTTCACATTAAGGAATTTCCCAAAAATTTTGATAATTCTACACTCCAAAAATAATTTTCAAAGTTAACAAAAAAAGAAAAATGAACATTTTCAACAGTTTTTAATCGAGTCTTTTTTATTAGCCATCATGTTATAAATAGTCAAATCAGATAGAACACCGGTTTTTGGTCAGTTCCTAAAAGTGTAGTAATAAATAAATTGCAAAAGAATAGCAAACTCGTTGACTTAATTTGATTAAACAGATTGTTTTTAAATTGTTTTTTTATACATATGCCTACCACCACACGTAAATTGTGAAAATATTATTATAGTAAACAATTTTTAAAAATTCACTTTAACTGACTAAAACCGATCTCTTATCTAACATGAATAGCAAGTAACAATATAAACTGAACAAAAGTACAATTGATCAAGTCATACTTATGTTTAATTTATACTCTTAAATGCTTAAAACAGCCTGAACTAGCTATACTTGAATATAAAGTATTCATGAGAGAAATCATATAGAATTAAAGCAAAAAGACAGTGGATTTCAAAATAGCTACCTAGGCATAAAGCAATCATCTAAAAATATGCAAATACAATCTCAAAATTAGAAACAATTGTAAGTTCAAAAGAGTTAATTTGTAACAGTTGGAAAATATCTATATATAACAGTTATCTAAGGTGGAAACAAAGAAATCAAATAGTTCAACTTGTAGTTGCTTGAAACTTTAATGCTTGTGATTGCTTGAAACTTTGAAATTATTTCAAGTATTTTTTAACGCTATTGTTTTACATGTTTAAATAGAAATATTGATAGTAATAAATAATAACTAAAAGCTTAAAATAAGTTTGTACCTCTATAGTTACAGTTACAATAGAAGAACACAACTTGTAACTGTTTAAATTTTCATCACACAAAAGTAAACAGTTATTTGTCCAAAGATGTTAATTTATTACAATTAGAAAGCATTTTGTAAGATTGAAACAAAGAATTCAAACTTTACTACTGTTAAATTGCTTGAAACTGTGAAAATAATTTAACTGTTTTATAACATTATTGCTTCATAAGTTTCAATAGAAATATTGATACTAAGAAGTCATAACTCCGAACTTAAAAATAAGTTTCTACCTAAGTAGTTACAGTTACAACAAGAAGAAAAAAACATGTAACTGATTGAAATTTCAACAGAAAAAAGTAAAGAGTTGTTTATCAAAAGATGTTGATAAAACACATATGTTCAACAGACAAAATTATTTGTTTAAAGAAGTTGATCGTATATCATCTAAAGCTTGCAACATGTACTAGCTCATTGATGTTTTCATATTAATTCATAATAATTCATGCATTGTAAAAAAAGAACAAGAAAAAATTGTCAACAAAAAAAAATATACTGTTAACTAGATGTACTTACAACACAAGGTTTTCTAGAGAAATGATTCAAATGAAAAATTAATATTCTTCTAAAATCTTATTTGATTGTTTACGTCACAAATAAAAACATAATTTAGTTTATGCGCGGTCATATAAGCCCGCCTAATGTTTATGCAAATTTTCCCTTTGTTAGAAACTTCAAAACTTATACCTTTTGATAGCTGAATTTTTTTTGATCTTTTATGTAAATTTTATTTTACTAGTCTAAGCATTGTTTTTAAATTTACAGTGTTTTATTTTAAAAACAAATAATGCCACCATAAAACTTTCTTTAAATTGTGCACAACTTTTATTTGTAATAATAAAAGTATAATTCTTGTTTAAACTTTTTTTTAACTCAAAGTGAATAAAACCATTTTGAGTTGTTATGGTGTTTTTTTTTCGGTTTTCTTTTAACAGTTGATTCTAAAACTACAAATATATCAAACCAAATCTGAGGCTGCTATTTGATATTAATAATCCTTAACTAGACTTTTAAATTGAATTGTCTTTTTTGATATATATTCAAACTTGAAAACTTAAGTACTGACATCAAAGCGCCCAAAAAATCTGAATCCAATGGATTTGGTTTTGTATATTGTGATTATAAAGTACGAGAGAGGCAGATATAAGCAGGCCAAAAAAAGGACTGAAACCAATAAGTCAGGGCTTAAAAATTCAGACCTTATTACAAAACACTTTTAGTATAAACTATTTTTTCTTTGGACATTAACCTTAACCTTAAAAGTTTTAAGTATTTTGGCAATTTAGAACAATTAAAAAAGCATAAGCTTAAGATTTCAGGAAAAATAATGTTTTACCAAAAGTTTTTTTCAAAAAAAGAGACAATTACCGCTCACGCGGTACAAAGCTATTTGTTAAAAGGTATGTACTTAATCCGTAAACATATCAAAAATGTGATTTTTTTTTGTCGATTTTTCATATTGTTGCAATTATAGAGAAAATAATTAAAAATTTGTAACTTAAAACACTTGTTCATTCACATTTTTTAAAAATTGACTAACTTGATAACTTTTGTTTTAAATGTCATAACATATATCATGAAAAATTTGTTCACTCAATAAACTTAAATATGTTTTAGCTTTGACAATTGATGAAATAAGAACTGAAACAGTTGTAAGCAATTTCGGAAAAAATTGTTTGTCATATAAATAAAAACTAGTGATGTGAATGATAACAAAAGGGTAAGTAAACATACAGTATTTTTAATGTATTTTATATGCACATCATTTTTTAAAACAAGTGTTTTTTAAACCCATAAAGGTGTTTATAAATCAAGAAACTTATTTTATGATGTATTTTAACTATATTTTATCTTCTTTTTTAAATTATTAGGCTGTTTTAAAGTATATAAAGTCTAGCACGGGACTTGAACCCCTGATCGTTAAATTAAAAGTCCAACGCTCTACCGACTGAGCTACTCATGCTCACGATGGGGTATACTTAATTGTGTTTAAAAAGCTATCTCCGGCTCTTATGACGTAATAATAGTACAAATTTATGGAACACATGCAAAATCCACCCGCGATCAAAATCCACCCAGTCAAATTCGGGAACCGCTTAGCAATCGATAGTAAGGGTTAGGGGTAACAGTGATAGTCAAAAACAAATAAAAAAATTGATGAAAAAAAGCAAAAAGTATATAAAATAAAATAATAAATACAGGAAATAAAATTAAAAATTGGGTGGATTTTGAACGCGGGTGGATTTTGATAGTATACCTAATTTATTATAAAAAGAACATTTAAAAGTGCTATATAATTTATATTTTACTTTAGCTTCAGCTTTTAAATATTATCAAACTTCTTATTTTGGTTGTTTTTTAACACTAAAATGAGTTAAAAAACTAAAAGTAGCATATATATATAATTTGTATAAAGTTGTATAAAAATTGAAAAAACTATGCTTTTACATAATTATTATCAATTAAAAAACTTTTGATCTATTATTATCTAATAGAAAAAAACGATAACTTGTTGAAATATTTTAGACAAATATTACACATCATTAATAAAGGCATCTGTAAGAATAACATAGATTATCGACACAAATTACACCGACTTATATTATCTAAAATTATTAAAACACAAAATTTCTCACCTGTTAGTGTT
Source organism: Thalia democratica (assembly GCF_965202585.1). Taxonomy (NCBI): domain Eukaryota; kingdom Metazoa; phylum Chordata; class Thaliacea; order Salpida; family Salpidae; genus Thalia; species Thalia democratica. The sequence continues at coordinate 24,547,981 of NC_139169.1, read as the reverse complement.
TCTATTTTCTTTTTAAATTTTTAGAGTTTGCCCACTATTTTCTTATTGTTCTTTTTCAAAACTCTTTTTATATCTACTTTGAAGTTTTGCTGTGAATAAAGTTAGCTGTTCAAAAAATTGATGGGAATTCTAAATAGCAAATACATAGATGTGTTTAAAATATTTTTTTAACCAATAAATGTAATTATACTAACAAGAAGTTTGTTTTGACATGTATATACAAATTACATTTTCTCCTTGTTAAAAAAATTCAAATCTTTTTTTAAACCTTAAAAGCAGCCTGAAAAAACTTGAAACCCTGATCAATGTGTAAAAAATGATTAAACTTCAGCTTTTAAAGATTAAACTTTTTTATTAAGTTTTTATTAAACATGAAATGAAGTTTAACAAATTAAAAGTGGTACATATATATTGCTAGTTGTTGCATAAAAACTATATTAACATAAATATAAGCAATTCAAAAACTTTAGAATCAATGTTACCTACTAGACAAAAAAAAAAAGTATTTTTCAATAGTTCACAAAATTATCATAAATCGTTTATAAAAGCTTTTCTATCAATATCTTAGATGAACATTATATGACACAAACATCAACAATTAACTTTGTCTAAAATTAAAAAAGATGGCGCTGTTAGCTTCACTGTTTTGAGGTGCAATTTCCTGACGTTGAACTTTGATTGCAACAGGCAAATCAAATTGTTTCAATTTTTCTCATCCGTCAGGCAATCGCACCACAAAACAGCTACTGGACCGCACCGCTACGGTGAAGCCAGCGCCGTGGTGCGGGTTACCCCCTTTTTGTTTCGTGTGGCGGGGGTTCACCGGGTTTCCCCGGTCATATAGGCCACATTGTCTTTTAAAGAATTATTTTTTTAAAAATCTGAAAAAAATAACGATTTGGCAAATCGTATGGAAAATTACATCAAACTTTTTTTTAATTGTCTCATAGGAGGTCACTACGTTTCGGCGCTTAGTGAAAATTCAAATCACAAGAAAATGACAAATTCAGAAAAGGTGAATAACTTGCAATATATTTTTAAACGTACAGTTAGACTTTATAAATTATTTACATACAAATTAAATTCTTTAGGTTGCATTTGCAGTTAATTAGCTTGAGCATTTAAAAGGCTTCAAGCTATACGGTATTTAGGGCATAAAAATTATGGTTAAATATTACAATAAATAAACAAATAACGTACTTTTTATATTAACGTTAAAACAACATTTTTTTCTATTACTTTTGTATTTTTCTATTCTCTTTTTTTTTTTTTTTTGTTTACGTTTGTTTTCAGTTTTTTTTTTTTTGCTTTTATTTTTTGCTTTTTTTATTTTTTTTTTGTTTGCGTTTTTTTTTTCTTTTCTATTTTTGCTTTGTTTTTATTGCTTTTTGTTTGTTATTTTCTTTTATATTGCTTTTTTTTCTTTTTATTAATATCATTTGCTTTTTTAGTTTTTTAATGTTGTTTTATTATAATGGGTTTGATATGTCTTAGTCGATCATCTACTAAAGCACCAATATCATCCACCATACTAAGCCTCCTATAGCTAGATTACAGGTAGTAACAACATTACCCGGCAGTATAGTATACGTAATTAGTTCATTTATTATCTTAAATTTAGTTATGTAGTATTTTTATGCCCTTTAATCTTAGATTAAAAATATGTAGCCTAAAGAATTTAAATTGTAAGAAGTAATTTTTTTTATTAAATTAGATCGTTAATATAACAGTAACTTTTTATATTTTTCTATATATCATTTATGCAATTTTGTCATTTTAAGTGGTTTTACAACTCATTATGCTACGAAACGTCTTAACCAACTTAAATCTAATCATATCAAGAAAAAAATAATTTAACTTCTTTGTATTTAAGTTTTGAAATTATAAATGAATTAGAATTTTAGAATTTAAATTTATGAAACCACAAATATATAACGAAAAATATAAAAGAAAACGTAACAAGATTACAAAAACTAAAAGATTAAACTAAAATTGCAAAATGAGTAACACAATTAATTTATAAAATAAACTGAATCTGAATCTAAAACTTAAGCTGAAGAAGCGAAACTGAAGGAAACTTAAATTTATTCACTGTTGTCACGCGAAACATGCCCTGTATCGCAATTTGGATCAAAAATACAATCTCTAAGCGCTGAACCTCTCAAAAAAAAATTCTCAACAGAGTATGAAAAATATACTTGAGAAAAAGTAGTTTTTAAATTTTTAATGTTTTTTAAACTAGAGGACCTAACTGTAACACTTCCATTGATAAAATTGATACGACCTGATGTGTTATCATATTTTTCATCAGACTTTGCAAAATACTTTTTAAGTTTATCAACTTGTAACCATAAACTACCCTCAATTTCATTGTCTTTCTTAAATTCATGGTCAATTTCGTGCTCGAAGTTTTTGAAAAAATAGAATTTGTGATTTTTTTTAAAGTTTTTTTGATCTACCGTAAAGCAATAACTAGTATCTTGGTACAATTCTAATCTAACTCCTTCAGGCCAAGCGTAATTAGTTTCCTCGAAAAGTTCCCTTACCGCAGTTCTTTTTAGATTGTTATTATCGTTATAATCTATTTTTCCCATAGGGAAATTGATTCTAATTTTATTATTTTTATCTCTATAATAAACAAATAACAATTCGCCCTTACCCTTCTTGACGCGATGTAAGATTACCCCCGCGCAGTCTAACCTTTTTACATTGAATTCCCAGTTAATTAAAAAAGAATCTCCCCGCTTGTGTTTAAATTTAACCTTAAATAAGTTATTAGCTAAATGGTGTTTTGCATCGTCGTTTAATTGATCAATAAAAATTTGCTTAGCGTAACGGTCGAAACTTTTGTATTTTTCATCAACTAGACTGTATACTTGTTTTTCGATAATGTTATAAACATTCAAAAAGTCATGCCAATCATCTTTTGAAAATTTTTTATTAATAAAATCTATAAGTTTTTGTTTAAGTTCATTATCGTGTTTATTTTTGAAAGATCTAGATACGTTGTTAACCTGATCTGTTACGAAAAAGGACGTTCCACCCGCTTCTTGTTGTGGTGCTCGATCCCGCTGGAGTTCCGCATGCGTCATTTGAACACCTTGGACAACCTCCTCCTCACCAACTATATTCGTAGTTTTAATGACGTCATCCGGTATAAATTTTGTCCTAGATGGTATTAAATAAACGTTTTTTATATTTATTTTACACAGAAAAGTTTAATATGGGGTTGCCAAAAACAAATTAGTTAAAACTAGGATTGTTTATTGGATTGATTTATTGGACTCCAATTAAATTTAAAATTGTACATATTTAGAGAAATCAAAAACTGTACATTGTTTGATTAAAAAGTATAAAGTTACAACTTAACAATAAATAGCAAAGCCTAGACTTCAATAGGTTCCTTAAGAAAGCCTCAAGCTAAAAACTCAAAAATATCAATCTATTAAAATTGATGAGTTTTTAAAATATTTTCTTTGAAGCTTTCTTAAAAATGGTTAATCTTTATGTTGAAAATTAAAAACTTCAATTGTAAATTAATTAAAATATATGACTATTGCTAGCAAAACAAAAAAAAATCTGATGGATACTTCTCGTTATAAAGCTTTTTAAATCTACAGAGTATTTTAAAAACTATTGTAAAATATGGCATACGTTATTCTAAACAACTAACCTTCTTTGCATGATCAAAGTGATATTATATCTCCAAATAACTTAGTACTTTAATAATACAGAGCTGTTTTGATATAAAAACTATAACTACAGCATCAATAATATAGGTAGAAAAACTACCTTCTACAAAAAATTAATCTAATAGAGTTTTAATTTTTTTTATTCAAACTTATTTTTAATATGAAATTACATTCAGTTTAATAATTTCAGTTGAAAAAACATTTAACAACACAAGTTTAAATTAATGATCAAAAATATGAAACTAATATACAATGTTATAAGATAATAAAATCTAAATGTGAACTAAAAACTAAATAAATAGAAAATAAATATGCAGTGTCTAATTAATAATAATTTTAGAAATAATTTCAATGAAATATTTATAGGTTATTGTTTAGAAAAATAAAAAAGTACTTTATAAATACAATTATACTTAAACATGAATTTAACTTTTGAAAGATTTTAGTGTTCAACCTAATCAATAATTTAGTTACATAAAATTGTCATATAATGTATTGTTTATAAAATAAAAGTGTTTAATAACTACTTTAATTTACTTATTACAAAACTACAGACTGTATATCAGTGTTGTTATAGTGATTCCAACATGACTTCTTTCCAACATGACTTCACTTAAAAAGTTTATAATACTGAACTTTACTTGTATAATCTTCTTTTTTAAAGACGTTTTACTATTTGCTTTTAACCATTGCAGTTATGTAAGTTTGTTAAAATTTTATTTTGAACTTATATTATTTTTAACTATAACATCAAATGCGGATTTAAAAACCTGTTCTAAATCTACAAAATAGTCTATAAGATTTAAAGTGATTTTGGCCTGAAAATTTTATTAAAATATTTTTTTTTTTCTATTAGTAAAACATGAAATTTTTTTTAAACTTAAAAACCACCATGATTTAAAAAAAAATGGTTGTACCTTTTTATTTAAATATTTCAGGAACGTGAAATATTGAAACAGTGAAAATACTTAAATTTTTTTTCAATCAAAACTTAAATCACACCTAGAAAATCTACTTTTCATTACTTAGTTTAAGGTTATAAAATTTTAAACCTTAAGTTTAAGCTTTAACATAACTTTATTTGAATATAAACTAAATACAGAGCATTTATAGTTATTTAGTTAATAAATGATTGTTTTAATTTTTATTTGCACAAACTTTTCGATGGTTTCTTAAAAAGGGTACTGAACACTGGCTTAAGTAAAAAAATTTTGAATTTTTTTGAAGTTTAAGAAAGTTTAAGACTTTTAAAAGCATTTGAAATGCCGTAGACAGTTTATTCACCGTAAAGCATTGTCAAAAAAGTAAATAAATTACAACTATTGTTTAATAAATTTTATATTTATTTTTTTATTAATGCTTGTTATTTTTAGTCGCAGTCGTTTAGATAACACAAACTTAATAAACACCTATTCTTTTTGTTATATACCAAAAACAAAAGTGTTTAAAATACTTTTGTCTTCTCCTTTATACTCAGTTAAACAATTAACTTACAATGTAAAAAGTTTTTCTTATAGAACTGCCTGCTATCTTTGTTTGTTTAAAATTTATTTTAGAAATTCAAACGATTTTTCTCTCACTAAATATATAACTTTCTAACTTTTCTGCATCAGTTTATATGAGGAGAAATACATTTCCAAAACATCTCCAAAATTTTCTGTCCTCTGAAGACCGGTTTTTTGCTGGTTGTTTTTATCGGCAAAAATTACACAATTTTCCAGTGAGTTTTTTTTTTATGTTTTAATTAGTCTTAAAACAATAAATAAAATTTAATAAATTTATTTATCTAAATAAAGTTTACTAAATGTATTTTATAACTAATTAGCTAATCAAAGTAAATTATAAAAAAAATCATTACAGTTTGCACACAAAATTACTTCAAAATAAACTGGTGCACGATAGTGTACACAATTTTTTTTCGCGTGCACGAAACGTTTAGGGTACATGAACCTCATTTAGGGGTGAACGAAATTTTCAGATTACACAAAAAAATATTTTAGTCTTCGCATTATTAGTTTTAGCGACATAGTTCAGTTAAGTATTAAAGTTAAATCTAGCCCTGGTGTTTGATTGGCTTTTATTTTTTGGCCATTTTACTCTCATGATCTATTTTGTAATTAAACAACACACATAAATTATTGTATAATTATAATTGTAACTATTATTACAATGCAATTAAAAAAATAAAACATACGTAACAACTTATAAAACAATTTAAGAAAACAACACAACTGTTGCGTTGAACTTTAATAAATTCCAATAAATAAGGACTTATTTGTCTTTAAAAAAACGTGGTAAATTATAGACTTCTTTTAAAATGAAGTAGAAAGAAGTATAAAGTTCTTTAAAGCCTTATTTTAGAAAACAACATATAAACTATAAAAATACGAAATAAGCTAAAATATGCAAATTAAAATAAACTTTAAGCAATTAACCGATAAACTATTTTTTTCTAAAAATAACGTAAGTTTAAATTGTTGTTAACTTTGATTAAACATCTTAGGATTTTTCTTCAAATTTTAAATTGTTGTTTACATTAATTAAACGTGTTAGTTTTTTCTTTAAGTTAAAAACTTTGTTTACATTGATTAAACGTATTAGTTTTTCTCGTTAAATTTTAAATTGTTTATTACATTGATTAAGCGTTTTAGTTTTTTCTTTTAATTTTAAATAATAGTTTTATAGTTTACCAATAATGACTTAGGCCCTGGTCATAATAAACACTGATAGTAAAAAAAATTATGGTAAACCACTAAGGTTGGTAAACAGCCAAATTGTAGAAACTTAAATTATACATATCATAGTTGTATAGTTTCTCCTTTGACAAACAACATGATCTAATAAATGTTGTTATTATATCACACTCTATAATTTTAAAGTAAAAGTTTCCAAGTCAGCATTAGTTTGGAGAAGATGGACACTTCTACTACTAACCAAAGTTTGTAAAAGTTGTATATTTTGTTATTTTTAGATTTAAAGTAATATTTAAAGACACTCATTTCTAACTATGATTGGGAACAATTCTATATATAGGTATTTGAAGTGTACAGGGTTGAATAAACAACACTGTTTAAACAACCCCAAGAACATATCTAAATCAGTAAAAGATAAATAAATCCTTGTACTGGTGAATTACCCTTCAACCTAATACTAAATAGCCTGATTAAACAACCAATATTTGACCCTAGTTTCCAAACTAAATTGTTGGTCTACATGACTATTTTATTTAAATTGGTAGCAAAACATAATGTAAAGTTTAGCTAAATGTAATTGAATTATAATTTATGCTATTCATCAAGTTGTACTATATTGTATTGCAGATGTTTGCCCACCTAAAAAGTGTGAAGTGGTTCAATCCTAGCAGCTATAATAAAGGTAAATTTTGATTTTATTGCAATTTAATATATCAAAAGCTCCTATACAACACATATGTTCCTTAATATAATCTTGTTTTTAGTTTGGTTGTGCTGTTCTAAATATCATGACAATATAAATAATTCCTACAAAGTTTTAAAGAAAAATTAAGTATTATTTACTATCATATAACTAAACTATTTGTGTGCAAAGTTTGATTGGGTATAATAAATAACTTTTTGACTTAAAAGTCAGATGGTAAATAAAAATTTATTTTGAAATAGAGTTCCATTGCGGCAAATTTTAAAGTGCAAAAATAGAATTGAAAAAAGTGACAAGCCTAATGAAATGCAGTAAATTTAATATAGTTTGCTAGTTCATATCAGTTTTATAATAGAAAAGTACATCATATGTTTTTCTGTAAATATCCTTCCAAATATTTGTCACCATATTTAAACAATCATCCATTAATAATGGTTGGAATGTACTTTGTTTTTTATTTTTTCTCATCATATTATATTTTAATTGTTTCCTTTTGAGACTAGCTCTGACTTGGTAAGTATTCTACTAATTATTGCATGAGTTGGCTTTTTTTTAGTTCTCAGAGCTAGTTTTTATTTGTTAAAAGTTCTAATAAAAAGTCTTTTAAAGAGTGAAAAAACTTTTTGTTTTAATAAGATAGTGTAAAATAATAAAGTCCCCATTATTATTGGTTTATGTAAACTATATTATGTATTTAAATTTTCAAGTATATGACATCCAAAAACTAAAGTTTTTTTTTCACAAGTATAATATAATTTGTATAAATAATCATTATGTTTTGGAAATTTAAATTATGTGGTGCATTGGAAATATTTTAAGAAATATCCAGACTGGTATTAATACCATGTTAATACATTTGGTATTTTTTTGTGTACTTCAGTATAACAAGTCTTTATTTTTCTTGAGTAATTAAATATTACTACTTGACTAACATAATTTTTTCACTATTTATTGTTTTTAATTTAACATAAGGCTAACTGATAAGTTTTAAGTCACTCAGATTAGATTGGCTTTAATGCTTCAAAAGCCTGTCATAGATAAGCCGTAGTATTAAAAAAAAAAAACAAAATTGTTTGTCTCTTTTATTGCTTTAACACCTTTTATGTTTATATAAGTAATTTACAAATTAAAGTTTTAAGGTTACAAGTGTTGATTATAACTTGTTATTTTTTCTACATTTTATATGTGTTGACAGGTTTTTACAACTTTAGAATGTGCAAGGGTCTTGAGGAAATTTTGAGCAATGATGCACATGAATCATCTGTAAGCACACAACAACTGGACCTCAACCCAGGAAGGTCTCTAACTGCTCACTTAGGGCAGTAACAAGGTAAATATGTTATAGTTCTTGCTTTTGTACTAATAGCTACA